>NC_066583.1:294895154-295225779 GCF_024323335.1 Lathyrus oleraceus
CACTCATTTAACGATGCATACTCATTTCGAAACAAAACGCAATCGTTTGGACATGCATGTATCTTATCATAGCTCATGCCAATAGAGCACAACATCTTTTTGGTCTCATATGTTCGATTGGGAAGAACATTATCCTCAGGAAGCATATCTTTCAAAAGGGCTAATAACTCTGTGAAACTTTTATCCGACCATCCATTGCCCGCCTTTAAGTTGTACAACTTTAATACCGCAGACAATCTTGTGAATTTAGTGCAACCATCATACAAAGGTTTCTCTGCATCACTTACCAACCTCTCAAACATTTCGGGACAATCCTTAAGATCTCCTTCAAGTGCTTCTGCAATCTCTTCAACTCGATCACAATCGTATGTATCTGCGCCACTATAGTTTGAGGCATAGGTCGTACTATCCCCCGGTTCAACATTCTCGTTACTTTTCTCACCATGCAAATTCCAACATGTATAACTTCGATCAATTCCATGCCTCATTAGATGCGATGTCAACTGAACTGCGTCAACCCGTTTCCCATAACAACAACCCAAGCAAGGACATATCATTCTACTGGGGTCTTCGGCGTGCGCAACGGCAAACTTAACGAATTCTGATACCCCATTCTCGTACTCTCTCGACAATCGATTGGAAGACATCCATGTATTATCCATTACTAATTAGAATAAACAAAAAACAATTTCAGAAGAGAAACCAAAAATGGGATGAGACAAAACAATTTCGCTTTATTGAGTTAGTCTCTGTGCAGGGCATTCATGTCTCCATTTACTCTATCAAATAACATCCATACCTAAACTTCTTAAGTTACTAGCTACGCTATGTACGCTAAGTTACTAGAATCAAAGGTTTCTAATGTCTCTATAATGCAACCATAACCGAACCCTAACAACAGTCTTTGAATGTGATTCATAGCGATATCAAATTCAGCAATTTAAAAACCAACCGTCAATTGCCTAATAAACCCAAACTATTTAAATGACTATGAATATTGAAACTTTACAGGTCAAAACAAACGTAGCATAGACAACAATAACATAAAACTGAAATGGGGCAAAGCTAAAACAAAGCAATAGTGCAAGTAATAATGTATGCATCGTGTACCTTTGATTGGTAGAAGGAGGAAACGTCGTAGATCTAACAGAGGTGGAAGGAGAACGCCTTAGAACCCTAACGTGAAAAAGAACGAAAATAACAGAGAGTGAAATAACAAAACGCGCAGTATGTTATAATTTTAATGTTTACTAAAGGGGACCTTATAGGGTGCTTGTGGAAAAAAAGCGTCCTCTAAAGGGGGCCTAAGAGGGCGCTTATGGAAGCGCTCTCTAAGGCTTTCCAGAAGCGCTTTATAAACTGGAAATGCACATGGACTTATAACAGCGCTTTATTAAAAGCGCCCTCTAAGGGTAACCTTAGAGGACGCTTTCTAAAAAGCGCCATGTATTGTTGTCCCTCTATCTCTTCCTTATTTTTTCGCTTCACCTTAGAGGGCGCTTTATTACAAAAGCGCCCTCTAAAGTGCGCTGTCTATTGCTCCTTATTTTTTCGCTTCACTTTAGAGAGCGCTTTTGTAATAAAGCGCCCTCTAAGGTGCGCTGTCTATTCCAGTTTTTGGCGTAGTGAAAAATTAGAGGATTTAATTGAAGTTCAAGGAAGAGTAATGGAAACCAAGTCATCTCCACCAGATTTGGAAATGACAAAGTAGGGAGTTGCAGACGGAGAAAATTTCGAAATATTGGCCATAGATAACTTGACTGACACGGATTGGAGAAAGCCAATAGTAGATTATCTGGAAAACCCAATAATATTTGCAGAGTGAAAAATCAGGTATCATGCTTTAAGTTATACTCTTATGGGAAACAAATTATTCAATAAGACACCTGAAGGAATTATGCTCAAATGCCTTAGTGAAAGTGAGGCATATTTGGCTCTGTTAAATGTCTATAGTTGGGCATGTGGTGCTCATCAAGTTGGCCACAAAATGAAGTGGTTGTTATTTCGATAAGGAATGTATTGGTCTACAATGTTTAAGGACTGCATTGAGTTCGCTAAAGGGTGCCAAGAATTCCAGATACATGCAGGCATTCAACATGTTCCTGCAAGCAAACTACATTCCATAGTAAAGCCTTGGCCCTTTAGAGGTTGGGCATTATATTTGGTTGGTTAGGTTGAACGACCTTATATAATGGTCAGAGGTATATGTTTGTAGGTATTGATTACTTTACAAAATGGATCGAAGCCATACCTTTGGTGAATGTTGATCAAGACGTAGTGATTAAATTTATCCAAAGGCACATAATTTATAGGTTTGGAATCCCTGAGACCATTACAACTGATCAAGGATCAGTGTTCACTGGTCGAAAGATGCAAGAATTTTCTAAAGAAATAGGGATTAAACTGCTAACATATACACCTTATTATGCTTAGGTGAATGGTCAAGTCGAAGCAGCAAACAAGGTAGTGATTAGGTTAATAAAGAAGCACATGGAGAAAAATCCAAAGAATTGGTATAAGACTTTAGACCAAATTCTTTGGGCTTTTCGAACGTCTCCTAAGGAAGCCATGAATGCTACACCTTTTCGTTTAACTTATGGGCACGACGCAGTTTTACCAGTCGAAATATGTCTTCAATCAACTAGAGTTTAAAGGCAATGCGAGATTCCGTGTGAGTCTTATTGGAATATGATGATTGATAAACTAGTTGACTTAGATGAAGAAAGGTTGAAAGCCTTAGAGTTATTGAGAAGACAGAAGAAGAGAGTGGAGAAAGCGTATAATAAAAAGGTCAAAATTAAAACATTTTCGACTGGATATTTGGTATGGAAGGTAATTGTACATATGGATTGAAAAGATAGAACATTGGGTAAATGGTGCCCAAATTGGGAAGGACCTTTCCAAATTATCCAAGTTTTTTCGAATAACGCTTATGAAATTGACGAGTTAGTAGAAGATAAAAGACTCTTGAGGGTAAATGGGAAATATTTAAAAAAAATATAAACCTATACTTCATGAAATCAAGATATTGACAAAATAAATGCATGTCCAACATAGAAGCAAAAATGGATAAGGTTGTTCATTACAAAATTACATTATCCAGGAATTCTGAAGTCATAAAATAAAATTGATTCAATGTCCAACTAAGTGCAGAAATCAGTTGGTAGAGAAGCCTACATTCGGTTGTATTTTGCAATGAACACCTGTAGGCGGCATTCGAGGACAAACTTGCCAAGAGTAAGGGTATCAATTTCGGTTCCTAATTGTTGGGCCCGTTCGATGTGGTAGATGCCCACCTTAATCTCTTCATCAAGATGCTGGTGATCAAGCTTTTGGATCTCGTCCTGACAATCCTTGGCCTTTCAAATTTTAGCCTGGAGTTCCTTAATTTGTTCTTCCCAAGAAGAGATGTTGGCAACACAGGTGTCGAATTCTTCTTGATTTTGAGAGAAGGATTTCTCTAGAATTTTAACCTTAATAGTGGATTCAGTAGCTGCATCCCATTTTGCTGATTGAGTTTCTTTTTACCTCTCAATTTTGGTTGAAGCTTCTTGCTTGTGTAAGAGATCTGCAAAGACTTGATCAAGAAGAAACCCAAGTTCCACTATAAAATCCGCAACTTCTGGAGAAATGCTTAGAATGTCAACCTTTTTCAACATATTTTTGATTCCATAACTGGCATTTAGGTTTCCCTCCAGCACTTGGATCAGGTAGACATTGAAAGCTTGCTCTCTGATTTGTTGAAGGAGTTAGTCAGTAGTTTCTACAATAGAACGACTACCATAAGTAGTTGAAGAACTAGAGCCTTTCTCAGTGGAGATTGCATGTGCACTCATCATAGCCTTCAAATATTCAGCTGGCTTGTTCTTATTCAGATTATCCAGTTTTTCTTGAGTAAGAGGAGTGTTGGGGACTTTCGAAGAGACTTTGGTTTCCTTAATAATCCCAACAAATGGGTTAGTAGCATTTATATATCCATTGGGGTTTTGTGAGGACCTTCTCGGCTTGATTTTCTTCAACAACGTTTGGCATGGTTTCATCTTCGTCATTATGCCCATCTTCGTCATGATTTGGAATTTTTGGGGAAGAGTCATATGGTTTTGCTTGTTCTTGCTCTTCTGTGTCCGGGATTTCCATGTCATTGGTTTTCATAGCTTTGTTATCACTTTCAGAAGTAGTTGAGTGAGGTTGTTGAAGGGAGATAGGGTTTGGAGGTTTATCTTGTTGAAATTCGACAAGTTGGTTGACTTCGCTAGTTGATCTTTTGTTCGACCCTTTATTAGATGTAGGAAGAGCATAGGGAGTACAAGTACTTTTAGGAACTTCATGGTTGATGCTGGAAGTTTCGGTACCAAGTTGATCGTCCTGCAAAGAAAGAAAGAAACTAAATCATTAATTTCAGTCGAACATAAAAGTATGACGAAAGGAAGTAAAGCAAAAATTGAAATACCTTGAGTCCCTCTGCACCAGGACTAGAGTTATCACGTTCAGCATGCTCAGGTGCAATAGTGGTTGGTTTAGGACCAACATCAATGGCTTTTTGAGTTGTTGATTTGGATGGTTTGGGTGTTACGTTGGATTTCTATGGGGGAGCAGAATCAGATGCTTTCGACTTCTTCTTCTTCTTGCCAGGTTTAGAAGTATTTGACGATAGATCTCCAGGATCTGATTTGACCAGTATAAGTGTTCGTTTTTTAGGAGTTGGAGGAGGTTTTCGAACAATCTGAAAATAAAAAAGGTATTAGCATAATGTAAATTAAATGTGCAAATAATGAATCCTTAAAAAATGTGTGAATGATACTTTTATGGTGGTCTTCGTGAGATTGGTCTCCTCGTTTTGGTCACCACTTTTGGCTGAAGAGGTAGCTTTCTTCACTGCAACAGTTTCCTTTATAGTGTTGGTTTTGATTTTAACAGTTGAGAAGAGAAATGAGTGAACCAAAAAGATTGAAGTCAAGGGAATATATAAGAGAAGTTTCAAAATAAGAAAATCGAAGGATCCTCCCATTCCACACCTTCAAGTATTGGAGTAAGGATGTGAACACATTCTATATCAACATGAAGGAAACCTTTGAAACTGTCCAGAGTGAGCTTAGTCGGAACCACCCGTTTGGCATGCTTTTGGGAATATTGTCGAAGAAATGTTATTGAATCCTCACAGACGAACCATTTCGGGAATGGAGGTCCAAATGCCAAGCCAAGATCAACGCATGGAAATCGTGGGAATTTTGGTGGTTGAAGTATAAAAGCTAACTCATACTTGTTTTCAGGATTTACGCACGAAGGGATTTTTAAATTAGGAAGATTCTCTAGAAAATTATCTTTTAAAATAAATGTTGCCTCACGGATGGTTCAATTGAGATCATCAGGTCTATAGGCAGTTTCAAAGTATTTCTGGAATGCTCGAATCTCATTTATATGAGTTGTTATACCTTTCTTGAGTCTGTCCTGTATAGAAGCAAAAACATCAGTTAGATTTTGAGTAAGGGCAGGGATGTCGAATATTTCATTGGTGTAGTAATTTTTCCACAAAGTGTCAAATTCTTGTGTGCAGTAAAGTGATGGTTGAAAAGAGATGAGAGTAAGTTTGGCAACTTCGGCATATAGAGATAGATGTTTGTCACATTCATCCTCAGTGACCCACATGTTGTAAATACAAAGAGTTTTTTTTCTGTCATGGAGAGATTTAGGCATTAATTGGATGAGGCCAAATTGTCGAGAGACAAGATTGGGCTGATAGCTAACCAAGGTTATATGGTTGATCGACGATCTGAGTCTGGAGGCAATCAATTTAGGGGTGATAAATGCCTCCCACATGGCCAAAGATTCTGCTTCCTGATCGATCGAAGAGGCAAGAAATTCTCCGGTGAACAACTCAGGGCCATGGATTTTGTTGGCGAAGGAAGCCATAGAAGGAATGAAGTTGTAGCGTTTTGAAAATATCATCATATATCCAGAAAAGGAAGCTTGTAAGCTTGATCCTTCGGCATTTGGGGTCAGATGAACTAGGCGTGTCCCTTTGACTTACATGTTCTTAGTCTCTTTGTCTTCTTCATTAATGGTGTTGTGAATTGGGAGTGAAGGCTCAAAAGTGGCATTTAACCACAATTTGGAGTAACCAGTATGGGCCAGCTAGTAGCAGGTTTGTCCCTGGTTGACAGGTCTTCAGAATTTTGAAAGCTTTTCCTAAATACTCATAAAGTGAACCCGGGATCAGTTGACTTAGGCAGATGTTACGTCCAACATGAAGTTGGTTCACCAAAGTTAAAAATCTCTTCGCACTTGAAGAGACTTTGAATAGAAGATACAATGTGACAACCAAAGTGCCAGGAAGGAAATATGTTCTTCGTTAGAAACTTCATCATTTTCAGTGTTTTGATGGTCAGATATATAGTGAGTGAAGGTGACTCTGCTGGTATCAAAATTGATGGTGTTTTTGTTCAAGTCGCTTGGGTCAAATATTTCTCCAGTTGGTTGAAAATTAGCGATAACAACAATGTCGAAAAGGGAAGGAGTCAACATTCCGCAGGGGAAATGGAAAGTATTCTGAGTAATATCCCAAAAATATAAAGAGGCTATTGACATATTTTAACTATATCCTGACCCTACTTTTGACACTTGAATCATGTCATAAATACCCATTTCTTTTTAAAATTGGGATTTGTCCTTCTCAACTTTGGTAAGCTAAGTGAGATAGGGTCCATGGTCTTTCGAAAAGGGGAAAGTACAAAATGCTCTAAGAGCGCCACTCATATAGTTTAGATTTTGATAGGGTTTTTTGTTTCTAATGCTTCAGTCAAAGACTTTTCCCGATTATCATCTACAACTTTCAGTTGGGAATCATTAGTTTCTGGCTTACTGGCTAAGGGTTTTGTACGATGATAAGTAGGGACAATTTTTTTAGTTTTTCAACATCTGCATTAGGGTCGGGCAAAGGACCCATATATGCATGAGTTTTACCAACAATAGTGAGAGGAATTAATACCTGGGATTAGGGCTGGAAATGAACCAAACCAACTCGAAAATAGTTCGAGACTTGATTCGATAATTAATTCGTTGGACTTGGTTCATGAACCAAATGATTCGAACTTGAGCTCAAAACTAAGTTCGTAAAATAAATGAGTTGAACTTGAGCTATGTATAGTTCGACTCGTTAGGTTCATATATATATATATATATATATATATATATATATATATATATATATATATATATATATATAATATTTTTAAATCATATATCTGAATAGTATCATTTAAAAAAATAATGTATAGATTTTAACCTTTTAACTTATCAAATTAAATATTTTAAAAAATACTTGTGACATTTTTTTATACAAAGTAAAATACTTCTAACTCAAAAAAAAACATAATGCACCGTGACTTTTAATTTTAAAGTGTCATTTTAAACTACTTCTAAATTTGTTTTTTAATCTACCACTTTAAAAATAACGTTTTTTAAATATTGTACCATTTATATGATTTAATTTGTATCCTTTTATATTATTTTTGACTTTATTATTATTATTAACTATTTTTAAGATTTTAAATATGCCCATTTATTAGTATTGCATTTTCCAAAAGCAAAACCTTTAGTATTCCTTTTTAGATTTTAGGTTTTAGAGAACTTCCTTCATCCTTCATATTACGTATTTTCAGTCTTTGTTCTCTATTCTGAAGAAAAAAAACTTTAACTCTTTCTTCCAGATTCAACAATTTTTTTCAATAGAGGTAAATATTATTATTCTCATCATCTGCTTGTTTTAGTAGCTTTGTCATTTTTTACTGTGTTCTGAATATGTTGAATATGTTCTTCCTGTATATAATGAACTATAACTCTGTTATGAGGATTTTATTTATTTTCTTTGTTTTGTATATGTTCTTTCTGAATATATTTTTCTTGGTTTGAACTAAATATATAACTCTGTTATGAGAATTTTTTTATTATGTTCTATTTAAAAAATTTAATGATTTTTTTAATGGAACTTGTGGTTTTATTTATTTTTCTATTGTAGATATGTCATACAGTACCTCACTTGAATCAATGGGAGATTCACAATCACCACCAAAAGATGGAGAAGAGTGTTTAAATGTATTAAATCTTATCATTGATTTAAATGCAAATACTAATGAAGAACCACTAACAAATGAATTAACACCGGCAAATGAAGTTGTGAATGAAGAAAATGTTGAGAGCAGTGACATTGTTATTCAAAAGTCCAAGAGGAAGAAAACTTCTCTAGTTTGGGATCACTTCAAAAAAGTGAAATTAAAGAATGGAAAAAAATGGCAATGTATACACTGTAAAAACAATTATTCTGTTGTTGCTAGTGGATCAACCAGTCATTTGATGAGGCATTTAAAACAAACATGTCATGTTTACAAGAAGCTAGTAGCACAACAAAAAAACTTAAACTTTCAGCCAGCAAAAAGCAAGATTGATGAGAAGCTTTCTGGACCACTACTAATGAATTCAGGAGGTAAATATGACCATGAAAGATAACGAGAAGCCACCGCACATTGGATTATGATGCATGAACGTGCATTTAGTATTGTTGAGGAAGAAGGTTTTCATTTTATGATGAAGTGTTATAATATTTCATATGAGAAAATTAGTCGAAAGACATTGAAGAATGATTGTATTGCTGTTTATGAAGCTGAAAGAAAAAAGTTGAAGTCTACTTTAAGGACAGTAAATAAGATTTGTTTGACCACTGATTTATGGAAGTCACAAAATCAGAAGATAGAATACATGGTGTTATCTGGCCATTTCATTGATGCTGACTGGGTTTTGCAGAAACGCATTCTTAGTTTTGTTCATGTTCCTCCTCCTCGGCGTGGTGTTGATATTGCTGATGTTATCTTCAAATGTCTTAAAGATTGGGGTATTGAAAATAAAATATTTAGTGTGTCAGTGGATAATGCACATTACAACGATAGATGTTTGAAAGAGTTAAAAGTTCTTATTTTAAGGCACCGGAAATTAGTGCTAGATGGAAAGTTATTTCATGTGCTTTGTTGTGCGTATATACTAAATTTGCTTGTTCAAGATGGTATTGGGAAAATAGCAAAAATAGTTGAAGACGTGCGTGAAAGTGTGAAGTTCATCAATCAGTCTGAAGCAAGGTTGCAAACATTCTCACAAATAGTTCAACAACTAAAGCTTGGTGGTAAAAAATTAATTCTTGATTGCCCTACTCGTTGGAACTCCACCTATCAAATGTTGTCAGTTGCAATGCAGTTCAAAGAAGTCTTCCCTCGTTTTCAAGATCGAGAACCAAGCTATACAACTCTTCTAGATGATGATGATTGGGAAAAGGTTGAAAAAGTTTCCAAGTTTCTAGAGGTATTTAATGTTGTTACAAATATTATTTCAGGTAGTGAATATCCAACTGCTAACTTATATCTTGCTGAGGTATTTCGAATCAAACTAGTTTTAGATCAAGCTATCCAAGATGAATCTGATTTTATGAAAGAAATGGCAAAAGCGATGAAGGGAAAATTTGACAAATATTGGAGCCAATGTAATCTTGTTATGTCGCTTGCTTCTGTGTTGGACCCTAGGATCAAAATGATGGGTGTTAACATGTGTTTTCCCTTAATTTATCCAGAAGTTGAAGCTAGAAAAAATATAAAAAATATGCGTATCACGCTTGATGATATGTACAAAGAGTATGCTGATATACTTAGTGAGCATAGTGAAGAAGGATCTAGTAGAAGTGGTGTTGATCAAAATGAGCTTATTTTGGAGTCACAAAAATCCTTTGGGTGGTCATTGTTAATGAATTATGTCGAAGAACAACAAGCAATTCCTGCTGTAAAATATGAAATTGAAGAGTATTTGAATGAGCCAACTTACAAACCTAAAGATAACGGCCACATGTCATTTTGTGCCTTGGAATGGTGGAAATTGAATTGTGGAAAATATAGAGTGTTATCCCATATGGCAGCAGATGTTCTTGCCATTCCAATATCTACTGTGGCTTCGGAGTCAACCTTTAGCACCGGAGGGAGAGTTATCGATTCATTTCGAGCTTCTTTAAGTTCATCTACTGTCGAAGCTTTAATTTGTGGTGGTGATTGGCTTCGAATATTGCATGGAATTAGGAACAAACCTAAGGTAATATGCTCTCTTTTGATTATTAAGTATAATATAAACTTTTAAAAATAGCATTGATAATTTTTAAAACTAAATTCTTCTTTTTATTAATAGGTGGAGCAAGTGCAAACAGAAATTACATTACTCCCTTGATGATAAATAGAGAGCTATCAATGCAGGTGAGTGAGATTGTTGTATAATTAACTGTGTATTTAGTCTTTATTACTTGTTAGTTGTTAGCATCTCATACAATTAATAGAGTGTTTAAACCATACCAGTGTTGTAACATACATCTAGTAATTTCATGAATTTAAAAAGAATTAATCATTTAAAGTACTGCTATTTGTTATATATGAGGAACTAGTATTGTGTTAATTGTGATATATTTAAAAGGTAGCTGCAATGTATATTAATTTGTGAGCTTTAATGTGGTGTTCAAACCATACCAATGTTGTAACATAAATCTAGAAATTTCATGAATTTAAAAAGAATTGATTTAAGGTACTGCTATTTGTGATATATGAAGTACTGATATTTGTGATATATTTTAAAGGTACTGCTATTTGTGATATATTTAAAATGAATTTATTTATAGAAGTAATTGATTTAGCATAGCATACCATGATCATGTTGTGTTGGTATTCTGATATATGAATTTAATTGGCTTAAAAATTATCCTTTTCCATCTTGCAGGTTATCCTTTCCTTACTAGCTATGACAGTAAATCAGTTGACAGTTGGTGTAATGAAGATTGAAGTTGAATAATCATTTTGTGATGGGAATGTATCAATTTCTAATAGTTTTTGTTGTACTATTTTATTATATTTGTAATAGTTTTTGAGACAAACTTAAACTCAAAAAGAATAGTTTTTGAATTAGACTTTTAAATTTATCTCTTGAAAGCTTTATTTTGTTTTAATATTTTCCCTTTAAAAAGAATAATTTAAAATGTCAAATATAATAAAAAAATTAAACATTAAAAAATGACTTTTTAGTCCGTAAAGTAAACAAACTGAACCTAACGAACTGAACCTAACGAGTTGAACCGAGTTGTTCAAAAACTTAAAACGAGTCGAGTTCGAGCTTAAAAAAAAGTTTGTGTCGAACTCGAGTCGAGATTCGAGCTAAACCAATTCTTATCGAGTCGAGTCGAGCCGACGACGGGTTCGACTCGACTCGACTCATTTCCAGCCCTACCTGGGATTGATAGAGTTTTCGCTTTTCTTCAAGGAGAGGGGGTTCAAGAATGTATTCTTGATTTCCTACCAGTGATCGTTTTGTAATCTGGGTTACGGATGATAAGGAATCTTGATGTTGTTTGCCAATTTTGTTGTTCTTGGTTTTTAAAGATGCCATTGTTGAAGATTTGAACTTTGGAAGAGGAAAGGCTTGTGTAAGTTGTTTCTGAGAAGGAATCGCAAGAAAAGTAGAGGTTATAAGCTCAAGAAATGGAAAGTTTACAAAGGAAGAAGATGAAGAATATTTATAGACGGAGAAAAATTCGTTCACATTTCCTTTGTGATGACAAGTGGGACGCATGTATGTTTTTCATTGGTTGAGCAAGCGGTTGCCTTTTTAGTTGCTATATTGCTCCTACAATATAGGCGTAGCGGTAAATTCATGACCCTTAAGATATGGATAAACTTAATGTCAATAAAACCAGAGTCGCCACCGCGCTTTTGTTGCTTCCAAAGGAAAATGGAAAAGTACGAAAAAAACCCAAAGATAAGAATTTTTCAAATCAAAAATAATAAAATGCCAGAGATTACAGGTAAGGGGGTTGGTTACACAAAGGGAAGGTGTTAGTACCCAAAGTGTCCTAGGTAATCATAGGGAGCCCTTTTTTATGTGTGCATGTATTTTAGTATAAAATGATGTTTGCAATAAATAGAGTGAGGGGATGAGAAAAGAATTCATTAATTATATTTTTGTGTTTGACAAGACCTTCGGACTTGTGCCTACGTACCATCATAAAAATGAGGGATCAAAACCTCATAGTTCGTGGTAAAAATTTCAAAATGAGTGAGTTGTTTTTAACAAATGTTTAAGTTTGAATTAGGCACAAAAGGCCTAAAAAGAGTTTGAATGAGTGTTAATTCTTTTTGTCTTTTGAAATTTTAAGTCAATATGGTTAGATTCATTCACCAGTTTAATTTAAGAAAAGAGTTTAAAAATGCAATGGCATAAGGCCAAAGTTTCTAATTTGCAATAAAGTCTAAGTTAAAAATCACAAGCAAAGAAAGTTTTGAAAAGAGGGAGAGATTTGAAATTTAAGAAGTGGGAGGAGATGAAGAGACTAATCCTAGGAAAAATCTAAAAGATCTGACCAATGGGATGCAATCCAATGGACAAGAATGTCATATAGAAACCCATTTTTCCTTTGGACTTTAAATCAAGCAATATCAATAAGCAATTAGCATAATGAATAGCAAGACATCAAATAAAGATAGCCACATCCAATCTAGCAACTTCATAGTCTTATTCCATAATATTCCCCATGTATCAGATGTCATACTCCTTGAATGGCTCAGAATAAGGCATTAGACACAGGTTCAAAGTAACATTTTCATCAAGACCATGTTGCAGATGAACTCAAGTGGATCCCAATACTTGTATCAGATGAAAGCTCACATCACAATGACTTGGTTTTATAAATTTTGGCATTGGCCAAGTCCTTTTGCATAGGGAATATTGCCTAATTCTAAGTACAAAGCTCAGATCAAATCCAACAGTCCACACAAACATTTTTTAGGGGTTTTTTGTTGTTTATTATGTACTTTAAGGTCTTAAGACCACAAACACAAACAACGTACACAAACAAATATATACAATCACAATATATGGCTCAAGTGAGCAAAGTGAAAATGACATTAAAAACAAACAAGTTAAATGATATGTATAATGACAAATGGTAAATGGCTTGAATTTAAAGTACATAAAGTAAATGACTTGAAATTAAAAATTTAGTCATATGTTAGTTGATTAGAAGTTAGTGGAGTTTTGTTTTTCAATTGTTTAAGTCATTATTTGGAGAACACTCAACCCTCTATTCACAAGCATGGATCCTTGAACTAAGACATCTCCCAAAGGAAGGAAAAAAGGCCAAGTTTCCACACAATACCATGAAAGAGGGGAGACTTACAATCTCACTTACTAGAATGATATGCCTTTTGTGTCAAAATTTAGCGCTATGTTAAGCAATCGTAATTGGACTTATGTAGAAGTCACAACCATGTGAGGTCGGGCAATAGAAATTTTGGTGTTAATGCATGTCAGAGATATGGTATAATGAACCATACTCCTAAAATATACCATACATAAAAAGAAAATGATCAAAGGGTGGATCTAATCTCATTCATACTTGTATTGGTTCATGAACCAATTAGCCTTAGGATATTGAGATGTCATTGGCCAATGAGAGGAATGGGATAGAAAGGGATTGAAGATGAAGAGGGAGGGGAGACGGGACAAAAAAAATTGGTCATGGGAGGAGTTTTATCAAATTAAAATCATTCATTCATTTTGGGAGATGAAATATACATTTCATCAATCCCCTAAATCCAATGATTTTAATTCAACAAAAGTCAAATCAATCTTCACCAAGGCCCAAACACATAGTCAAACTTCATAAGGCAATAAAAATGGCTCAACACAATTTATTTTCAATTAAACAAATTAAAAATCAATTTAAAATGCATTAAATTAAATTATGTTTTATCAAAAAACCTAAAACCTCTTCAAAACACCAAATAAATGGCCAAGAGATTTATCATAGGTCAAACAAGGTCAAAGGACCTGGGAGAAAAAATTTCACTATTTTTGAAAAGTCATAAGTATTTTTAAATAATTAAAAATATGCACGAAAACAATTAAATCATGAAAAATATCAATATCGATCCAAAAAATAATTTTAATTAAGAAAATGAAAGAGGAAAATATTTGAAAATTATGGGTGAAAGTCCCATATTTTTTGGATCAATAATGAAATTAATATGAATTAATGAAAATAAAGCAATAAAAATGAAAATTCAAAAATTCAAAAATACGCGGACGATCTGATCTCCCTCATTAATTGAGGTGGCAGATCAGATGGTCCAAAGCGCACGTTCTATGCGTTCCTTAGTCAAATGAGATGCACACGTGGTAATCACTTTGGATGGTTGAGATTAGAACGTAGGACTCAGATCAAAGGGTTCTGGACAAGCCATCACACCACCGGAGCCCTAGCTTCGGTCATCTTCTCTAGTGAGGACCACCGGACTGGTCCAAGTTCAACTCAAAGAAAAATGGAAAATGAGTACACTATTTTGAAGGAAAAGCGCTCAGGAGCTCGAATCTGGTCTCAATTTTGTCTAATTCCAAGTATGAAAAGATATATGGAATTGAATTTTGAGGATCATGAACTGAGTTTCTTCGATTTGACTTCAAAGCAACTGAATCTTCTTATCTACATTGGTAGGACTTTAGCCAACCAAAAATCAACAAGAATATTGGAGAATTGAGTGAGAATCGAAGAGATGAAAAATCTGAAAATTCACCTTTGATGGAGCTTCAGATTGGCACGATCTTGCTTCCAATTATGCTTGGCCTTGCTTTAGATGCTTGATGGAAGAGAAATAGATCAGAGAAAGGGATGGACACTTGGAGTTTCAATCTCAAAACAGATGGAGAATTGAAACTCGATTTTCAAAGAAAATCCTCAAGTTTATCCTTCAATGGCGAGGGTTTGGGGTTTCTGAATCAAAGCTTGGGCATGAGGTCCTCAATTCTGAGCATGAGAGGTTCTATTTATAGCCATAGAGAATGATATTTGCACATTTCCAATTTTGGCAAAAATTTGAAAATCCTCTTTGCATGGTTGCATGGGCGTGCATGAGGCCCATGAAATGATAGCATCTGATCCATAAACCAATGTGCCATGTACTAAAATCATGGAAGCTTATGCAAGTGTGTATGGAAATTGGACCTTGAAAATATCCAAATGGTACTTCAACTTTCACCCATGCGCAAGTGCCTCATACTTTGTCCAAATGAGATGATTTTGGATATTTTAGAAAGGTGAGATCAAGGGGAACAACTTTCATGTTGAACACTTTTTCATTTTAATCTTGGATCATGATGAATTTTGAGGTGGAAGTTTGGTAAATCAAACATATTTGAAAATTTTCTAAGTCCCAAGTCAAATGTTCACTTATTCCACCTTAAATACCTTTTTCTATGGACTTCAAATGAGAAACATTCATTCATCAAAGTTGTATATCTTTCAATAATCTTCAATTTGTTTACCAATTTGACCTCATTTGGAATTTTCATGAAGGATATATGCATTTTAGAAGTTGAGGAAAATCACTTGTTCAATGGTATTGGTCCAAAATGACCTATAATATTTCCTCTTGACACATGTATTTGCAAGTTGAATTTTCACTTCCTTCAAACATAAATGTTGAAGTATACATCTTGAATTTGATCATGCAATTTGAATGGCTTTCATCTCATACAAATTGAGCAAGTTATGATCTTGGGAAGTTGACCTTAAAACTAGGGTTCAAACAAAATGACCTATAATCTTTCACCATATAAATTGACTTTCCAAGAAAAGTTAGCTCTTAACCTAAACATTAAAGTTGTTTGGAGTGTCATTTAGAGTAACATTTATCTTGGAATCATTTTCATATGACAAAAATTGTAGAAGATAGGGTCTAGGGAACCCCAGTTTTGACCAGTTGACTTTCTCTGGTCAACCACCATGAACTAACTTGCTAGCTTGACATCCTCTTGACTTTTGGGACTCATGGAGGATCATATATTCATAATATGATGTAATTTGAAGTATCCCTTGAAATATTTGGTTAATTGTTGAAGAAACTTGTTGAAGAAGTCACACAAGATACCCAGATGAATTAGGGTTTCCCAGGAAAACCAACTCCAAACTTTTGATGATTTCTTGATCAAAATAATATGTGAAGATCATGGGGATTCGTATATGATACTTAGAGCCAATTTAAACCAATTCTTGATTGAGCTCCTTGCACTGAGGGTCTTAAACCCTATATATGAGCTTGCTAGAGCATAGGTGAGCATACACACTACCTACAAAAGCAACAAACTATACATTGACATATTTTTGGTATTTTGGTTAGTAAATAAAGGAAAATGAAGTATGATACAATCAAATGTGCTTGGTGATCTCTCACAATGCAAACCCAATGAATGAGGGGAAAGGAGAATTCCAAGGTGTGATCCCAATGCTAATGCATATGATGAGAATAACATGAGGGATCTTAAGGTCAAAATTGGGGTCTTAAAATAGGTATAACAATGGTGTTTACAGTTTACATGTTTCTGATAAGACGTTTTGGAAGGTGGTCATGACGACTATGATGTCACATCAGTAAGTATTGTCGCGTTAAAGCTTTCAAAAAATGTCCCCTTTCTCCATTCGGTCAAAAAAGACATTTTTGGAGGGCAATTTGTTAGCTGTAATTTAGATGCTAAAAAAGATATAAGAAGTCAAGTATAAAACTTAAGGAAATATTTGGAAGAAACCCAAGCTGACTTCGACGGGAGTTAGGCAAAGCCTTTTCGACTGGAATTTGGTAAGGAGATTGCTATATTGTCGAAATAGTGTTATAGGATTTAGAAGTTTCTGAAATGGTTCAAAGATGAGTTCGACAAAGATGATTCAAAAGGGTTAATAACCATATTTTGGCCTTATTCGTTCCTTCAAAGGACGCATGGAGGCCTATGAAAGGCGAAATACATGCAACCAAAAATGTATCATTTTATGGAGAAAAGACGGTTTGTTACTGTTACTGTCGAAGTAGTATAAATATGAGTCTTACCATTAGGATTCGGGGTGTTCAATATTGTATCAAACTCAAAAGAAATCGAAGCACTTAAGTGTTATTGAGAAAAGATTTTTCTAAGAATATGTACGTATGAAACACCATATTTTCATTCAATGTCAATCTATTTACATTAAATTCATTTTCATGCCATTTACATTCATATCGAATTTATGTTCTTTCTTCATACTTTCTATCAATTTTCTTTGCATTACTTTTAATTGCAACATTATCATCGAAGAACTTAATAGTAAAACAAACCTTGAACAAAAACTATACACATATGTCCTATGATTAATCTAGTCGATCATGTAAGTAACCAAAGTAGCAATTTTGGAAGACCAGCGCTTGTTTAACAAAACAAGGTAAACACATACGAGAAGGAAACAATCACGTTGAATTCTATTTATTTTACTCTTTTGCAACATGCACAATGTCACCAAAGTGTAGTGGAAGGTGGAGGAAGCATAGGTGAAGGTTTGTTTATGAAGGAAGGTCAAGACTATGGCAAAGGCAAGGGCAAGGCAGTAAGTTCTGGAAGGAAAAAAGGTTCAAGTCCAAGGACAAAAAAATAGTAGAATGTTATGGTTGCAAGCAAATTGGCCATTGGAATAGGGGCTGTCAAAATAAGTCAGGTAACAATAGTTCAGTAAATATAGTTCAATCTGATGGCTCCTGTAGTGAAGAGGGTTTGCTTTGCATTTCATCTACAAAGTGCACTGATGCATGGATTCTCGATTCTAGGTGCTCCTACCATATGACGTTACACCTGGAAGGTTCAACTCTTTTAAATTAGGTGATTTTGGTTTTCTATTTTTAGGTGATGATAAAACTTGTACCATTATTAGAAAGGGGGAAATTAAAATTTCTTTGGATGATGGTGGCGTGCGCACGTTGAATAAGGTGTGTTATGTTTCAGAATTGAGGAATAATTTTATTTCTCTAGGTAATTTTCAAGCAAATGGTTATTCATTCCGGTCAGATGGAGATAGAGACATCATGAGGGTTAATAAGGGTGCAATGACAGTGATGGCGACAAGGAGGACTGCAGGAAACATTTATAAGTTGTTAGGGGCACAATTTTGGGTGATGTAACATATGTTGAAACTGATAATGATGAAACCAAACTGTGGCACATGCGCTTGGTTCATCTTAGTGAACATGGGATGATGTAACTACCTAAGAGGAATTTGTTTAAGGGTGTTCTCAGTTGCACAATTGGATTGTGCAAGTATTGTGTTCTTGGAAACAATGTAAAGTTTGTTTTAAGACCAAGTAACACAAGACCAAAGGAATCTTAGACTATGTCCATTATGATGTCTAGGGGCCTACAAAAGAGCCCTCATTTGGAGGTTCCAAGTACTTTGTGACATTCACTGATGGTTTTTCTCGTAAGGTCTGGGTTTATTTCGTGAAATATAAATCTGAGGTCTTTTCCAAGTTCAAACTATGGAAGGCGGAGGTTGAGACCACTTTATTTAGTAGATCAAAGTTAACATGAGCTAATCGTTTATGCCATAACCAAGAGTCTTAAATCATGGTTACTAAACACTTAGTACTTGTTAATGATATATCATTCGAGTTAAGCATATAGGTGTTGTTAACCCTCAAGCCCTTAAACGAATAATATTTATTTTCATTATTGTAAGACCCTAATTTTGGCCCTAAGATCCCTCATGGCATCATAACATTGCTCATTTGCATTGGCCTCAAGGATCATAGCATCTTGGCCCCTTTACCCTTGGGTCGGGACTTATGTGAGTTGGTTGGAGACCACCAAGCATGCTTGAATTGTATATTATTGCTTTTCTTATTTTGTTTACTAACGAAAAGCACAAAAATATGTCACTAACATTTTTGTTTTGAAGCTCAAGCAGTCATGTGATCCAAGGCTCCTAGGATGGCTCCTATACCTATTGAAGTGGCCAGATGAAAGTGAAAGCAAGCATGAAAATGGTTCCCAAAGATCTCAATCATCATATTTTCCTCCCAAATATCTCAATTTGTCAATTTGATCAAGATAAACCAAAGGGCTTGAGGTGTTTCCTAAGGAAACCCCAATTCAACTATGCATTGATTGTGCCTTGCTCATGAAGCAACCTCAACTATGATCAAATACAATCAAGGGAAGTTCTTTAATTCATCATTTTATGCATATATGAGCTTGTGTGAGTTTCCTCAATCATTAATTCATCAAGATTTGAAGTTTGGCTTTGAGAAGTTGATTAGTCAATTCATCTGACTATTTTGAAATACACTGAGACCTAACTTTTGATGTGTTTGTCAAATTAAGATGACCCCAAGAGAAAAAATGTTCTTAAGAACCATATGAACAACTTTCATGTTCATCAAAAATACATTTGAAACTTGGAAGGTCATAATTCATTTAAAAACATTATAGGTCATTTTGACTGAAACCCTAATTTTGGGTCAAGTTCCCAAGGACCTAACTCCTTCATTTTTTATGATTTTGAGGTGGAACCAAGTGCATTGGAAATTTTACGATGTCTAATTCAAATGTTATGTTGGGGAAAATTTCATAATCCTAAAAGAAACACATGTGATAATACAAAACATTATAGGTCACTTTGGACCAAAGTCATTAAAATGTGAAAAGACCAACTTCAAGTGCCCATAACTTTCTCATCAAAAATCCAAATGATTCAAACTTTAAGTCCAAATTGATTGTATTGAAAATATCTACAACTTTTATGTTGAAGGTTTTGTCATTTGAGGCTTTCATCATTGGAATAGAAGGGCTTGAAGTTGGTCCATTTTGGTAAATTTTCCATATACATGTTTTGTACATTGAACTTCATGGCCAGTTTTCAGAATTTTCCCAACTCCAAATGGATTTTTGCTCAACATAACATTTGTTCCTCATGTCAAGACCTTTCCAACCATTACCCACATGCATATGTTTCAATTTTCCAAATGGCATTTTCGAAAAGGTGAAGTTTTAGGTTCAATTATGCATAACATTTGAAATCTTCTTGCACACTACATTGCCTTGCCATTTGCACATCCAAACTTCATTCATTAGTGTTCAGCACTCAAATGCAATTGAGTTTGGGCCTCACATGCGCCTGTACAGGCCCATGCATGGAGGACCCAAGCTCATGCACACACGAGTTCTTCATTGCATTGCATCAGCCTTAGCTATAAATACACATGCTTGCTTCACTTGAGAACCAACCTAAAGGCGCCTGAAGCTCTGCACAACTGAATCCCCAACCCTCCATTAAAGGAATTCTGAATTTTTTCTCCATTTTCAAGCTTGAATTTCAACTTCCTTGGTTGATCTTCAGCTTCAAATTCCTTAGCCTTGCTTCCTTGTTACTTCAAGATCAAGTTGCACTGAAGATTTGGATTGGATCAAGCTCGTACAAATTGCACTTCAAAGGTTTTCCCTCCAACTGTTTTCATTCGAATCTCTTTGGATATTGAGCATTTTTTGTATTGGTTGGCATCTCTGAAGTCCTCATGTGAGAGGCAATTGATTTGTGATCTTAATTTTGTGAATTGAACAAGTTCAGATTGAACACGTTATTTTTCTATCTTAGATTTCTTTCTCTATAGGGATCTTGAGTGGAAATTAAGGTTACAGGGGTGATGTACATCACCCCAGCTTTCGAATGATGTATAGATCGCGCGTTTTGGTTGAGGTTTGAAAACCTGCAACAGGTGGCCGAAACTGGCCTTTTCGCCGGAGAAGACGGTGGTGTACACCATCGTCCCCACGCGTTTGAACCTGAGCCCTTGGATTCACTCTTCTAGATCTAATCTTGGCTTTTGGTTTGATTGACTTTATTTAATGCAATATGTTCCGCTGTTGACCAAGGTTCATCATGCGCGTGCGCTTCCCATCCACCAGATCAGCCACGTCAATTAATGAAGTGGATCTCACACCTCAGGATTTTTGCTATTTTTAATTTCTGTTTTAATTTTCTTTTATTCCATTTTATTTTAAAAACTCATAACTTCTTTATTTGGAATCACAAAAATATGGGACCAATTGCAAAAAATTTCTCTTGAATTCTAGTTTCTAAAAATGATTTTTAATTATTTTTGTGATTCCATTTAATATTTTTTGTGAATTATTTCATTTCTGTTTGTTTTTAATTCATTTAAAATACCTTTTGATATTCAAAAATGCCAAAAGTATTTTCTTAATATCTTTGGATGATGATGGATCTATGAAAAATATTCTCATCAATTTCTTAATTGATTTGAGATTTATTTGAGATTTTAGTCCAATTATGTTATTTTTCTTCATTTTTAAATGTTTAAAATTAGTTTCTGTTTTCAAAAAAATGATGAAATTTTTTGTCTAACCTTGTTTGACCATGTTAGACTTATGATGATCCAATTGGACTTTTCCAAGTTGATTTGAATTGGATTTGAAGTTTGACCTTTATTTGTTCATTTTATTCCAAGTATTATTTTAATTCCAAAAAATACCAAAAATATTTTTGTTATTTCTTGACTTCTAAGTTTTATCTCGCTTTTGTTTACCATTGATTGATGTTGATTCCATTCATATTTGGTCAATGTGTTTTGCTTATGTCATTTGAATTTGTATTATGTACATTCCATTTCCATCTTCTTCTTCTTCTTTTTTCTTTTTGACCAATGAGTTAATGATTGGTGGTTAGCCTTGACATATGAGAGGCTTAACCTTCTTTGATCCAAATCAAATTCATCTTAATCAAAGATCAAGTGAATTGCTTTACATTAAAGATAGGTTGCTTCTTGGTCAAGCAAAAAACCTAAATCCATACAAGGTCATTCTTCTTTTCTTTTGGCATGGCAAGTTGTAGGAGCTTGGCTTACTAGTCATGATCTCTAACTTGTGTTTATTTGCCTATAGTTTTATTGACCGACCTCAGATAGGTGTGACTACTACATTAGTCCATTTACGATTGCTTAACATAGCGCTAAATTGCCTTATGGCACACTAACACTAACTACTAATCACTAACTTTTAATTCAAGCATTTAATTCTTACAATTTACTTTAATGAAATTTAATTTCTTGTTCATTAATTCATTTGTCTTTTCCCTTTGCTCACTTGAGCTCATGTTTATGTTAATGCAATTTGCCTTTTGCTCACTTGAGCACATTATTGTGTATATACTATTGCCTTGTGCTTGTTTTGTTTTGTTTGTGTGAACCCAATGCAAATGGAGAAAGGACTTAGATTTAGGACCTTACCTATGCTAAATGGAGTTTCAAGAGCAACCAGGCCTCATGCCTTTAGAATGCTAAATATGTTGAAGAGCAACTAGGCCTCATGCCTTTAGAATGCTTAATCTTGAAAGATGAATTGAAAGAACTCCTAATTCTAAGCTCACTCTTGTCCATTCTTTTTATTGCATTGTGGAACCTTTTGATTTGTGTGTTCTTGTGATAAGGATACCAAACTTGATCTATTTAGAAGGACCATTGTCATGAGCATCCAAGATAAGAGAGACAAGTTCAAAATGGGAGGATCCTAGGAGCTTGATTGAATATGTGCTTGCTTGCTTGAATTAATTGCTTATTGCTTGCTAAGTCCAAAAGAAAAGGAGCAACTTGGATCATCTTTATGATCTCAAGAAGGGAACTCCAAGAGGTCTTATTTCTCTTCTCTCATCTTTGCATGTTTAGGACCTAGCCTTTCTCTTCTTCTCTCCACTCTAACCCAAGCCAAACTTTTTTGTGCAAACATTAACATTGCTTTCAAAATTAGAAACCTAGGCACTATGCCTTTGATTTTTTCAAACTCTTTTCATAACACTTATTTTGAATTGAATCTTAAGTCAACTTTGACTTTATTTTGTGAATACTTTTCATTTGTAAATACAACTCACTCAATTGTTTTTGTGGTCCCAATTGCCACTTTTGCCAAAGCTTTTCATAAAAATTAGCTATTAGGTTTGAGTTATCATAGAGGTTGATGTAATCCTCACCTGTATCCTTAGTGATTGGACTATAAGTCTTCCATACTTATTATAGGGTGGATCCCTCACTAGTATGTTGAAGCTCTCCTCACATGGTGGATTTGTGGTTTTAGGTTGAGTTTTCTCCCTTTGATAACAAAATACCTTAAGGCTTTTGACCAATTAATTCATCAATTTATTTTGAGATTTTTACCCCGAACGACGAGGTTTTGATCCTACCTTTTTAAGATGGTACGTAGGCAATGGGTTTATCCATTCAAACACAAAATTGTAAATAATTTGTATATTCTTTTCTCATCTCCCCAATCATGTTTTACAAATATTTTCACAAATACCAACCTACCATACAACATTTGTAAAAAGGGCTCCCTTAGAGTACTAAGGATGTTTTGGGTGCTTAAAACCTTCCCATTGCATAACCAACCCCCTTACCCAGATCTCTGACATTTTTATTAGTTTTTGATTTGATAAAACTTCTCGGTTTTTGTTCGCTTTCTAACCTTTCCTTTGGATAAATAGAAGTGCGGTGGCGACTCGAATTGTATGATTTACTTTTGATTTAGTCAATAAATCTAAAGGTAACGAATACCCCGCTACAATTATGTTCAACTATTTGTAAAATTTATTTTATAGCCTTTATTGCATAGTTAATTAATGCTAAGAATATTATGTTTAATACCTTCAACAAGGATTACGTCAGAGATAGTAGTAGAAGAGGGATTACCTACACTACATTTACCAAGTCTTGCACCCTCGGTCTTGTCTCCATAGGTCATAAAACCCTTCTTCTTTAGCATGAAGTCAGTGAATAGGGAAATGTCACCTGTCATATGCGTTGAGAAACCACTATCAAGAAACTACATTCTTTCTATGGAGCCAAGACATTTAACATACAAGATCAAACAAGAGTGATAGGTATCCAATTTTCATTGGGTCCTTAAGAGTGAGTGAAAAGATTGTTGCATTTGGGAAACCATTGAAATACACCTTTAGGAACCAAATGTCTCCTAAGTTTGTATTTAAAAATGGTATGACCTTTCTTACAATAATAGTAACAATTCAAATGATGGTGTGAATAACTTTTTCTATTAGATTCACTTATAATAAATTTGTAATTCTTCTATGGCACATTTAAATATCTTTTGAATTTTTTAGGATTAATAGCGAATGTGACCTTTGGTTCTAAAGCCTTGTTTAATTTGGATTTTAGAGTATTAACTTTTTTTCCAAATGTGACAAGTTTCACAACCAGACCAAGAACATTTATCTTCCTCAAAATCTACTTTTGAAGCATCTAACATGGATTTCTTAAGAGCTTCCATTTGTTTTTTCAGTTTCTAAAACTTTGGCTTCTAAGTATGAAAAAAAATTCTTTTATTTTAAGTCAAACTTTTAAAAGCATCTACGGCTTCACCATATAGATTTTCAAAGCAATTTTTAATTCAGAATAAGACATTTCATCAATAGGTTCATATTTAGAATGACTTACATTTTTCTTCTTATGATGATGGGCCATGAGACAAAAAACTCTCGCTTCATCACTTTCACTTGAGCTACCTTCACTTGAGGATTCACTATCATTTTCCCAAGTTATAATGATATTCTAGGCTTACTAAACTTCTTGTATTGACCCTTACCCTTATCCTTCTTAAGTTGTGGATAATTTGGCTTATAATGTCAGAGTTGTAAGTTTATGTGCAATCTCTCAGAGGGGGGTGAATTAGATTTATTGAATTTTTCTCGATTTGAAGCGTTAGCATTGGTTTTTTTATTTTTCAAAATTGATATGAAAGTAAATATATTGAAAAATAAATACATAAAGTAAAAGACACAACGATGTATCCTGGTTCCCCTCACAATCTGAGAGTACTCTAGTCCCCTCACTCCATGTGAGAGATTTTCCACTATGTTAGATCTTTGTACAAGTCTTCCACCAAGACCTATCCTACAATCTTCTAACTTAAGCGACACAAGAGAAAAAGAAAACAATCATTTCTTTTTCACTCTCTTGTTTCCAACAATCTTGGACAGCAGGGTGTACACAAATCCGAGTTTGTAACAGAAGTTATAGCTTTTGAATCAATTATGTATTAATTGATCTTCTCTTTGTATTGATAACAATCCAAACATATACACCTAAGTTCTCAAAATAATATGAATGAAACTTTAATGATTATGTATGAAAGTCCATGCAAAAAGTTTCATATTTGAAAGTTTAGAAAATTGTTTGGATTATGAGATGTGAAAGTTGCATATCAAAGAATCTCTTTTGAAATATAAAAGTTGTGTCTAAGAGTATCTATTTTGAAAACTGAAACCACTGGTATATATACATGCAATATACCATTTTGATAGAGTGTATATTCATGAAACATTGTCATGTTTGATGTATGAAAGTTGTAAAACGTTGGAATCAGATTTTTCATGAAAATTTGAAATTTTCGATTGTGTAACCAGATACCAGAAAAGGTGTAACTGGTGATACCTTATAGTTTTTCAAAAATAAGGTAGTTTTAACTAGTGCAAATTGTGGCCATTTTAAATTTATTTTATGGCGGGTTTAAATGCCATAATTTACCAAAAACATATGTTTTCAACAAATCTTCTAAAAAATTATTTTGACGTTTATGTAATCGGTTAACCAATTGGTGTAACATGTTACACCTTATATTAAAGTGAAAAATACTTAAAAGTTAATTTTCAAATAAGTTCCACATGATGTTAAAATGGATGCATGCACAATATGAAATGATCATGATAATTTTGAGCAATTAAGATATATATACTTTAATTATAAAGAATACTCAACCATCTTGATTCTTCTATTAACTTTCCAAAGCTTATGATCTTTTGGACATGATAGTTCTAATCTTCAAGCTTTGAATTCTTTTTGTTGATGTGTTTGTCTTCATCAAAACCATAACCAAGGACAAGTAAAACTCTTCTTCACATTATACCCATTTTCTTATGATGACAAAACATCTTTTGAAATTTTACTCGTTCATCAATGAGTTGCTTCAATATGTGAGTTTTTGAAATGTTGAGCAGCAGCTAGAGTCTCTCATATCTTGTATATATCCCCCTTGCTTTTGTAATTCAAGAATTTCTCCCCTGAGAATATTATGAATAAAAATGAATACAATACCTACTATTTAGGGAGGGGACTAGAGTACTCTCGAATTGTGAGGGGAACCAGGATATATCATTGTGTCTTTTACTTTCTACATTTATTTTTCAGCATATTCACTTTCATATCAATTCTGAAAAATAACAAAACCAGTGTTAATGCTTCAAATTGAGAAAAGTCCAATAAATATAATTCACCCCCCCCCCCCTCTTAGAAACTGCGCATAAACTTACAATTGGTATCAAAGTAGGTTCAAGTAATTTGCTCTTGTGATCCATAATGGCTTCCGTAAACCTGGTGTTCATAGATGGTGGCAGCAATAACAAGCATCCATTGTTCAGTGGTTAATACTTTGATTTTTGGAAAATTCACATTTAGGCTCATCTAGAAGCACAAGGAGATGATATATGGGATGCTGTACAAAATGATCCATTTGTTCCTACTAGTGTTATCAATGGTGTTTGTACATTGAAGATTAAAATTTCATGGAATGAAGATGATAAAAAAAGGTACTCTATGACAATATAGCATATGTAGCATGGGATGACAATGAAATAATTTCATCTTCAGATGAAGTTCATGCATACAAGGCATTAATGGCATCACATTATTCAAAGTGATGAAGAACATGAGGTTAGTGATTCTGAAACTGATGATATTCTATCTTATGATGAATTACAAAGTGCTTTTCATGAATTACATGATGAACTGTTGAAACTTTCTAAAAAATGTTTAAGTCAAAAGAAAACTATTTTAAATCTAGAAAGAAATGCTTATAACACTCAAGTGGAGTTAGACTTAATCAAAAAGTTAGCATGCAATAACTTTTCATATCTTGAGTCTAAAATTGTTGAATTAAACCAAGTAATTATGAAATTTGAAAAAGGTCAAATTGATTTAGAAAATATGTTAAGTAGTCAAAAAATTTCAAATGATAAATATGGTCTTGACTTTACTAACTTTGATAAACCTAGTACAAGTCAAACCGTACTTGTAAAGGCTACTAACAAATTCAACAATGAAGAATCAAAGATGGAACATGTTTTAAATGATCATAAAAGGCCTTATAAAAGGAACCATGATTTTCTCTTAATGTATTTATGGTACCATTTAACAAATAACCCCATTTCTTCATCATTCGACTTCTCATTATCACTAGTTCCACTTTCATCATGCTCTTTTGTTGAGGACTTAGACCTAGAAGCCACAAAAATAATTGACTTCTTTTCCACGTCCTTGTTCTTGTTATTTTCTTTCTTAATATTCTTCTCATGCTTCTCTAAAATAATGAGCCCATGCTCATATTCTTCAAGATTTCAAAACAGAGTAGTGGTGTATAATGTCAATAGATTGTTAGGTTCCTTGATGGCAGTGACCTTAGGTTTCCATTCCCTATTAAGACATCTCAAAATTTTGTTAGTAGAAATTTAATTGGAAATTGGCTTACCAAGTGCATTCAAACAATTTATAAGATGAGTGAATCTCTTTTGCATATTGGCAATGGTTTCACCATGCTTCATATGAAAGAGTTCAAACTCTTGGTTTAAAGTATTATTCTAGATTGTTTGACCTCATTTGTACCCTCATGGAAATTAGTATTGAGTCCCACATAGCTTTAGCGGCTTCGCAATGAGAAACACGGTAATATCCATCAACTCCTGAAGCGGAGATTAGAATATTTCTTGCTTTCCAATCACAAGACCGCTTTTTCTCCGCATTCCATTGTACTTCCGATTTTGGTTCAGCAACACCATCCGCATTGGTCATGGTTATTTCAAATTGACCATTTTGGATGGCATTCCATACATTCATATCAATAGAATTGATATGGATACACATACAATCCTTCCAATAACCATAGTTTTCACCATTAAAAACATGCACCTTATTATACACGCCTTTAGGTTCGGAAGCCATAATCTAATAAGTGAATTTGAAGCACAACATAAACTGGTGCTCGTGATACTACTTGTTAGATGAAGGCAACGATCTAGAGGTGGGGGGATAAATCACAATAAAAAAAATTGTGATTAAAAATTATATTTTGAAAATATTTACGATGGCAAATGGAAGCAACTCCGAATCGATTTCGTTTATCCCGAACCGTTATCGGAAGAATCGGATATGCGTTTAAACCGTAAGGAAACATATACTGATGATGAGAAAGTAAATCAATATGTTTTACAAAATACTTTTGAACTAAATCACACAATGATAATCAATTTCCAATAAAATAGAAAACAAAAATTTACAAAGACAATTTATCGAACACTTAGTGTGCAAACAATTTATCAAACACTTGGTATGCAATTAACACCAAGCTTATTTTCCTTTATGTTGATAGTATGAAAATCCACTTGTAATCGTTTAGATTTCAATTTTATTACAAAAACAGATTGAGAAACTTCAACGTAAACAAAAAATTTCAGTTGATCAACCAAGCATACATCTAACTTGTCACTTTCTTTGATATCCTGAAGAAACCCGTTGATCAACTCCAGCATACCCAACCTCACACTATTAGGAGTCACCTTGCATACTAAGATTAGATCTATGAATTATTCTATCAAATCAAATTTCCTTAACCATTAATGTTGATATGTGCAATGACTTCCAACTCAAAGCATCTGGTACAACATTGGCTTTAGCAGGATGGTAATTCAAACCAAAATCGTAGTCCTTCAAAAAATTTAACCATCTCATATGCCTCATCTTAAGATCCTTATAATCAAATAGATATTTCAAACTCTTATGATTGTTGAACACCTCAAACCTCGAACCATACAAAAAGTTCCTCCATAATTTCAGCATAAACACCATTGATGCCAACTCTAAATCATGGGTAGGATAATTCCTCTTGTGAATCTTCAGTTGTTGCGAAGCATAAGCTACCACTTTTACATCTTGAATAAGTACACCATCTAAGCCCATCTTTGACGTATCACAATATACCACAAAAGGTTCCTTCGCATATGGTAAAATTAGAACTGGCACCATCGTCAACTTCTTCTTCAATTCTTGAAAATTTCTTCGCACTAGAAATCCCCCACAAAAGTTTAACCCTTTAGAGTCAACTGAGTGAAAGTCAGAGCTATCTTCAAAAAACCCTTTGATAAATATTTTATGGTAACCGTCCAACCCCATAAAATTTCTGATCTCTGTAACTGGCTTAGAAGCCTCCCATTGAGCATTGCGTCTACCTTGGACAGATCCACTGCTATCTCACCACTAGAAATCACATGACCAAGAAAACTTACTTTCTTCAACCAGAACTCGCATTTAGATAACTTGGAATATAATTTCTTCTCTTTCAAAAGCTAAAGCACAACTCAAAGATGTTTAGTATGATCTTCATTTGATTTAGAATACACCAGAATATCATCAATAAACACTACAACAAACTTATCCAAGTAGGGATGGAATATCATATTCATATATTCCGTAAACACACCGGGGGAATTAGACACGCCGAACGACATCATTGAGTACTCATAATGACTGTATCGTGTCCTAAACGCGGTCTTCAGGATATCTTCATCTTTCACCTAGATATGATGATAACCTGATCTCAAGTCGATCTTACTAAACACACGTTCCCAATAAACTGAACCATAAGTACATCAATCATACGAAGAGGATACTTATTTTTAATTGTAACCTTATTCAGCTGCCGATAGTCAAAACCTATCCTTACTCTAACCATCTTTCTTCTTTACTAACAACACTGGAGCTTCCCACGGTGATACACTTGGTTTGAAAATTTTATTTTCAAGAAGATCTTCCAACTGACTCTTCAGTTCACCCGATTCTGATGTAGAAATCTTGTATGGTGCCATTGATACAGGTTTGGTACCAGGTACCAAATCTATACCAGATACCAGGTACCAGATATTCTAACTGACTATCTCTCTCTCTCTAGCGGTAGATCAGTAATGTCATTTGGAAATACATTTTAAAATTCACACAACTACAGGCAGATCAACCATTGTCGTTTTTCTTTCAACTTTCAAAGAAGAAAACATCGCAAACACTTGGGCTTCATCTTTCAATAACTCTTCCACTTGACTAGTAGATATGAACTTCGAATTTTCCTCTTCAACAAACTCGGAAAACCACACTGAACTATCATAGCATTTGATATGAACACGGTTGAACTCCAACCAGTTCATCCCTAGAATAACATCAAGATGACTTAACGGTAAGCAGACTAAGTCAATACCAAAGTCCTTAGTAGATTCTCAAAGGGAAATTCAAACAAACCAAAGAAGTAGCCATCGATCCATTAGCTGGAGTGTTGATAACATACTAGCATTCATAGTAGATACCACAAGATTCAGTCTTTTCATACAATCAGTAGATATGAACAAATGTGTCGCACCCATGTCAATGGTAGTAATTAAAGGAATCTCATTAATAAAACATGTACCTCGAATGAAATTATCCGTCTTCGAGACATCCTTCCCACTGAGGCTAAACACTTTCCCAGTATATTTTGCATCTGACCCCTTCTTGGGCTTATGGAATTGTGTACTTATATGACATGGTTCCCCATAATTGAAACAAGTCACCACGAAACTCTTGCATTTAACGGCTCGATGTAATAACTCGTATAATATATAGAGAGAGAGAGAATAATATCATGCAAGTGTTAATTTTTGGTACTAACACAATATAAGAGCCTAATGGAATCATTTATATACACATGACTAAACTTATACACATGACTAAACTAAAATACATCTATGGTACATGTTATACAATAGTGCCAAAAGATAAAATTAAGATCTAAGTGCAATCTCTTCATTGCACACAATCCACAGTGGAAGATTACACTAATCAGAAATCCTCGAAACACCAATAGTTAGCTTCTCTTACACATCACCTGCAAATAACACCTGAAAAATAACAACAATATTGGGGCGAGACAATAATCTCAGTGAGTTCACTATTCCTATGGATTCACTGGACTCTACATGGTTTCTAATCGATTTCCTAACTCAAGTCTTCAAAAAGATAAAGACTTAAGCACCTAGGGGATTTTCTCATTGTATGGAAACATGTACACTTGAGTTCACCAACTCAAATCAATCATTATTTGAAAACCTGCCAAGGCATCTTTCCCCGACCAACCCTACACCTAGGATTATTGACATGGGTCACGGATCCTTGTATCATACTTCGACTTAAGTGTGGATTTCAGATTCTAAGTGATAATAATCCACTTCAAGAATCAACGCTCCATATGGGACTCCAAACCCATTTCGAGCCTTTTACTCGTATATGACTCTAACCCACTTTGACGTTCACGTTATCTATGGGACTCTAACTCATTTGGTTGAGTGTAGTATCAGTGCATATATCCCAATTCTTACTTTTCATAAGTATCGAACTTTGGGACGGGCACGACAATGGGGTTGTTTCCGAATACATGACTAGTTTGTTAAAAGTAATGTGATTAAATGCTAATCACTAGGTGATTACTTTCACCTCCACACAAACATCATGTTCCATATAAAGGATATCATTTCACGATTTGATTTATTGGTAGCAACTACCCATCCACGATACATACTGAGGTATCCTTGTGTCCGGATATCGCCAACTAAGTCTTTTATCCCAACCTAAGTTATGTTACTAAGTCATTCACCTAGCTATCATCCTAATTATCCCCACTTATCAAGATTTTAGGTTATTAAGCACAAACAAAACAATTATCAAACATACACAATAACACATATAAGGCCAATAATAATTATTATCATTCACCAAGCATCCTTGGTTTAATAATCATGGTTTCCTCATTACCATGCAATATCCCATTATATTAGCCTTCCAATGGCTCTAGTCTCATATTCTTTTTGCATATTGCTCTACTCCATGAATTGATCATTTGGCTCAACGAAAACCAGAAAATGCACGAGGGAATGGGAATTGTCTTAAGCATGAACATGGTGACCTAAACTTTGTTTTACACCGTGACCTATAATGTTGAGTCATGCACAAATCAATTTGGGACCACTTCTCATACGTTCAAACTTATCTACCAATACCTCAAATAAACAGTCAACCTCTTTTTCAATTCAAGCTCATTTTCTTCCATTTCTTTGCACAAAATCCTTCATTAACATCCTCAAAATTTGTCTGAAGCATTGTCGTGGTCTGAATCCTCCTGCAACCTTACTTCCGGATTCACCATTGTTGACTTCTGAAGCTCCAATCGAAAAGGTAGATATGAGTTACCATATCAAGCAAACAAGTTACCACACTATTCGCCTTGTTCCACTGATCAAAAGCCCTAACTTGGGATTTATTTCAGTATTCGTCATTTAATTTTACTTTGAATAACTATGGTTCTTCGAGTTCTTGAGCAAATTTGTGAGGGAAAAGGTTCTTAGTCCTTGTTTTAATGATGTCAAACCTTTTAGTAGCTCATACTGTGTACTTTGGATGATGTCATCATATCGTAGAGTGCATTCATTCTTTAACATGCTCAAAGTATCAATTCAATGTGTCTATGCATATAGGAGCATCTCATATATGTCAATATTGCACTTGATCATTGTTGGTACCTTAGGTCCATAAGAGAATGGTTTGGATTGACCAAAATACATCTTAAAAACTCATTTTTGACCATTTAAAATCTTTGAGTTGACTCATGCTTTGGAGTGGTCGACTCATTCATGCATGTCATTTTCTTTGTAACTCATGGGTTTGATCAAGTCGAGTCATAGGTCGACTCATTTCTGGAAAAACAAGATGAATCGACTCATCGCCCTGTTGTGGTCGACTCATAACCTGTTTTATTTGAATTGTGTTGTTGCGGGTCCGAACAGGTCGAGTCCCCAGTGTGAACAGGTCGAGTGGTCGCTGATTTCACTCATTTTTCTACTGTGTATTTTTGCTAAAAGTTCTGTTGTGTTTTTCACTTGGTCCATACATCATATATATATATTCTTGAGTCTCATTTTCATCTTTTCAACAAGAAAATTGAAAGATGTACATGAAATCTCCTTTTCATCTTCATTCTCATTGCATGTTTCAACAATTACACATAACAATTTTTGTTGATCGTAGTGCATTGTTGTGGAGATAACGTCCAAATAGGATTGTGTATCTTGGTTTAGGTAGAGGTTTTTAGTGGGTTTTTCTTGAATAAAATCATAGGGTTTTGTACTCCAAGATTTGGGGTTTTTTGCACAAATCTTTGCTTCATAGATACAGCCGAGTGAAAGGTTTGAAGAACGGTGGGTTCATTCGAACAAGTAACAGTAATTGGAGAATTGTGAAGAAAGGTTTGGGTTCAAGCATGTCGTGATCAAAGTCAATTGAGCTAGAGTTTTGGAGAACTTGGAGTTCTTGCAATAAGGTAGCTACAATCAGAGGTTTGTTCGGAACATTTGAAGCACTTAGTTCAACTCAAACCAAGGGGAGAGAAGTGAATGAGATCTACAACAACACTTCGGTTTTATTGGTGGTGATTATTTCTTCTCTTGTATAAACTTTGCAATTGATAATAAATATCTCAATTCTAGTTTTAAAATTGGGGGCAGACGTACCCGAAGCAAGGAAGAAAGGGGAACTGCCTAGACAAATTTGGTGTTTTCTCTCTTTCTCTAACTCTTTAGTTTCTGCATAAATTGAATCTTGTGTGAAACTAATTGGTAACTTAATCTCCCTTAATTTTTATGCATTAAATTTGTTTAATAAATTGTTACAATCACTTTGGTTGTAACTAAGGAAAATTCTGCACAATCAATTCTAATGAAATTAAGACTTGGTGTAGTGTGCACAACAAGTGTTTGCTAAAATTAACTTCACACAAGTTTGTCAATATTTTTCTTATTTTATCATTGCTTTAATTCATCATTGGTGGTAGCTATATCAAGGATTTATGTATTTGATCGATTGATTAAGATTGTTGTTGATTAGCTTTATCTTAGTCATTCCATTAAGTTTCACACATATCTGATCTTTCTAGTAACGGGTCATTTAGACGATTATGGTCTAGGGAGCTTTCGCAATCTTTAAAAACAATTTTAAAAGCGCAATTTTTTTTAAATAGGTGATCTATTCAACCCCCCCCCCCTTTTACATCGGTACTATCGTCAAACAAGTGGTATCATGAGCACCGATTCATCTAGTGCTTCGCATATAACTTTTTAGAAAACGGATAACGATCCTAAAGGGGCGTACAATAGAGCGCCTATTTTCACTGGTGAAAACTTCAGTTATTGGAAAGATTATATGTGTATTCATATCAACTTTGTTGATAGGAAGGTATGGAAAGTCATCCAAGATGGTCCTATGTAAATAACTGCGACCAATGCGGATGTCATTGTTATACCTAAACCTGAAGCACAGTGGAATAAAGAGGATGAGAAAAAGTATATCTATGATTGGAAATCCAGGAATATGATCATCGTCGCCTTAGGTGTTGATGAGTATTACAGGGTTTCCCATTGTACTAGTGCTAAAGCTATGTGGGACTCATTGAAAATTTCCCATGAGGGAACCAATGATGTCAAACTAGCTAGAATCAACACTTTTACTCAAGAATTTGACCTTTTTCATATGAAGGATGGTGAAACCATTGCCGATATGCAAAAGTGATTTTCTCATCTAATCAATCGGTTAAATTCTCTTGATAAAACTACCCTTAATGATGTTGCTACTAACAAAATCCTAAGATGTCTTAACAGGGAATGGCAACCAAAGGTCACCGCGATTAAGGAAGACAACAATCTAAGAACATTGGACATGACAACATTGTTTGGTAAGCTTTATGAGCATGAGCAAGAGCTCATGAACCTTGAGAAACATGAAAAGAGTCAAAAGAAGGAAAAGAAGGATAATGCAAAGGACACCGAAAAGAAGTCTATCGCTTTAAAGGCTTCAAGTTCTAAGTCCTCCACCAATGATACGTGTGAGAGTGAATCAAGTGATGATGATAAAGATTCGAATGAAGACATGGGGTTGTTTGTAAGGAGGTATAGCCGATACCTTAGAAAGAATGAAGTTCAACATTCAGATAAAAATCTAGTCAACTATAGAAGACAATCAAAATTCTCAAACCATGAAGAAAGTAAGACAACTAAGTCAAGAGGCTCATGTTACAATTTCGGAAAGGCCGGTCACTATAAGTCGGATTGTCCATTATTGAAGAAAGACAAAGGAAAAGACAAACATCAAAAGAAATCTAGCAAAGCTAGAAGAGCATACATTGCATGAAAGAGCGATAGTGAGCCCTCAAGTAATGGTAACTCAAGTGATGAAGAAGAAAAGGTCAATCTTTATCTTATGGCTCATCAAAAGAAGAAAAAGAATGTAAGTCATTCTAAATATGATCATGTTGATAAAATGTCTTATTTTGATTTGTAAAAAGCCTTTAGTACTCTACGCAATGAGTCCAAGGAAGCTTTTAACGCTTAGCCTCAAATAAGAATATTTTCTGGTATTTAGAAAATAAGGTTTCTGATTCTGAAAAGGAATTAGAAACTCTTAAGAAATCTATGATAGAGGCTACTAAAGGCAAAACTGGGGATGATAAGGGATTTTGGTTTAGATGGTCTGGATGTGAAACCTGTCACATTTGGAAAAGAGAGGTTAGAACTTTTCAAGCTAAATTAGACAAGGCTTTACAATCTAAAGTTACCTTTGCTATTGATCAATCACATTTTAGAAGTAACATGAATAATCCTTATCAAAAATATGCTTATGTGGTAAAAAAAATCAAGTTAGCAAAAGCAACGCTCATCCAAACTTAAATTGTCTATATTGTTGCAAGAGGGGACACACTATTGCTAAATGCCGATTTAGGAGATTTTTGGTTCCCAAAGGCATTTTCCAGTGGTTTCCCAAATGCAACCAAAGTTTCACTCATACACAAGGACCCAGTGAAAATTGAGTACCTTCTTCCCTTGTTTAATTTATAGGTGGAATGTCTTGAGGCTGTGGAGAGAAAGTGGTTTCTCGATAGTGGATGCTCAAGACATATGATAGGTGACATTCCCTTATTCTTTGACTTTGTGGCTAAGGTAGTGTAGGTAACCTACGATGATAATAACAAGGGAGCTATACTCGGAAAACGTAGTGTAGGTAATCCCTCTTCTACTACTATCTCAAACGTCCTTTTAGTTGAAGGCCTTAAGCACAACCTTATTATCCTTATCCAATTATGCGACAAAGGATATAAAGTATCATTTTCAAAAGATTGTTGCATGATTGAACATAATTATAAAAAGAATGATGTGTTTAAGGGCTTGAGGGTAAATAACGTATACATGCTTAACTTGAATGAAGTATCTTTGACTAGCGCTAAATGTCTTTCTCCATGAGTGAAGACTCTTGGCTTTGGCATAGGCGATTAGCGCATGTCAGCTTTTACTTGCTAAATAAAGTAGTTGTAAAAGATTTAGTAGTTGGTCTATCCAAAATCAAATTTTCAAAAGATCACTTATGTGATGTGTGCCAAATGGGAAAGCAAATAAGGATCTCTTTTAAATCTAAAAATATTGTTTCTACAACGAGACCCCTTGAACTTCTCCATATGGACCTTTTTGGGCCATCTAGAATTAAAAGTCTAGGTGGAAACTACTATGGTTTTGTTATTGTAGATGACTACTCTAGATTTTGTTGGACCGTTTTCTTAGCAAGTAAAAGTGACACTTTTTATGCTTTTAAAAAGTTTGCCAAGATTTCTCAAAACAAATTTAACACTAGCATAGTTACTATCCAAAATGATCATGGATGTCAATTTGAAAACCACCTCTTTGAGGAATATTGTGAAACAAATGGCATTGATCATAATTTTTCTGCTCCAAGAACTCCACAATAAAATGGAGCAGTGGAACGTAAAAATCGAGTTTTAGAAGAGCTTGGAAGGACTATGATCAATGAAAATGGCCTTCCTAAATATTTTCGGGCTGATGCCATAAATACGACTTGTTATGTCTTGAATAGGATACTCATTCGCCCTATTCTCAACAAAACTCCTTATGAATTGTTAAAGGGAAGGAAATCTAATGTTTCACATCTTCATGTCTATGGGTGTAAATGCTTTATGTTAAATAATGGTAAAGAAAGCCTTGGTAAGTTTGACTCAAAAGCCGATGAAGGTATCTTTCTCGGATACTCTCAATCTAGTAAAGCATATAGGGTATACAACAAAAGGTTACGTATCGTTGAAGAATCCGTGCATGTTTCCTTTGATGAATCTTATCCGAAAATTGTCGGAGAAGGTATTTTTGTTGATGGTACAGGTGTTCCTTTGGAAAACATAATCAAAGATCAAGAAGAAAAAAGTGTTGAACCCAATCCGGAAAAAGTTGAGGAGGAGTCGGATCATGTATCTGAAAAGAAAGAGGAGGATCATCCAATTAATAACAATGATCTTACTTTGGAATGGAAATCTTCTAAGGATCATCCCATCGATAATATTCTAGGAGATATCTCAAAGGGAGTCACCACACGATCAAAGATAAGTAACTTTTGTTATCATTTTGTTTTTGTCTCTCAAATTGAGCCTAAAAACTCCAAAGATGCATTACTCGATGAACATTAGTTTTTAGCAATGCAAGAGGAACTTAATCAGTTCAAGAGAAATGAGGTGTAAGATCTTGTCCCCCCTCCGTGAGGCCATCGAGTAATTGGTACTAAATGGGTGTTTAGTAATAAGTTAGATGAAAACTGAGTTATAAGTCGCAACAAGGCTCTCCTTGTTGCTCAAGGGTATAACCAAGAGGAAGGAATTGACTATGAGAATACTTATGCTTCGGTCGCTCGACTCGAGGCTATACGTCTTTTGCTTGCCTATGCTTGTTCTCAAAACTTCAAATTATTTCAAATGGATGTTAAGAGTTCTTTTCTAAACGGATACATTAATGAAGAGGTATATGTATCTCAACCTCCCGATTTTGAAAACTATGAGCATCCTAACTATGTTTATAAGCTTAAGCGTGCTTTGTACGGTCTCAAACAAGCCCCTAGGGCTTGGTATGAGCAGCTTAGCAAGTTTCTACTAGAACAAGGATTCTCAAGAGGGAAGGTTGATACAACCCTTTTTATTAAGCGTCAAGGAAAACACTCTATTTTAGTTTAATTTTATGTAGATGACATTATTTTTGGATCTACTAACATAAATTTGGTCAAGGAATTCTCTAAGTTGATGCAGGGAGAATTTGAAATGAGCATGACGGGGGAGTTAAATTACTTCCTCGGACTTCAAATAAAGCAACTTGAAGAAGGAACTTTTGTGAGCCAAATGAAGTAATGCAATGAGTTACTCAAGCGCTTCAATATGGTAAACTCTAAAGTAATCGACACTCCAATGCCTACTATGGTAAATATGGACCGGGATGAAAATGGTAAGGCCGTAGATATAAAAAGGTATAGACGTATGATAGGTTCCCTCCTCTATCTTACCGCATCTAATCTAGATATTATGTTTAGTGTATGTATGTGTGCTAGGTATCAATCATGTCCTAAAGAATCACGCTTAAATGTCGTCAAGTGCATACTTAGATACCTCTGTGGTACTTTAAAGTATGGGCTTTGGTTTTCTAAGGGACGTGATTGTTCTTTGGTTAGCTACTCTGATTCCGACTTTGCTGGTTGCAAGTCAGATAGGAAAAACACTAGTGGTACTTGTCATTTTTATTCAAATTCCTTAGTGAGTTGGCACAGCAAAAAGCAAGTTTTTGTTGCTTTGTCAACAGCCGAGGCGAAATACATTGCAGCCGGTAGTTGTTGTGCCCAAATCTTGTGGCTCAAACAACAATTACTCGACTTCAATGTTCAACTTGAACGTATTCCTATTTTGTGTGACAATACAAGCTCCATTAATCTAACAAAAAATCCTATACTACATTCACGCACTAAACATATTGAAATTCGGCATCACTTCCTTAGGGATCATGTTGAGAAAGGTGATGTTGTTTTCGAGCACGTTGATAGCAAAAATCAACTTGCCGATATTTTCACAAAACCACTTGCGACAGAACCTTTCTTCCACAACCGTATGGAACTTGGTGCTCTCGATATCTCGAATCGCTTTTAAATTTACATATGATGCTTTCTCTATATCAATGTTTGTTGATTATTTGATTAATCATATTGATAAGTGCGAGCTATGTGAGGGCATTCATCGTTTATCGTCATTGGAGGTAATATCATTCCTATCTATTTGAACTATCTTAATCATTTATATATGTATGTACTTGTTCTATATAATGCACTTCCTTGATGTTTATTTTATGGTTTGGTCTAAGCTTAATCCATTTCTATGTTTGAAATATGTGTAAACTTGCTTAGGAATCATATTTAACATGCATTCATCATTAGGACCATTGTTGCATTTCATGTTTGCATGTTATTGTGTTTAGTTTATTTGTCTTGGAACTTATGTTGAACAAATTTGACTATGTAGTGTACTAAATTTCTTTTTCTAGTTCCATGTCTTATTTATGATTATATTTCTTACATTAGCTTCATTTTATGTGAATGGTTATTGATGTTAATCTGTTGCAAAGTGGTTGATTACGTGCTTATGAATATATTTTGATTCTGGTTGACCTTGACCTTGTCCTTGTCTCTTTTTTGATGTTTTCAAATGGGGAGAAGCAATGGAAACACAGCTTATGATTATGATAGCAGATTTTTTTCAAAGGAATGCATAAAATTAGGGGGACGATGTCTATCAAAGTACGCGATATATGAAAGATTGTGCTACAGTTTACCATCATAAAAAAGGGGGAGTATGTGAGGGAAAAGGTTCTTAGTCCTTTTTTTAATGATGTAAAACCTTTTAGTAGTTCATAATGTGTACTTTGAACGGTGTCATCATATCGTAGAGTGAATTCATTCTTTAACATGCTAAAAGTATCAATTCAATGTGTTTATGCATATAGGAGCATCTCATATATGTCAATATTGCACTTCATCATTGTTGGTACCTTAGGTCCATAAGAGAATGGTTTGGATTGACCAAAATACATCTTAAAAACTCATTTTTGACCATTTAAAATCTTTGAGTCGACTCATGCTTTCGAGCGGTTGACTCATTCATGCATGTCATTTTATTTGTAACTCACAGGTCTGGTCAGGTCGAGTCATAGGTCGACTCAACATTTATGGAAAAACAAGATGAGCCGATTCATCTCACTGTTGAGGTCGACTCATAATCTATTTTATTTGAATTGTGTTGCTGCGGGTCTGAACAGGTCGAGTGGTCACTGATTTCACTCATTTTTCTGCTGTGTATTTTTGCTAAAAGTTCTGCTGTGTTTTTCACTTGGTCCATACATATATATATATATATATATATATATATATATATATATATATATATATATATATATATATATATATATATATATATATATATATATATATATATATATATATATATATATATATATATATATATATATATATATATATATATATATATATATTCTTTGAGTCTCATTTTCATCTTTTCAACAAGAAAAGTGAAAGATATACACAAAAGTTCCTCTTCATCTTCATTCTTCATTACATGTTTCAACAACTACACGTAACAATTTTTGTTGATCATAATGCATTGTTGCGGTGATAACATCCAAATAGGATTATGTATCTTGGTTTGGGTAGAGATTTTTAGTGGGTGTTTCTTGAATAAAATATTAGGGTTTTGTCCTCCAAAATTTTGGGTTTTTTGCATAAATCTTTGCTTCATAGATTCACCTGAGTGAAAGGTTTGAAGAATGATGGGTTCATTCGAACGAGTAATGGTAACTAGAGGATTGTGAAAAAAGGTTTGGGCTCAAGCATGTCACGGTCGAAATCAGTCGAGCTAGAGTTTTGGAGAACTTGGAGTTATTGCAATAAGGTATCTACAATCAGAGGTTTGTTTGGAACGTTTGAAGCACTTGGTTCAACTCGAACCAAGGGGAGAGAAGTGAATAGAATCTACAACAACACTTAGGTTTGCTTGGTGGTGACTATTTCTTCTCTTGTATAAACTTTGCAATTGATAATAAATATCTCAATTCTAGTTTTAGAATTGGGGGAAGACGTACCCGAAGCGAGGACGAAGGGGGAACTACCTAAACAAATTTGGTGTTGTTCTATCTTTCTCTAATTCTTTAATTTTTGCATAAATTGAATCTTGTGTGAAAATAATTGGTAACTTCATCTCGATTAATTGTTGTGCATTAAAGATGTTTAATAAATTGTTGCAATCACTTTGGTTGTAACTAAGGAAAATTTTGCACAATCAATTCTAGTGAAATTAAGACTTGGTATAGTATGCACACCAAGTGTTTGCTAAAATTAACTTCACACAAGTTTATCAATATTTTGATTGTTTTATCACTATTTTAATTCATCATTGGTGGTAGCTATATCAAGGATTTGCGTATTTGATCAATTGGTTAAGATTGTTGTTGATTAGCTTTATCTTAGTCATTCCATTAGGTTTCACGCATATCCGATCCTTCCAGTAACGGATCGTTTAGACGATCATAGTCTAGGGAGCTTTCGCAACCTTTAAAAACAATTTTAAAAAGCGCCAAATTTTTAAATACGTGATCTATTCAACCCCCATTCTAGATCAGTACTATCGTCTAATAAAATTCTCCCTAGTCAGAGCAAATCAATTGCTCCGATACAGGGAGACATGAACGATAACATGTTTTACAACTAAATTCATGCTTGATTCATGTTAAAAACAAGAGTTTGTGAGTATGCAAAATCAACATCCAGAGGTTGAAGATGAAGTTGTGTGCGCGCTTTGGAGTCAAATTCAAATATCCTAGCCAATCAGCATGCGCCACCTAACTATCTATTATATTCAAATGTTTTAATTTTTTTTATTTCTTTTTCTTCCAAAATTAATTTTAAATAGCCCCTTTATTATTTTTTAGTCCAACTTTTTTCCATAATTTCATAAAAATATTTTCTATCACATATAATTTTTCCATATTTTTTAAAACTCGTTTTGCATTTAATTCATATTTTCTCTAATTTTTCATTTTATTTTATTTTAACATTTTTATTTTATTGATGTTTAAATATTTGTCATCCCAACTTTTGAGGTCAAGTCATTTATATTTTTGTTGACCTTCTCCATTTTTCTTGGAATTTTATGTTGTGTTTTGACCCCTCTTTGACATTTTCTCTTTTATTATCTTTATTTAATAATTATTAAATCATTTTAATCATATTTTTATTTTCTTTTTTTGATCACTTAATGTTTTGATTTGAGTTGATCATTTGGTTGATGATTTCTTCCACATATCAAATCATTGATAGATGGACTTGAGGTTGATTTAACCTTCTCTGATCCAAAACTGTTGATAGATGATTGTGAATCATCTTCAATACTTTGCATCAGTGATAGGTTAGCCCTCGATGCGCCATATTTTGAGTCCTTTGATTCGTGGATAGAATGATTCCTATGTGATTCACTTAGCTCTCCTCTTCACTCTTTCTATTTTCATCTTTTCTTTTGCTTTAAATCATTCTATGACATATTATATGAGATTAACTTTGTGTTAATGCTCTAACATGTCTGATACATGCATTGTTATTGACCGACCTCAGATAGGTATGGCTTCTACATAAGCCTACATATGATTGCTTAACATAACGCTAAATTGTCCCATCACAATCAACTGATCATTAACTTCTAAAATTACTTTATTCTCTTTAAATTATTACCATTTAATTCAAGTCATTTAGTTTATGTCATTTACCTTTATGTCATTTACTTAATGCACTTTAATTTCATGTCTCATTAATCATCCACTTCATACTCTATTCATTTGTTGCTTTTTAGCTTGTTAATTGACCTGTTTGTTAAATCTTAATGAATCAAAACATGATAAAGTAACTTGGACTTAATCTTAAACCTATGCTTGACTTGAAGTGTTGAGGACCTTTTGGACAATGGAATTGGACTTAGGTTTAGACCATTTGCTTAACTTGGAGTGACCTTGAACCCTTGGACCTTATGGACACTTTGACTTGATTTGCTCCTATTGAACTTTTGTATTCATGGTCTTATTCATCTGCCTCTTGCATTCATCTGCTTAAGCTTAACACACATTCTACATGCACATGGCTTTCTCTTGGGCTATCTAACAATGAGACATAGATCAATACACTTTGACCCACATAGATTTCTCTTGGCCTCCCTAACAATGAGACCTTAAGCTAGTTTTGTATGATCATGCATCCTTGCTTGTTCATCAATCCTACTCCTTTGATTTGGCTTGTTCAAATTCCCATTTAATAAGTTAGATCCTTTCATCTGATACACCCCCCCCCCCCCCCCCCTCTTTTGTCTTTGTAAAAGTGACCATAAGTCCCTTGGTCACTTTATAGGACTTGTCTCTGTTACTTTGGAGCTTCAGCCTTTTAACAAGTACAACACTCCTAATGTATCACAAATCTCTTCAGCAGATCTCAGTCATCTGAGTCATCCTTACAAGCATCCTTGGGATCCTGCTTCAACAACTTGTCAGTCATTAAGTAGGCTTGTATGCCATGAGCCTTAAGCAATATAGAATGATGAAATGAGATCTTTTCTACACTTGTCTAGAGTATCTCTAGTATGAGACAAATGACTCAGTTGCTCAGAGTATTTGTCTTTATTCATAGACTTTAGTGTAATTCCAGACCGTTTACTGTCAAGTCTGCAACTATCCATGTGGCTCCTTTTATCTCCTATTGGTTTAAACACCGTTGAAAACATCTTTTTTCAAGGATACACCTTCATGGTCATTCCCCATTTCTCGGTTTTGACACCACTTTTATTCCATTTCTTAGTTATGACACCACAATTCAGGGATACACCTTCATGGTCATTCCTCATTTCTTGGTTATGACACCATTTTTATTTTTGTTCTTGGTTATGACACCAAAATTTAGGGACACACCTTACATGGTTAACCCCCTCTCTTGGTTTTGACACCACCTTTATCTTTCAGTTCTTGGTAGTGACATCACTTCTTAGGGACAACCTTTATGGTTAACCCTACCCATTTCTTGGTTATGACACCACTTTTATTCCTTTTCTTGGCTATGACACCACTTTTAGCCTTTTCATTCTGGTTTAAACACCATCATTAATCATATATTTTTCTCATTCTTTATCCTCCGGACTACAAAGCTCTGACTTCCTTATTGCACTATAAGGATACGTAGGCACGAGGTTGCGAATCCTTAGTGAGCACCTTCCTTTATTTTCTTTGTCCTCCCCAGCTCCACGAACTACGAGGCTCTGCCTTTCTCATTCCACGAACTACAATCCTCCTCGAGCATCCCCTTTTCTTAACCCCTTTTCTTTTCTACAGACACATAAAGATTATGACACCCAACCAAGCGAGAATATTCAAAATGGTTCTCATAGAATACCATGGATGTGATGAATGATAATACTTTCCCCTTGCATAACCGACTCTAGTACCCGTTTCTCTATTTCCTTTTTTGTTTTATCGATATTTTCCTTTCCCTCTTTTAGGATGAATAAAGTTTGGTGGTGACTCTGTTGTACCTTTGAGCATGCGATGCATTCAGTGTGTACACTCAATATCAGTTAGCTAACTTCAGTTGGCGACTTTGTTGAGGAACAACTCATTGCAACCTAGTTGCTAGAGAGAGTAAATCCTAGTTTTGTTTGCTTTTTGTTTGCTTAGGTGTTTATTTTTTATGTTTGCCTGCTTTTAGATTTTATGTTTGATTATTGCATTCATTTTATTGGTTTGAATATTTCATTTTGCTAACCCATTCTGGATATCTTATGTTGTTGTTTTGGGTATGGGTTGATGTTACTAGAGAGAAGCTCTACACCCGAGCTTGAGTATACACATAGGATAGACTCATGGATAGTCGTGTTGACCCGCGTTTCGAGTGTTGGGTTGGCACGAGACCCACACCCATACTAGTTTCACTTGGGGGTACTCTTGTCCTGTGAGAACTCACTACGGCAACATATTTTCACTTGATTACATGTCTCTGGGAGGCCTTTTTAGGGATCACCTTTGGAATACTAGTACATACATGTGAGAGGGACATTGGGTTTTTACAGGAAACCAAGCTCCTATATACCTTATTTCTCGTGTAACGTCGAACCTTTGAACTTACTTCAAGCAGAATGTTCAGATTATCCAGAATGTGACCATGTTGTTGCATATCATAAAACATCATTACATCATATAACTCTTTTGAATGTGCATTTCCAGGGATTCCGAAAACCTAGTTTGTTGTCGAGTACTCATACATAGCATGAGTCCTGGTAGAAGAAGTGTGTTCAGTTACAAGTTGTTAGAACCCTAATTGAAAGCTTTGAAGGGATTGGGAACTCGTTTGGTTCTGGATCACATAGAACATTTCAAGAAGGCCTATGTGAATCTCCTAGGTATTCTCAACACTGAAGTAAACACTACAATATTCCATACCCTGATACAGTTCTATGATCCTCCCTTGAGGTGTTTCACATTTCAGGATTATCAAATGACCCCGACGTTGGAGGAATACTAACATATCTTAGAGGTCGGAATCAAGGACCAGGTTCCTTTTATCAGTACCAAGGAACTACCGAAGTCTCATCTTTTAGCCTAAGCTTTACATTTGGAAAAGAAGGAGGTGTAGCTCAATCTAAAGCCTAAGGGGGGAACTCATGGCTTTACTCTGAAGTTTTTGGTAGAGAAGATCATTGCCTTTGCTGATGTTGGAAGTTGGATAGCTTTCAGCATTGTATTTGCTTTTCTCATCTATGGGATAATGTTGTTTCCTAGTGTGGAATACTTTGTGGACCTTGCATATATTCACATTTTCCTATCCAAGAATCCAGTTCCTACACTTCTTGCTAAAACTTATTACTTTATTCATACAAGGACTCAAAAGAAGAAGGGCAATATTGTGTGTCGTGTTCCTCTGATGTATAAGTCATTTATTTATCACCTTCCCAACAAGGGTTCTTTCATCGAGAACAAGGACAATCTCAAGTGGCCATAGGATCATGTCTCTAACCACTGATAAAATTCTATGGTACTCTAGGGTTTATGATGATGTCAAGGTTATCCTTAATTCTGGAAGTTTCCCCAATGTACCCCTCATGGGTACAAAGGGTGTAATTAACTACAATCAAAGGTTAGCACTATGTCAGTTAGGTTATCCATTGTTATGCAACCAGATTCTGAGCTTGGAGGTAGGTCTGTCTTCAAGGAAGATCCGAGTTAGGTAAGAAGAGTTGCACCGCCAAGGAAGCTTATACGCAGTGGGTTAAGGACATAGTTGAAGAAATTCTGCTGCCATTTCCGTTTAAGCCATCCATGAACATCCTACAGCCTATGATTGCAGTGGTTCATACCTCTGAGGTTGGGAAACTTAAAGAGACTATCAAGAACTTATAGAAAGAGAATGATGATCTCCGATCTAATCTTGGTAGGCTTACAAGGGAGAAAGAAGACTTGGAGCTTAACCTCAACCATAAGAGAGCAATGACATCCCAATCGGTGGAGGAAGCCCAAGAGGAGAAGTTCAAGAGGAGGAAAGTGGGTGACGCTTTGAAAGAAACTATTGACATATTATTCATCAAGAAAAAACAGCTCGCCGACACCCAGTGTCAAGCATGTAAAATGGAGATCAGTTTCCAAGATCAGCTTAAGAAGCTTTGAGAATAGTTGGAGAGTTTCCATAAGGAGTTGAAGGAAGAAAAAATCGGTACTAATCAATTGGAGGTTTCTTTATCTCAGCACCGGGCAGAACTTGACAAACAGTTTGAGGATATTAGAGGTTGAGGGATCAAGCACATTAAAGTAGAGAATATACTGATCAGCTACAACAAGAAGTTACACATTGGGAAAGAAATAGTCGTCATCTGCAAGTACTCTTGGATTAGAAGGAGTTTGTGCTACAAGACATGTTAAGTAGACTGATTTAGACTGTAACTTTGAGGATGCACAATGGTGGTTGACCCAAATTCATGGATGCTTAGTTATCTTTGGGGGGGGGGTCATTATTATATTTTTTAGCACAATTGATGTAGGCCTTGGGGCAAAACTGTAATAGTTGTACTCTTTGTTTCATTATGAATATAAAAGGTTCCTTTTCATTATTAATCTTGTGTTATGCCTCTATTTCCTATGCTTTATGATTACTTACAACAAATAAATACTCGAGGATTCCTTGGAAAACTGTATAATAATAAAAAATCTGTTTGCATAGCACAACATTCATTCATATGCATTTTTTTATCTGAAAACCAAATGCTTACATCCGCCTTCCTCATCTTCATAAAGACGACGACTCACCGGTACTTCACCAAAGCCAATAAAAAGATAATTATGTTTGACTTTGAACAAGAGAATGTTGCAACAAGGGAAGCTCTATCTCAACTCCAGGGACAGATGGGTACCATTCTGGAACATCTGTAGGCCCAGAGGGACAACACTGGTGTTGTCAATCAAGCTGATGTTACTATGATAACTATTGTTACTGACACAACTCTTATTGTGATGGATCCTATTGACCATGTGGTTCAACCGGATGATGTTAGCCAACCACTGTCTCAGGTTGGTCCTAGTAGGTTTGTTGCTTCCTACCCATGGGGAATGCCTCACAATTACAATCCTCAGTTTGCTACTGGAAATTTGTTCATGCCATATCAATCTTTTGTTGTTGCTTCTGCCAATGTGAATCTTGTTGCTTTTCCGTGGGGAATGCCTAACCCGTACTCTGCTCAAGGGGTTGAGACTGAAGACACCTGTTGTGAATGATGATGGTGCTGAAGATCAAGAGCCTGAATATAGGGGTCCTCATCTCAACTTACATATCCTTGCTCAGCCTGTTCAACTAAACTCATATGTTTATATTGCTATGGTTCCACCATTTCCAAACAACGTTGCACTCCAGTATTCTTATTCTAGGGCACCTCTTGCTCCAAATGTCAAACCTGGGGGATAGACTTCTCAAGATTGCACTCCAGTTGCCCAGACTTTAAACTCGGCTAGGATGTATCAGATGTTTCCACAATTTATGCCGCCACAAATGCCTACTCAAAATGTTGTTCAGCCTCTTCCTAGGGTTGTTGCTCAAAGGGTATCGGGGATCAATCAACCTAGGCATATGGAATATCAACTCTTAGAGGAGATAATCCATGTCATAAAAGGTTTCTCTGCTCTCGGTTTAAACGCAAGAGGACTATGTTTGGTGCCCAATGTTGTGCTGCCTCAAAAGTTTAAAGTGTCTTATCCACCTAAATACAAAGGTTTAAGCAGTCTGCGCAGTCACATTACCATGTAGTACAGGAAGATGGCTTTCTTCATTCATAATGATGAGTTGTTAATACATTTCTTCCAAGATAGTTTGTTTGGGGCATCTTTGGACTGATATATGAGTCTGGAGTCAGGAAAGATAAGAACCTGGAAGGATCTGTTTGATGCCTTTTTGAACCAATACAAATACAATTTGGACATGGCTCCTACCAGACTACATCTTCAGAATCTAGGACAACGGTCTAACGAAACTTTTAAAGAGTATGTGCAAAGGTGGCGCGAGATGGCCTCGAGGGTTAGACCTACATTGGCAGATACTTAGTTGGTGCACATTTTCATGGGAACACTCTAAAGTTTATACTATGAGAAAATGGTTGGGAGTTTGTCTTCCAACTTTGCTGATATAGTTATAATTGGAGAGAGGATCAAAAGTGGTATGAAAACAAGGAAGATTGCTAGTGGTGGTAAGCAACGAACTGCAACTAGAAGACCTTTTAATGGATATACCAAGAAGAAATAAGGAGAGACAAATGTAGTAATAGCAAGTGTTCCACAGTATCAGGCTCGCAGGGTTCCTCCACTATACTATCCATATTTGTATGTGGTGGCAGCCCAGTTTCAATAATTGTTTCAGTATCAACCCCAGTATCAACAACCTTCTCAAACTCAACATTAACAAAAACTTCAAGGACAAGCTCCTCAAAGGAAAAATACAAATAACAAAGACCCTAATCAAAACCTTCATGGGAATCAATGGCAGAATCAAAACCAAAATCAGAACAGGAATCACAGACGTCCTCAATATACCAGGATTTTGGTACCGTACTTTGAGTTGTTCCCGTATCTTGTGCATGTGGGAGAAATTGTTCCTATGGGGATTCCACCAGCAGTACATCCATTCAGTCTAACTATTTGTGTATTCTGCCTTTGATAAGATGTCTCATGTATTTCTTTTCAATTGTTGTGAGAGCTTTAACATCTGCTTTGTTAACTCGTCTATTGTTTATGTCAACAACTTATTCTATGCTAGCATTGCATCATCGGTGTTTAACTCTATGACGCCAAATTTCTTAGGGCATGGTTCCCATTATACTGATCTTGAAGATCACTAAACGTCATTCATTCAACTATTGCAATATCATCCTCTTCTCTTTTTGCCATTAAAGAACCCCCTAACAGTAGCATCTAGTAACAACTTTGGTTGTTGTTGTAATCAATTTATGAAGATGTGTACCTGGGTGAGATTATGTAAATCGTGATTTGGATATCTTTTTAACATGAATTTTCATCTCTCTCACGCTTCATATAGAGTTTCAGTTGTGCCTTAAGAGATTACAACAATTGTAGTTTTAGCTTCCATGAACTTGTCATGAGGAAAAAACTTTTCCGTGAATGTTTCCTTCAATGTATTTTAGTTGATCATCAATTGTGTTGGATGATCAAGGTACCGGTACCATTCCTTTTCTTTTGTCGATCAATGAGTGTGGAAACGGTGTCATGAATACTTCCTTTTCTTTAGCTTATGGAGCTCTGGGTGTACCATAAATTTTATGAGATGTGTATATGGGTATTTATGATCTAACCATGCAAAAGGGTTAGCATAAATAATTTGTAATAATCTTATTTTCATCTCATCTTGGCGGGTATTCGTTTAGGGTCTAGCTGTATAAGCTAGTTGTCTTGGACTATTGTGGAACATCACGCCACCACCATTGTTGTTGTTTCCATTATTGGAATAATTGTTGTTTCTGTTAGCATTTTCATCATTGCTTTTGTTAGTATTGTTACCGGTGTAGGTCATGGTTTCTTATTTCTTTCTAGCAACTTTGCCTGTCTAGTCTTGCCGTTGTTTTTGCATGCAATTCATTCTAAGTTAAGATCAAACATTAAATTTGTGCAGCATCACCAACCTTGAAATAGTTTTCTTTACCGTTGTTGTACATCACTTTGGAAGTCTTCCTGAATATGCACACGTCACTGATTTCCGGTACCATGGAATTCCATAGTCATGACATTATAACAACATCTTTTTCATCCGATGCAACAAATTTATTGTCGGTAGCTTTTGGGATATCATTTTCAATAAGATGATTCAATTCGCCCTTCCTTTTTATAAAGGATTGGACAAAATGAGATCATTTGAGGTCGTTTTTACCATTGAGACAAAGGCTAGGTTGAACATTCTGCATTTCAATAGAACCAGTATTTGGGGCAAGGGTATTGATTGGTTCAGATGTTCTGAGTTTTCTCGGGTGCAAAGCTTTTAACGGGTGAAAACAACAATATAGGCAGTAAAAAAAACCGCCAATGCAGGCCGCACAACAAAAAAATGACAATGAAAGCGACAAATTTTAAAAGCCTCCTATGAATTTTGGAGCTCTGATGTCATGTTAAAGATGATTTTTCTTATATGAGGGATAGAAGAGCATATACTCTTAAATAGGATACAATATAATTACAAAGGAAATTCTTAATAAATTCTAATCATTACCCATATTCAATTCTAAAATTAAGGGTCAATGATTCTTATAAAGACTAATAGTATACCTAATCAAATCTCATGCTTATGGGATATTAATCTTATTTAAATACAAAACATATAGTTAATTAATGTAAAATTGATTCGGACACTTATCATTTAAAAAATAGAAATATCGTTATTTTAAAATTTAAATATATAAGTATGAGAAGAATATTTAAATTAAAAATAGGAGATTAATTTCATAGGGGAACCAAAACTATAATTAAGCCTATCTTTAGATGTTATTAAAAAATCACATTTTAATCATAAATCACAAATAAAATTGTGATGTTAAAGATGATTTTTCTAATATGATCGATTGAAGAACATATGTTCTTAGATAGGATACAATGTAATTACAAAGAAAATTTTTAATAAAGAAATTCTAAATAAATTCTAATCATTGTCCATTATCAATTCTATAATTGAGGGTCAATACTTCTTATAAAGACTAATTATACACCTAATCAAATCTCATGTTTATGGAATATTAATCTTATTTAATTTTAAAATACATAGGTAATTAATTTACAGCTGATTCTGACACTTATCATTTAAAAAATTGAAATATTATTAATTTGAAGTGTAAAAATAGTGAGATAAATTAAGAGACCAAAATTATAATTAAGTCTTAAATATATTTAAATATTGTTAGAAAATCATATTTTAATCATAAATCACAAATAAAATTTATATTTTATGAGCTCAAATATATTTTGATAATATTTAAATGTGTTTGGGGGTTCTTTTAAAAATAATAATAAAAATATATATTAAAGTATTATTAAAATAAATAAATAATTTTAGTGTATTATTAAATATATTTGAATATTGTTTAAAATTGATATTAATAGATATACACTTTATTTCAACATCTTTCTTAAAATATCTCAAAAGTTATCAATATGTCAAAAAAAAATTACTATATATAATTTATAAATTTAATAAACAAAAGTTTAAAAAATGACAAAATCTTAAATTTGAAATTTAAAATTTTAATTTTTTTTATTGATATCAAACCATCATCTTTTCAAGTTGAATTTCTTATGTGTATGATGAGGGAAATTCAGTTGACAATTTTACATATATATATATATATATATATATATATATATATATATATATATATATATATATATATATATATATATATATATATATATATATATATATATATATATATATATATATATATATATATATATATATATATATATATTAAGAAACATATAATAATTAAACTGAGAATAATTTTTTTATTAAAATACTATTTATTTATTATAAATTAAAATTGATTATTCATTTTGGAACCACTCATTAAGGAACGAATAAAATATATATTATTATTAACCAATCAACATCTAATATTCGATCACACTTAAATTTTAAAAATATTTTAATGATTTACAATCTATTTTTTTTATTAGAGGATAATGTAAAATTATGTTACGCCTTGAATACATATCTATTAAATATGATTAAACAAAAGACAAAAATCAATATGTTTGTTTTTTCCGGGCCTACATTCATATCCATTTTAGTTTACTTGAATCTAAACCAAAAATGAAAAACCAAGAGAATATTGATGTTCACTTCTGTCAAACATATTATTAAGCATTTGATTCATACCCCCCCATATGGAAATTCAACGTGAATTATGTGAATTTCAAAAAGGAGAGAATTTGAAGAAGTTAAAAATTGTTACTTTTAGTAGACGTGAAATGGGTGGGTGTGAGATTCACCACAATTCCATAAAAGCATATAAATCTAAAATGTAAACAAAATACTACATAATTACTTAATGAAATGATAAATGGCTTATAAAACGTGCATTCATTTCCTCTCTATCCATTATGCTTTATTACCGAATCACTATCCCAAATTATAGATAACCATTTCTTTCAACAATTCAACAAGTTGAAATAAGAAGACAAATATAGTTTTTCTTTTCTAATAAAAGGACAAATATTAGTAGATAGAGTATTTCCATTTAGCACCACACGGTTCATAAAACAAATATTCATAAATATTCTTATCATTAAATCTTCCAAACAACATATTACAAACTCAGAATCAAACAACCAACTAGAAGCACCCATAATAATAATAACAATGGTTCCACACAAGTAATCAAACAAACAAACAAGGAAGAAAAAAAACACCACACCACGCCGACAGCAACAAAAGTCTCACATCCCCTACGGAAAAAACACCGAAAGTTACGTCCCGTGAAAACGTGAAACAAAAGCCAACCACCAACCGCCACGTGTACAGGACTTTATTTTATTCTAATCCACTCACCTAAACACGTGATCGGGTCTTAATTTTATTTTAACCTTTTTTTATATTGCGAGAACCAAACCGGGTACGGATTTACCGACCCGATCAGAAACGCTACTCTCCCAGACGCAAGGGAAGCGGCCGGAATCGAACGTCGCCGGGAGAATCTCCTCGGAGTCTTTCTCGGCGAAGCGAGTGACGGTGAGGGAAGTGTTGAAATACTCCCTAACTTGGGTGATTATCCCATCCGCTACGGTCAGCGCGTGAACCCAGGAAATGGCGCGTGAAGTATCGCAGCCTTCGACGATGATGGTGGAACCGAAAGAGACGAGTGACTGTGGAACGAAACGGAAGGTATCGACGGCGGTGGAATCGCCGGTGAGCATGCGCATCAAAAACTGATGAGAGGGTGGACCGTGAAACCACCACTCAAGATCAGAAGCGAGAATCTTGACCACGGTGTCGGAATCTCGAGAGTTTAAGGCTTCATATAGTGTGAGAACCAGCTTTTGATGGCTGGAATCAGCTTCTTCGCCACTTTCTTGAAAGTTAGCCAGTTCGAGAAAAAAATGTTCTTCTAGAAATTTCGATTTAGGGAGATGGAAATGGAATGTTGAGAAATGGATTTTTTTTTTTTTGTGATGTTGTTGCTTTGTTGAGACTTGTGGTTGAACCTGTGAGGGTTTTTATATGGAAACTTTTGTGATCCTATGCGGGTGGTTGTAGGTGGAACTTTTGTAGGTGATGACGTGGCAATTTTTGATTGGGTGTTTGGTGTAGAAAAGAACTTTTTGGAGTTCGATGTGATACGCGTTAGTAAGGATGTTATACCATAGCTGGAAGACGAAAGCGATGACAAACAATAGAAGCAACTTTTCTGACATTTCAACACTTATTACTTGACTACTTCCATGTTTGGTACTCCCTTTCTTTCAAAATCTCATTAGAATTAGGATTATTATAAGTTTCAAATTTTAAAAATTTATCCATAAATATGAACTTGCATATGCAAGGTATTAGTTGTATTAATTTTAGTTTTCCGATTTCTTTTAATTTTTTTTAATTATGAATAATATTATAATATTAATAAAGTATTTATTTTTAAATCTTGGTATTTGGTTTTTTTTAACGACTAATTTAAAAAAATTAATCTAAGTATAGAAATTACTTTTACCTTGCCTTGTCGGGTAGATAACTAATTTAAGATGACAAATTCTATCACATAACTAGTCTGTTTTGCAAGAGACTAAGGGCCCTTTTGATATGGTATTGGAAAACTGTTTTTTAGTTTTTAAAAATTAAAAATTATAAAATTTGTTTGGTAGTCTAATTTTATAAAACTATTTTTCAAAACTATTTTCTATTTGTGGGTTTTTAAAACTAAAAATCTAAAATAGATTTTAGAGGTTTTGATTTTTTGGTTTTTAATTTTGGAAATTAGGAAGACGACAAAACAAGGAAAACTGGTACTATATTCATCAATGACAAATTTGTAACATTGTTCAACTTTAAAACAATTTTTAAAAATTAGATTATCAAACATGTTTTTTCTTCAAAACTGGTTTTTTAAAATTAATTTTTAAAATAGTTTTTAAAAACTAAAAAATAAAACTCATTGGGCCCTAACTATTTGCACCTAGTCTATCTTATAGATGATTAATTCAAAAAAATCATATGAATTCGAAATACAGTGGAATTCGAATATGAGACCTTGAGTGGACACACTTTCTGTTGAATAGTAATTCATATTCAAGTTGTAATTAGTTTGAATTTAGATTTCATTTAAGTTTAATTTGGTTGACATTTGTATTTGAGGTTGCGTATATAATGAGAAGTTGCTATTTAGTTTCAGTATCGTAATCTACTTTTAATATATAAAAGTTAATTATCACCATAATTACTTAATTACCCTAATTACAATCCATAATACAGCTAATTTCATGTTCCTATAAGTAATTTCATACTAAACTCTATTTAATACTCTAACTAACTCTACCATTTTACAATTTAATAAATTTGCCTCGACAACATAAAAATTGATTCAACTATATATTATATAAAATATAATTAAAAAATTAATTCAAATATATCAAAATACATTAAAAGAGAAACGCATTTGTTTCAACTAGAATGTTACACGCATTTGTTTTTAAAATTTAATAAGAATAAAAAAATAGAAACGCAAAATTATTTAACCAAGAAAGTTTATTATTTAAAAATAACATATTTTTATTTATATTTAGAACATAAATATAGTTGTTTCATATATACAAATATTTGGATGAATAGTATATTTTTTCGTATCTAAATATTAATTTTGTTTTGATATTTTTTATAAAAATATTTATAATATCATTTAGTTTTATAAATATCAACTAATAACATAGTATTCGTAAATATTATTTTAATTATATAAATAAATATTAGTAACATAAATAAATATATTTTTCCCGTATTTGGATTCATCCATTATTTTAAATATGTTTACTTTTATTTTCTTTAATGTGATAAAAAATATAATAACCCATGAATTCGCATGAATTCTGATATGGATACCTGTACGTTCGTAGGGTACTAATGTGTTACACACATTTATTTCTAAAATGTAATAAGAATACTAAAAGAAAAATTATTTCACCAATAAAATTTATTATTTTTAAAAGAAAAACAATTTTGTTTTTAATATTTGAAATATAAATATAGTTTTTCCATATATACAAATATTTGAATCAACAGTGTATAAATATTAATTTTGTTTTGACATTTTTTATAGAAATATTTATTCAATCATTTAGTTTTATAAATATCAACGAATAACATAGTATTTGTAAATATTATTTTAATTGTATAAACAAATATTACTAACATAAATGAATATATTTTGTCCGTGTTTGAATTTATATATTATTTTAAATATATTTACTTTTATTTTTTTAATTGTACAAAAATTGTAATAATTGTACAAAAGTTTATTAAATTGTAAAATGGTAGAGTTAGTTAGAGTATTAAATAGAGTTTAGTACGAAATTACTTATAGGAACATGAAATTAACTGTATTATGGATTGTAATTAGGGTAATTAAGTAATTATGGTTGAACCGGATATAAATAAAAAAGATTAAATGACAAAATGAATTTTTTTAATAATAAATATACTGATTTTTTAAGTGGTTTTTCTGAGATGTCAAACCGAGAATATGAAAAGAGTGAGAAGTAATATGAAACGGTTTGATGAAAATTAGGGTTTTATTTAATTGAATAAATTGATATTATTATTATTATTATTATTATTAATATTATTATTTATTAATATTTATTATCATCATTATTAATCTCATTTACCCACTTAATAACTCAAAATATTCCAAAACCACTATTCCAAAACCACGGACAATATTATACCATTTTAAATGTAATGGATACAGATATGCAACTTCCAATACACGTGTTCAACCCTAAAAAATAGTATATCCACACCTTTCACTTCAATATTTTTTGCTTATATTTGAAACAAATTTTCCCAAAAGTAATCATCATTAATGCTCTACTTTAACATCACATCAAACCTATATCTATCATATTTTTCAATAAAGATAGAAACCAAATTTGAATAATATAATATTAATTTTAGTGAAATCTAACAAATTTATTTCATTCCCCTATAAGATTATTAAAATACAATTTTAAATTAATTCCAGGTACAATATTCTGTTTGGATTCATATATTTTTTTAAAAAAAAAATCATTATGTAATTGTAATTTTTATAAATTCATTCTGTACATTGACAATATTTTTTCTTAATACTGTTTTTTTCTTACATTGACAATATTTTTTCTTACCTATTTATACTACTAAAAAATATTACCGTTATTTTATTGTTATTGCAATCTTATCATTCCAAAACGAAATCAATATCCTGAAATCAAATTAATTATTATTGTAGTTTTTTTGCCAAATATTATCGTTGCTTGATTTTCTTTGAATGACAAAATGAATTTTTTTAATAATAAATATTACCGTTATTTTATTGTTGTTGCAATCTTATCATTCCAAAATGAAATCAATATCCTGAAATCAAATTAATTATTATTGTATTTTTTTTGCCAAATATTATCGTTGTTTAATTTTCTTTAAATGACAAATTGAATTTTTTTAATAATAAATATGAACCACTTAAATTGTAGGAGCGTGTGTTTCTTTATGGACATTGCAAATGAGAGAACGTTGGAAAATCTCAAATATCCAAATGCTTCTGACACAGCAACATCGGTAAATGTGTAGGAACTTGGGAAAACTATAGATAAACATGCTCTAATGAAATCCCTTTAGGTTTTACGGCTATATTAATACATAGGCTGATGAAAAACTTTTCATTTTCCTATACTACACATATCCACATGTTACGTAATTGCCAATTATTTTGGAGGGAACAGACGAATTTTCGTACCATATATATATATATATATATATATATATATATATATATATATATATATATATATATATATATATATATATATATATATATATATATATATATATATATATATATATATATATAATGGAAATGATCCATTCTTAACATGTACCTTATATATTATATATTAGCATTTCAAGTATTGTTCCAAATTCAAGAAATGAACTTATCATGTTGAATGAGCAAAAGCTGTAAGAAAACTTTATTCAAATAAAGCCATGGCAATGTAAGTTATGTTTTTTATCAGGTGAACATTTGATATTTTTATTCACTATAAAATTATATATCTTTTGTTTTATTTATAATGATGAAGATATATAATATCTGTTATATATGTGTAATTTTTTCAGATGTATGATCAAGTATGATCATTTTGAATTATAGAGCCTGAGTGAGTACTATAATAGAAAATATTCAAAATGGTAGATGAAGAATTATATTTTAAAACTGTTTTGAGGAGGAAGAATGCTGCAAAAGCCAGAATTTATAGAAAGAGTGTTATTGATGACAAGAAATCTAAGAGGTTGAAAACTGCTCTAAAAGAAAACGGTACATTTGATAAAAGACGCGGCAATGACTCAACAGCTTTGAGGATACCACTATCAGAACTTTCGCCAAACATACTAAATGACGGTCGTGGTATAGCCAACGTTGAAGTAAGTCGTCAACTTCATTCGTCCTTAAAGACTAAACCAAGTACCAATAATAATATCAGATCAAAAAGGATATCAAGCAGAAACATTACCAAATTAGGAGTTAACTTATCTAAGAGGTTTGACAATACATTTGCTGCAAAAACATCAAACCAAGTTCCAACACCAGAATTGCAACTCAATGAGCTTTTTGCATCTGATAGTGGAGACGATAATATGAATGATGAATCTGACGGTATATTCTTAATTATTTTTCATTTGAGTTAATTTGTTTATGATATGTCATATAATATTACAATATTCTTAACACAATAAATGTTATGTCAAAAGGTTACAGTTCAGCAACAAATTCAAGTTTTGATGAAGATGAAATGTCTAATGGAACAGATGCTATGGAAACTTTTGAAATTACATCAGGTATTTTAAAATGATTTACTATAAATAATATTTTATTATTATGAAATACAACTCATTTAACATATGAATTAAATACTATTGATGATCAGGAGGGTATTATGATATAGGGGATCCTGTCATTGAATGTCAATATTGTGGTGCAAATATGTGGTATTCGGAAAGGAAAAACAAATGTCGTCATGCGTCCAATCCTAAATTTTCCATGTGTTGTGGATCAGGAAAAGTTCAGTTACCTTTGTTAAAACCCATTCCTAAAGTTCTACAACATCTGTTGTTTGACAACGAGTCATGTGAATCAAAAAATTTCCAACAACAAATTCGAATGTACAACGTTATGTTTGCATTTACATCTCCCGGTGCGAAAGTGGACAATCGATTTAACAACGGTAGATGCCCTCCCAATTTTCGTATCCAAGGTCAATCATGTCACCGAATAGGAAGCATGTTACCGATGCCAGGTCAAAATCCACGATTTGCACAACTATATGTTTATGACACTGAGAATGAAATTGAAAACAGAATGCATGGATTCAGGTTAGATATCTATTATTTTCCAAACTTTAAATTTATTTATTTAAGAAACTTGCAATAAACTGTTTCAACTCTTTTCATTATAGGTCAAAAAGTGGAGTTGATGTTAATATTGTGAGAAAACTATCTGAAATGTTATATGAACATAATGTTCATGCACAATCATTTCGCATGGCAAGGGACAGACTTTGTGAAGAAGGTGTTTCTGATTTAAAACTTCGTTTAATATCTGAACGAAGAAATGATGGAAGGATATATAATCAACCAACTGTATCCGAAGTAGCTGCTTTAATTGTTGGAGATGTCGACACTGCAGAAAAAAGAGACATTATAGTGCAAAAACAATGTGGCGAACTTCAAAGGATAGATGAGTATCATACCAGTTATTTAGGATATCAGTACCCATTATTATTTCCATATGGTGAGGATGGATATAGACCTAATGTGAGGCACCGTGATAAAGGGACAAATATTCGCCACTTCACAGACATAACACAGTCAGAACAGAACAATAAAGATATTCCTTGGGAAGAAGCAACAAAGCGAAATCGACTTACAATAAGAGAGTGGTTGGCCTTTAGAATTCAATCAAGATCTAATGAAGCACAAACATTGTTGCGATCAAGGAGACTTTATCAACAATTTTTGGTAAATATACGAAGAGCGGAGTTACAATCCAGCCGAACAATTGCAAGAATACAATAATTTGTTCTTAAATCTTACAGGTAAATATGTTAAATGTTTGTAAGTTTTGTCATAATTTTATAAAGTTAACTTTTAAAGTATGATTTTATCTTACAATTTTTTTTAATGTATAATTAATTTATTCACTGCATGTTTGCTATGTATTTTTTTTAAATTAGATGAGCAAAGAGGTGTATTCAAGCGAATAATGGAAGCAGTAAACAATCAACAAGGAGGCATATTTTTTTTGTATGGATATGGTGGCACAGGAAAAACCTACATGTGGAGAACTCTAGCTTCCTACATAAGATCAAAGAAACAAATTTGTTTAACTGTTGCTTCATCGGGCATAGCTTCACTACTACTTCTAGGAGGTCGAACGACTCATTCAATGTTCAAGATTCCAATACCTACAATGGAGTCTTCTACATGTAATATCAACAAAGGTAGTGATCGTGCAGAGCTACTAAAAATGGCAAAGTTGATAATTTGGGATGAAGCTCCAATGTCACACAGATTTTGTTTTGAAGCGTTTGATAAAACCCTTAAAGACATAATGGAGCGTTCCAATTGTTCTGACAAATTATTTAGAGGGAAAGTAATTGTATTTGGTGGAGATTTTCGGCAAATATTACCAGTTGTACCAAGGGGCAGCCATTCAGATATAATACATTCTACAATAAATTCATCATACATCTGGGATCATTGTGTTGTGCTGAAGCTTACAAAGAACATGCGACTCCAACAAGCCGGCAATACTTCAAGTACATCTGAATTAGAATTGTTTTCTAATTGGATATTAAAAGTTGGCGATGGGAAATTGGAAGAACCTAACGATGGTTACACCGATATTCCTATTCCAAATGATTTCTTAATTTCTAACTATGATGATCCACTAGAAGCCATTGTTAGTGAAACATATCCGAATTTTCTTAACAATTACAAGAATCCAGAATTTTTGCAATCAAGAGCTATATTGACAGGAACAATTGAAGCGGTTGACATCATAAATCAATACGTTTTGGGATTCATACCAGGTATGCGTTATCCATTGTAAACATATTTATAGATACATTCATATATTTATATGTACTAACATAGATTTATAATAATAAAATTTCAAAAATTTTGCCAAAGGTGAAGAAAAGGAATATTTAAGTTCAGATTCTGTAGACACTTTTGACGGTGAAGGAAATGAAGCTTTTGATGTTTTGACCCCGGAATTTTTGAATACACTTACAACTTCCGGTCTACCTAACCATAAGATTAAATTGAAGATTGGGACCCCTATTATGTTGCTTTGAAACATTGATCAACCTGAAGGTCTCTGCAATGGAACAAGACTTATAGTTACAAGATTGACAAACCACGTTATCGAGGCAAAGATTATATCTGGAAAGAATATTGGAGGGGTTATCTATATTCCAAGAATGGATATGACTCCAACACAATCTCCGTGGCCATTCAAAATGACTAGAAGGCAATTTCCCATAACTATATGTTATGCTATGACAATTAACAAATCTCAAGGTCAGTCATTGGATTATGTTGGATTGTATTTGCCTAGAAGTGTATTTAGTCATGGTCAACTATATGTTGCAATATCAAGGGTCAAAAGCAAAAAAGGGCTTAAGATATTAATCCATGACAAGGATAACCATCCATTGAATTCTACAACAAACGTCGTGTTCAAAGAAGTTTTTGAAAACTTATAGAACGTAAGTTTTTCATTAGTTATATTATATCAAGAAATGTCGTTGTTTATTATTAGAATTTTATTGAATGAGTTCTATAAAATATACATTATGTTTTAACATTTGTTTATATGGATGTAATTGTTTTTTACAGGGTAATGAATCATCACTTCCTAAAAGGTTGCGGGCAGGTTTTGTATAAACCCAGTTTTTTAAGGACCAAAGAATTGTACGAAGTTAAATCATTTTTGTTGTTGGACTTATTTCTCACAATTTTAACTAAAATTGTGAACCTTTTGTTTCAATATCTTTTGTTGCATTAAACCTTACTGTATCAATTGCAATTAATTTCAACATTTGGTAGTATTCATTACTATATTTTAAAACAAATGAGGTTCTGGTATTTCTTTTACATGGTTTATGTATTTTGGTTAAATAATCATTTATTATGAAGGTTAATATTTGCGCTTTTATACCTCAAATTAGTAACAGATTGGAAAATTTCATCCATTACTAAATAAATATATTTTTATTTCTTATGTCCAAAATCTCAATGATAAATGGAATGTTTATTCATAACATTAACAATAGAATGTTTATTATATATCAATATACCAATAAATTGTAAAAATATTTTTGTATTATATTTTTTGATTATTTCCTTAATATAGTATACAAAAAAATTAAGCAAATTATATTACTATAAATTAATAATGTTTTACTTTATTATGTCCCAAACTGGAAAAAGTTATTTGTGGAAATTTTTTGAACCCATTTATTGATCATTTAACATCCATTACATTAAAAAAACTCTTATGCAATAAATTTGTGTACGTTGATCCAACTATATATATATATATATATATATATATATATATATATATATATATATATATATATATATATATATATATATATATATATATATATATATATATATATATATAAACAAAAAATATATTATATTTTAATTTTTTTAAAATAAATTATTGCACTTGCGCAACCCGTGCGAACGCACGGGTCCTTTACTAGTTAATTTTCATATTGAGAAAACTTAGTTACAATTCTATATTTTCTCTCTCTCTCTCTCTCTCTCTCTCTCTCTCTCTCTCTTCATATTCTTCAAGCTTCTTATGCATCAATGTAGGTGTAACTCTAATAATTGATATTCAGGACTCCGACTCGATTCATAGAGAAACACGAGTGTAGTGAGGTGGGTGATTGATTTCGGTTCTAAAATTCACGTTGAATTAAAGTTCAAAATCGAAGAGAATCACAGATCTTGATTCTTATGGTTTGGGACACATGAGTATTGGTGAGAACTGAGTGATTTTCACAAGAACAAAGATGAACGGAGGAAACAGTAGCTTAAACACTAAGCTTTCAGTATTTGACGAAGAAAACTAGAATCAGTGATCGATTCAGATGCATGTGTTGTTTGGAGCTCAAGATGTTCTTGATCTCGTCAATGACGGTTACACGTCGGTTGCAAAAAATGCAACAGAAGCGCATACATTTGCGCAACGAGAAATGAGGAAGAATGATCAAAATGAGTTATTATATATGTATCAGTGTATGGATACGAAGGTGTTTGAGAAAAATGTTGATTCGACGACGACGAAGGCGACATGGGATACACTAGTGCGGTGTTTTGGTGGTGACATATCAGTAAAGAAGGTCAAACTTCTATTCCTATGTAAGCAATATGATAATCTCAGTATGAAGAACAATGAGAATATACCTGATTACATCTATAGAGTAATTATGGTCACTAATGAGATGAAGTCTTGTGGAGAAGTGCTCTTTGAACAAGTAATCATTGAAAAGGCACTGATATCACTTACTCCTTGGTTTGATTACATAGTTGTAGCCATATAAATATATAAAGATACCAGCACCATGAGAATTGAAGAGCTTCAGAGTAGTTTAGAGGCACAAGAATTGCGTATGACTGAAAGAAACTATGAACAGGAGTTAGAACAAACTCCGAAAGCTCAGACTCTAAAAGCTTCTTCTAGCAAGAAGAACCAGATGTAAGCATGGTTAGAGAACAAGAAGAAGCATGGTGGTGGTGTTCAAAAGTCAAAACTCTCCAATTCTGATAAGAAACATCAGAATGTTCAAAAAGGAAATGAGAAGTTTGACAAGAGAAAGATTCAATTCTATAGTTGTAACAAGTTTGGCCATTTTGCTGCTGATTGTTGGCCAAACAAGGTTAGCAAGGGTGGAGAAACCAACATAGACATAGAAGATTCTGATGATGAACCTGTGTTACTGATGGCATCTGCGAATGTAGGTGGATCAATGGTAGAGTGGTGGTATATGGACATTGGCTTCTCAAATCACCTAACTAGAAACAAGCAATGGCTAGTTGATTTTGACTATGGTAAGAGAACAAAGATCATATGTGCTAATGGTGAGTATCTAAATGCTAAAGGAATGAGTAATGTCAGGATTAAGTTGAGCAATTCCCAAACTGTATTGATCAATGATGTATGGTATGTTCCTGGCATGAATAGTAACCTTATGAGTGTAGGTCATCTAATTGAAAAAGGTTTCTCAGTAACCATAAAGGATAATCTCTTGGAGTTGTATGACAATAATCAAAAGTTGATTATGCAGTATGAATTGGGAAGAAGCAGTACATTCAAGGTGAATGTTGCAACAACAGACACTCAATGACTTAGTGCAAGAAGTGCAAAAGGGGAAAGTGAGTTGTGGCACAAGAGATTAGGGCATCTGAACTACAGAAGCTTAAGGCATACGAGTTCAAAGAATCTGGCTCATGGAATTCCTAAAATTGTAGCACTAGCAAAATCATGTGATATATGCATGAGAGAAAAGCCACCAAGATTGCCATTCTCATAAAAAATGCCTCCAATAGAAATCCATGCTTTGTGTGTGGTGCATTCTGATGTATGTGGTCCATTTGAGGTACCTTCACTTGGAGGTAACAAGTATTTTGTGTCATTTGTGGATGAATTCAGAAGAATGACATGGGTAGCACTCATTAAGTTTAAATGTGAGGTGTTTGATGAGTTTCGGAAGTTCAAAGTGAAGGTTGAAAATCAAAGTGGGAAAAGGTTGAAGATCCTTAGAACTGATGGTGAAGGTGATTTCAACTCAACAGAGTTCAAGAAGTTCTGTGGGGAACATGGTATTGAGCATGATGTGGATGCTCTATACACTTAACAACATAATGGTCTTACTGAAAGGAGAAATAAAACTCTACTTGACATGACAAGGAGCACGCTGAAGAAGAAGAATTTGCCTAAGCAATCATGGGGTGAATCGATTGCTACTTCAGTATATGTGCTTAACAAATGTCCAACAAAGAAGTTAAAGGAAGTAGTTCTTATTGAGAAGTGGACTTGAAGAAAGCAAAATGTCATCCATTTCAAGGTATTTGGTTCAGTATGTTATAAACATATACTAGATGCTACTAGAAGGAAATTAGATGACATAACCAAGGTCATTTGCTTATAGGTTACCATAGTACATATGCTTATAAGCTCTATTGTATAGTCACCAACAAAGTTGAAGTCGGCAGAGATGTCATAGTGAAAGAATCAGAAAAATGGGATTAGATCAAGTCTCAATCCAACTCTGCTGCAGTATCAACACTAGAGTCTGATTCTTCCTCTGAAGGAGATTCTGCCTCTGAAGGTAATTTTAACTCTAAAGAATAGTCTGAATCTGAAGATGACTCTAACTCTGAAAGTGAGTCTGGCTCTGAAGACGACTTTGACTCTGATGGTGAGTCTGACTCTGAAGGTGATCCATCCTTTGAAGGTGGAGCTTTTGAAGGTGGTCTAGCCTCTGAAGGTAAAACTTCTGAAGGTGGTCCTGCTTCTGAAGGTTTTTAGAGACCGCATAGAGTTAGCCAGGTACCAAAGAGACTTGTAGATTTTGAGTTTCTGTAAGATACTGGGATTAATTCTGAATGAAAAGTCATACAGAGTGCCATGATGGTGGACTATGAACCTGTCAGTATTAATGAGTCTCTCAAGAAGAAGATGGGGGTGAACACCATGAAGAAATAAATGAGGCCATTGAAAGAAACAAGACATGGGAATTGACTATTCTACCTCAAAACAAGAAATTCGTCCATGTGAGATGGGTTTTCAAGATAAAACTAAAGCCAAATGGTTCATTTGCTAAGCATAAAGCAAGGTTATAAGCTAGAGGATTACTATAAAAGTCTGGTTTAGACTACTTTGAAGTGTTTGTACATGTAGCCAGACATGAAACCATAAGGTTGGTTATTGCTATAACTGCAAATAGGAATTTTCCTCTAATGCATTTAGATGTAAATTTATCTTTTCTAAATGGTCAATTGCAAGAAGAATTTTATGTGTTACAACCTCATGGATTTGTGAAAGAGAACAAATAAGGGTTGGTGTACAAGCTGCATAAAGCCTTGTACAGACTTAAACAAGCTCCAATAGCTTTAAATCTAAAGATTGATTCATTTTTCAAGGATCTTGGATTCGAGAAGTGTGAAACGGAATATGGTGTGTATGTGCAACATACTTGTGATGGCAATGTGATTCTGGTGTGTCTTTATGTGGATGATATGCTTCTAACAGGGAGTTGTACTTCTGAGATAAACAAGTTCAAGAAGGTGCTGATGAATGCATTTGATATGACTGGCCTTGGAAATATGGTATATTTTCTAGGGATGGAGACTTTACGTTATGAGAATGGAATTATTATGCACCAACTGAAGTATGAACTTGAATTGCTGAAGAGATTTGAGCTGATGAATTGTAAGTCAGTAGTCATACCTGTTGAGATAAATCATAATCTGGACTATGATTATGATGGAGAGGATGTATATGCTACAACCTTCAAACAATTGGTTGGTTGTCTGAGATATATGTGTAACACCAGGCCTGACATCTATTATGAAGTTGGAATTGTGAGTAGGTTTATGAGTAAACTAAAATGAAATTTTGTTTTCATCTGGAGTGTTAGATGATACTGAGATGATATATTATTCAAACTCTGAATGGTGTGGAGACAGAGTTGACAAAAAAAACACTACATGATACTTGTGTAATTACTTGGGAGACGCTATTTCTTGGTGTTCCAAGAAGCAACCAATGGTTGCATTGCCAACTTGTGAAGTTGAATACATAGTTGGTGCTTTGTCAGCTTGTCAAGCTGTTTGGCTAATGAATTTGCTGTAGGAACTGAAATTCAAGGTGACCAAATCAGACAAGATGATGATAGACAACAAATCTTCCATAAGACTTGCAAAGAACTCAATGTTGCATGGGAGAAGCAAACATATAGAAACAAAGTTCTATTTTCTGTGCAATCAAGTTCAAAATGGAATGCTTGAAGTTGTTCACCGTAACACTTAGAAGAAACTTGCAAATGTGATGACCAAGACAATCAAGACTAAACACTTCATCAATTTGAGGGATGTAATTGATGTTGTTGACTTTAACTTGAATATGAAATTAGAGATGTTGTTGACTTTAATTGATGTTGTTGACTTTAACTTGAATATGAAACACGCACACGCATCCGCACCCGCGCGCACACACACACACACGCACACACGCACGCGCACCCGCACACCCACACCCCTGCACCCCCTACACGCACACACACACACACACACACACACGCACACGCACACGTGCACCCGCACACCCACACCCCCGCACCCCCCACACATCTTCATCTTCATCTTCATCTTCTTCAAACTTCTTGTGCATCAATGAAAGTGTAACTCCAACACTTTTAAGACTCAAATTTTCATCACTAAACCAATTTCTAAAAATTATTAATAAAATATATTTATTATTCTCTATAATTTTATTTCTAAAAAGAATTTATTTTTTAAATACATTAAATAATCCATATATTTTTAAAATTAATTATTTTAATCGAGCCAAACGCTTTATTTTAACGTATTAGAATGCTAGAATGTCTTGTTCGATTTATTTGGTGATGTTACGAATTATTGGGATTTATTAGAATTTTTGTTTAATTAATTTAATTAGAAAAACAAGAAAAATTAGACATTAGGAGGAAAATAACAATTTAAAAGAATTAGTGGGGTAAGAAGAGAATTAACCAAAGTTGAGGGAGTTGTGGTGATATTTAAATTAAATAGAAATATTGGATTTTATTTAGTTTAAATAGAAAAAGTGGAGAGAAGAATAAGTTTGTGTGTGATGTACGTAAAAAACTTAGGAATTAGGACTTTTGGAGTGTGAATAACAAACCTAGAGGGAGAACTCCATTATTGAAAATTCAACCTTTTGCTGCAAAACTCATATAGTGGGGGATTATTCTTCAATGGGTGTATCTTTCTTAAAGGATAGAAGGTATCCTAACCCTCTTCCTCCATTTTTGAAGCTTTTAATCCATGAAATGGTTGTACATACCTCTTTGTATTAACATGTTTCGATTTTGTTTTATGTTGTAATTACATATTGAAATTCGTATGCAATTGTATGAGCAAAATTGAATTGGTGTTGTTTATATTTTATGCTTTGGTGATGATGAATATAATGTTGAAATTGCATGATAAATTGGTGTTGATGTGTAATTGGTATTGATTTAGTGTAATTTATATTTAATATAACATGGGTGATGTGTTTCTGTTCGATTCAGGTGGTTGGGGTTGAAATTAGAGCTTTTTAAGTGCTCCAATGGCAGATTTGTGGATTCTGCAATCTGCAAAATAGGGACGCACGTCACCGGTGTGACAGGTTGACCGTCATGCGTATGGGAAAGCCGACGGGTGATGACATGGTGATCGTCATGACCCCCGAGACGGGCTTCTTGCCTAAGCGTCACCATGGTGACGGGGTTGTGAGAAAGGGATGGTGACGGGTGGGGCGATGACCATCAGCCTGGTGATGGACTGACCGACAGTCCTTGGAGTTGACTGATTCTGAGCGGTTGACTAGATTTTTTGAGTAGATTCCAATGGCGGTGACTGTTTAATGTTGTAAGGATTAAACAAATTGAAGATTGTTTGATGGATTGGTTTTTTATTTAGGTCAAAATGGTCATTCAACCATTGAATTAGGTATGTCTTTTCGAAGAATTGATCCCATCAAATGATATTGGTGACCTTGGTCGAATTTTTAAGAAGTTAGTTAAAGACCATGGATTTGTTAGTTTTGGACTTAGTGAGATTCCAAGTTTTCAATATGATGTTACTCTCCATGCAGTCGAATGAAGCATAGGTGGATAAGATCAGACATTTATTTCAGAACACGTGGAATCCTGTCGGGAACGAAGATTGCATGGAGATGAAGACGTGGCGTAATTCGCTGAGTTGACCGTTGTAGACGATTATGATAGGACTAGTATGTAAGTAGTGTTCACTTATAGTTTTAGGGGTCCACAATTTCACACAAATTCTACAAACTCGAAGTATCCAAGTGTTTAGTGAGAAAATAATGATTTCTGAAAATGTATGTATTTATGTTCCACTTTATGAATTGAACTCTTTACTTTCAAGTTATTTACTGATTTCAAAGTTATTTCCAAGTTTCTTTTATTTTTGACTTTAATGTCAAAATTGTTTCAAAATCATAATTTTTGCACAATCTATCCTGGTATTTTTTTGAGTTTATTCCCTTAAGTGAACTAAAACTTGTATTTGTTTACCAAATTTCCCAGTAAACAAATTAGCACGTCCAATGGGATCCTTTGTGGGAAAATTTACACTTTTTTCTTTAAAAATTGCATAATTTCTTCATTTATGAAACTTCTCAAATTTGTGAGTGTGCATGAGATTGAGGAGTGGTAGGATAACCAAAAAAGACGTTAGAAAACCAACCATGAGATATGTTAGGAGAATGGTGGATCCCATAAATAATAACAACGGAGAACAACCGTCCAATAACATGGGGGAAGGCACAATCGCTGCAAATTTGACTGAAGCAATTCCCTCCATATCCAGCACGACAGTCACACTGTCGACTGTGCAAGCAAGGGTAGTATTCTCCCCATCAATAACACAGAGTCACCCTATGACTCCTAGGCCAACTATGGCAAGTGACTTCAGGCCTTTTACCACAAGTTTCATAATGCTTATGTATGGTCGTGAACAACCTTATGGCATGCTAACATCAATGATGGGAGGCTTTCATACAAATGCTTCAACATTTGCTAACAACACGGTGACTTCATATTCTCCAATATTGGCATTAGGGTCGGCTATAGGAAATCTTGGTTGAACCATGCAGCCCCATTGGGTATGGGATTTGATTCCCAAGCGATGCCGACTTTCACCATAAGTTATGTGAGGGCGATGAGATAATAAATGGATGAAAGTAACCATGGGATGGTTAACTTGCGTACCCGAAAAATGAGTACTATATTTAACCCTTTGATTCAAAATACGAATTATAGTTACCAATAATTTGAGACTCAAATGACTCGAATTGCCGATTTCTTTGGCGCCCCTCAGGCGCAGGTTCGACCAATTGTACAACCATAGGTGGCTAGGCCGATACAAAACGAGGGAATAATTCTTGAACAAAACACAGTTAATCAGGGCCAAAAATTTGTGCCCCATGTAGTCAAACAACTAAGGCCTAGGGAAGCTGGTCACTCGCTAGTTTTAGTCGTTAATCAAAATCAGGACGCCGACCAAGTGGTCCATCAAGTCCGACAAGAAAATCTGTTAGGAGAGAATAATCTTGCAACCATGGTCGAAAAAATAATGGCGCAAAATGGTTTGAATTTAGGCATGCAAAGGACAAATTATACATCCCCATTGTCGGAGTATGTATTACAAACAGAACTCCCAAGGGGTTGGAAAGTCCCTAAGTTCACCAAATTTGTTGGTGATACTAATGAATCTACAGTGGAACATATCACTTGATATTTGATTGAAGCGGGGGATATAGCGAATAACTATAATTTAAGGATGAGATATTTCCCTACTTCTTTTAAAAAAAATGTGTTTACATGGTTTACAACGCTCCCTGCGCATTCCATTAATGATTGGACTCGTTTAGAAAGATTGTTCCATGAACAATTTTTATGGGTCCGTCTAAAATCAGCCTGAAAGAGTTGTTAAGCATGAAGAAAAAGTTCACTGAATCGATTGATGATTACCTAAATAGGATCCAACTTTGGAAAGTAGGGTTCTTTACCCAATGTAAGACCCCAATTTTGACCCTAAGATCGCTCATGCCATCTCATCATATGCATTGGCATTGGGATCATACCTTGGCATTCTCCTTACCTTCATTCATTGGGTTTGCATTGGGAGAGATCACCAAACACATTTGATTGTATCATAATTCATTTTTATTTATTTTACTAACCAAAATACCAAAAATATATCAATTTATAGTTTGTTACTTTTGTAGGTAGTGTGTATGCTCACCTATGCTCCATCAAGCTCATATCTAGGATTTAAGACCCTCAGTGTAAGAAGCTCAATCAAGAAATGGTTCATGTTGACTCTAAGTATCATATATGGATCCCCATGTTCTTCACATGTTATTTTGATCAAGAAATCATCAAGAGTTTGGAGTTTGTTTGCCTTGGAAACCCTAATTCATCTGGGTATCTTATATGACTTCTTCAACAAGTTTCTTCAACAATTAATCAAATATCTAAAAGTATACTTCATAGTACATCATATTATGCATATATGATCCTCCATGAGTCCCAAAAGTCAAGAGAATATTAAGCTAGAAAGTTGGTTCATGGTGGTTGACTAGAGAAAGTCAACTAGTCAAAACTAGGGTTCCTTAGACCCTATCTCCTACAATGTTTGTCATATGAAAATGATTCCAAGCGAAAAGTTACTCTAAATTACATTCCAAACAAATTTCATGTTAAGGTCAAGATCTAGTTTTTCTTGGAAAGTCATTTTGTATGGTGAAAGATTATAGGTCATTTTGTCTGAACCCTAGTTTGGAGGTCAACTTCCCAAGACCATAACTTGCTCATTTGTTATGATATGAAATCCATTAAAGTTTCATGATAAAATTCAAGATGTATACTTCAAATTTTATGTTTGGGTTAAGTTCAAATTCAACTTGAAAATGCATGTGCCAAGAGGAAACATTATAGGTCATTTTGGACCATTACCATTGAACAAGTGATTTTCCTCAACTTCTAAAATGCATAAATCCTTCATTCCAAATCCAATTAAGGTCAAATTTGTGACAAATCTGAAGAGGTTTGAAAGAGATACAACTTTGATGAAGGAACTTTTCTCATTTGAAGTCCATAGAAAAAAGTTATTTAAGGTGGAAGAAGTGAACATTTGACTTGGGACTTATAAATTTTTTAAATATGTTTGATTTCCCAAACTTCCACCTCAAAGTTAATCATGATCCAAGCTTCAAATAAAAAAGTGTTCAACATAGAAGTTGTTCCCCTTGATCTCACCTTTCTAAAGAGTCCAATATCATCTCATTTGGATCAAAATTGAGGGACTTACACATGGCTTCATTATGGGAAGTGTGTTTGGCAAGATTGGATTTCAAATGATCAAATTCTTTTGCATGCTTCCACATGATGGATTCAGTACAATTTGAACACGAATTGGAAGTGGATTGCATTATTCCTAAGGCCCAAATCATTGGCCATGCATCCATGCAAGGAGGTTTCTAAAATTGGCCAAATTTCAAGTGGTGCAAATATCAAGTGCATTGCCTATTTAAACAAGCTTAAGGCTTCAGATTCATCATCGACACCTTACCCAAGCTTTGCTAGACCAATTCAAACCCTCATTGCCATAGAATTTCTAAAGATTTCTCTTGAAATCGAGCTTGAATTTCATCTTCTGTTTGGAAGTTCAAACTCCAGAAATTCAATTCCCTTTTCATCTCAATTGACTTCTGCAAGAGGAAGAGAAAGCAATCAAATCCAGATCAAGATCAAGTGGAATTAGATCAACTCGAAGGCGATTTTTCAGAAACTTCTTCTCTTCGATTCTCCCTCAATTCTTCACCATTCTTTGTGATTTTTGGTTGCCTGAAGTCCTATCAATGTAGGCAAGAAGATTGAGTTACTTTGAGGTCAAATCGAAGCAACTCAATTCATGATCCTCAAAATTCAAATCCCTGTATCTTTTTATATACTTTGAATTGGACAAAATTGAGGCCAAATTTGAGCTCCTGGGTATTTTTTCTTTAAATCCATGTCTTGCTTTTTCATTTTGGTGATGGTTGATGGTGGACCAGTCCGGTGAGGTCCACCGGAGAAGAAGACCGGAGCTCTGGCTCCGGTGATGTGTTGTCATGCATCTCAACCATAGGATCCAATTTAAATGTTTTAATCTCATGTGTTGCTTTTGATTACCAAGCTTATACCGCGTTGACTGCAGTGCATCATGGAACGCGCGTTTATCACCATCTGATCTGCCACCTCAATTAATGAGGGGGATCAAATGGTTCTCTCTTTTTTTTCTGATTATTTTATTTAATTTCTTATTTTTAATTAATTCATATTAATTTCATTATTGATCCAAAAAAATATGGGACTTTCATAAAAAAAATTCAAATATTTCCCTCTTTCATTTTCTGAATTAAAATTATTTTTTGGATTAATATTGATATATTTTTTTATGATTTAATTGTTTTTGTGCATGTTTTTAATTGTTTAAAAATACTTATGACTTTTCAAAAATTAAGATTTTTTTTTTCTAAGGTCCTTTGACCTTCATTGACCTAGGATAAATCTCCTTGCCATTTATTTGGTGTTTTGAAGAGATTTTAGGTTTTTGATCAAACATAATTCAATTTGAATGCATTTTAATTTGATTTTTAATTGATTAATTGTGTAGAAATTATGTTAAGCCATTTTTATTGACTTGTGAAGTTTGACTATGTGTTTGGGCCTTGGTCAAGGTTGATTTGACTTTTGTTGGATTAAAATCATTGGATTTAGGGGATTGATGAAATGTACATTTCATCTCCCAAAATGAATGAATGATTTTAATTTAACAAAATTCCTCCCATGACCAATTTGTGTTTGTCTCATTTCCCCCCCTCTTCATCTTCAATCCCATTCTATCTAATCCTTCTCATTGACCAATGAAGTCTCAATATCCTAAGGCTAATTGGTTCATCAATAACTTTGTGTTAGATGAACAAATACAAGTATGGATGAGATTAGGTCCATCCTTTAATCATTTTCTTTTTGAGTGTGGTATGTTTTAGAAGTATGGTTTATTATACCATATCTCTAACATGCATTAGCACCTAAATTTCCATTGCCCGACTGTAAGACCCCAATTTTGACCCTAAGATCCCTCATGTTACACTCATCATATGCATTAGCATTGGGATCATACCTTGGCATCCTCCTTACCCCTCTTCCATTAGGTTTATTTTGGGAGAGATCACCAAGCACTATGTGATTGTATCATACTTGTTATTTTATCATTCACTAACCAAAATACCAAAAATATGTCTTTGCATTTGTCTAACTCTTTTGTAGGTAGGGTACATGATCACCATTGATCTATCAAGTTCACATCTAGGGTTTAAGACCCTCATTTCTAAAAGCTCAACCAAGAAATGATCCACAATGGTTCTAGGAATAATATATGAGTCCCAATTATCTCTACATGTTATTTTGATCAAGAAATCTTCAAGAGTTTGGAGTTGGTTTGCCTTGGAAGCCCTAGTTTATCTGGGTATCTTGATTAACTTCTTCAATAAGCTTAATCACCCATTGATCAAATACTTCAAAGGGCACTTACAATTTCATAATCTTATGCATATATGATCTCCCATGAGCCTAAAAAGTCAAGAGAATTGCAAGTTAGCAAGTTGGTTGGTGGTAGTTGGCCAGATGAATTCATCTGATCAAAACTGGGTCTCCCTAGACCCTATCTCCTACAATTTTCATCATATGAAAATTATTCCAAGATAAAAGTTACTCTAAATGACATTCCAAACAACTTTCATGTTGAGGTCTAGAGCTAGTTTTTCTTGGAAAGTCATTTTTTATGTTGAAACATTATAGGTCATTTTGTCTAAACCTTAATTTGGAGGTCAACTTCCCAAGGCCATAACTTGCTCAATTTTTATGAGATTAAAGATTTCCAAGTTTCACAATCAAATTCAAGGTGTCTACTTCAACTTTGATGTTTGGAGTGAGAGATAAATCAACTTTTATGAGCATGTGATATGAGGATGCATTATAAGTCATTTTAGACCAATACCATTGAGCAAGTGATTTTCCTTAACTTAAAAAATGCATAACTCATTCATCCCAAATTCAAATGATGTCACATTGGTGACAATTTTGAAGATTTTTGAAAGAGATACAACTTTTATGAAGACACTTTTCTCATTTGGAGCTCACATAAAAAGTTAGCCAAGGTGGAATAATTGAACATATGGCTTAACACTTAGAAAATATTTTGACATGTTAAAATTTCCAAACTTCAACCTCAAAATTCACCATGATACAAGTTACAAATCGAAAAGTGTTCAACATAAGAGTTGTTCCTCTTGATCTAACCTTTCCAAAGAGTCCAAATTCATTCATTTGGGACAAAGTTTGAGGGGTCTGCGCATGGCTTGAACAGGGTTGTATCAGTTGGCAAGAATCATGCTTCAAACATCCAAACATCTTTGCCTTGCATTGCAATCTTCATTCAGACTTTATTTCATTTGATTGTGGATCTAATTGAGATGCTTCACGGGCATGTACTTTCCCATGCACGCGTGCCATTCACATTGCCAAATTTGGAAGCATAATAACATTTACCATTTTCTATAAATAAAGGTCCAATGCTTCAGTTTGAAGGGCCTTGCACGCCAACTTTGCCTCCAACCGTTGAAACCCTCACAATTCAAAGGAAAACCTGATAAATTTTACTTGAAATTTGAGTTTGAATCTCACCTTTTGGAGATTCAAAAACTCCAGGATCCAAAGCTTTGCACCATTACCAATCTACTTCTGTAAGCTCCATAAACAAGATCAAGCACGATTTGAAGCAAAAGAGATCCAATTCCGCACAACATTGAAGGTATTTTTCCATATCTTTCTTCTCTTCGTTTCTCTCTCAATTCTCATCAATTCTCTTGGATCTTTGGTTGTCTGAAGTCCTACCAATGTAGGAAAAAAGATTGAGTTGCTTTGAGGTCAAATCGAAGCAACTCAGTTCATACACCTCAAAATTCAACTTCATGTATCTCTTAATATACTTGGAGTTAGGTTAAATTGAGGTGATATTCGTGATCTACTCCATTTTTTCTTTAAGATCATATCCTCTTTTTTCATTTATGTTATAGCGATGAAAGAACCAGTCCGACCAGGGTCATCAGAGAAGATGATCGACACTTGGCTCTGACGATGCGCTGGATGTGTTCTGAGCCATTGGATTGATTCAAAATGTTTTAATCATGAACGTTGCTTGTGATGACTGTAAGACCCCAATTTTGTCCCTAAGATCCCTCATGGCATCATATCATAACATTGCATTGCCTCAAGGATCATTGGACACCTTGCTTCCTTCCCTGTGGGTGGGATCTTTCTTGAGATTAGTTCTTGATCACCAAGAATTGCTTGCATTTGTGTATCATTGCTTTTCTTTTAATCACTAACCAAAAATGTACAAAAATATGTCATCTAACATTTGTCTTGCAGCTTAAGCAATCAACAGGTCAAGGCAATTCAAGTGAATCCTTTGTGCAAGAGATGAGGGTTCCATTGAGATATGGATCATGTGATCATTATTTTGAGCTTATATGAGCTAGAGGTTCATTGTGAAGCAAATTCCCCAGGTGGTTGAGGCCCAAGTTCATCAGAACATTTTCAGGTCATCTAAAGGCCTATGCCAGTCAACTGAAAGTCAATTGTGATTTTTTGAATTGGGAAATTGAATTTCTTCATCCCATTCATGTTCAAACAAGGCTTATTCATCATGTCAAACCTTTATCTTGAAGAATTTGAAGACAGTGCAAAAGTTTCCAAAAATGGAAAGTGACCTATAATTTCAAGTTTCCAAAAATGGAAAGTTTTTGGACCAACTTCAACTCAACTTTCCAACATCAAAGAAGCTTTAAATGAATTTTTGTCCAACATGAAAGTTGAAGATCTCTCTCTCCCATTTCCAAAAAGTCCAAGATCATGAGCATCTGATGAATGGTTGTGGAGATATGATCAAATCATTGCCAAGTGTGCATGGAACTTCAAAAGGCCATAACTTTTGACTCATAACTCCAAATTTAGTGCCTCTTTTTGCATTTTGTTTCTCATGACATGTATTTTCCAAATCATTCATCACATTGCATGAAATTTCATCATATGATCATTTGTTCTTTCATGCCCATTTTGGAGGGAAAATGACAAATTTGAAATTGGTGCATTGTATGAACAAAATACCCTTGCCAACATGAGCATGAGGTGATTTTAAGTGAACTTGAGCTCCCATTTGGTACTGTTCACGTATGCATTTGCATGACACCTCCAATTTCCCAATTTTGGTCACACACCCCATTTTCACTAATCTCAATTAAACCATGCTTAATTTTAATTAGGATGTGATTAAGACTGAGTATATATACCAAATCCTAACAGAATTTCTGGATCTTCACCATTTCTAGATCTAAATTCTTCTTCCCTCCAAAATTTTCTCTCAATCCAAATTCAAATTTTCTTCACATAAGCTAGTGATTTTCTTGCACATTCTTGTTCTCTGATCTTCATTTAGTGCAGATCAAGCTTTGGTTTGAAGGATTCGAGTGGAAATCAAGCATACTCCAAGCAAGAACATGAAGATGGAAACTGATTATTGAGCTCGATCCAAGCATCTTCAAGCCTCAATTATTGCATAAAGCTTCAAGACATCATCTCAGGAGTAGATCTGCAGCTTGCAAGGCCTTGAATCCATAGATTTCAGCAACTGCTCTTCAAGAGGTAGGTTTTTCGATCCTCTTAATTGCTGATTTTATATGCATGATCTTGTAGTTCTTCTCTTGCTGATTATTCTGATATAAAATTCATGTGATTTGGATGAATATTAACCGAGTTATGTGGATTTAAAGTTTTGTATCCAATAATGTTTTTGATCGATTCTCAAGATTCATGTTGAATTAGCCTTAATTAATGCTTGATCTGTGATGTACGTAATGAGAGCTTTCTGTTGATGTATATTTTAGTGAATTCTGCAAAAAAAATCATGAGCTTGTTACTTTTCACCACCGTCTCAAGGTAGGAGACGGTGGTTTCCACCGCTGGCCGCCGCGCGCCGCGCCTGTACAGGCGCTAGGGTTTTTGGTTCAGGCTCTGCATTTGTACTGTAGAAGCGCCATTCACATTCATGTTGTGTGTTCGATACCAATCGTGGATGGTTTTGATTTTCAATTATCGTTTTCACGTAGGCCAAAACGCTGTAGTTTTGATGACTAGCGCTTGCGTGTGCTACGTTGGCAATTCCATTGGCCTAGATTCCTTGACTGCCTCCACGCAGGCTTTGACCAGTGAGGTGGCTTGCCACATCAATAAATGAAACTACAGCGTTTCATCATTCCCTCACTTCGATTCCAGGCTTTTGCACTTTTGAATATTATTTGTTCAGCGCCTTATTTTGAATTGCCACCGAGTTCGATTCCAGCCTGAGACATTTTTTTCAAATTAATTCATCATTTCCTCTTTCCCTCCATAATTTCATGTACATTTTCCACATTTTATTTCAAATATTTTCCAACTTCAAAAATTCATATAAAATTGAAAACACATCCAATTAATTCCCAATTTTTTGCAAAATGTTCATGTGTTTGTCTATTATTTTGTGGTGTTTATTTTTGATTTTTATCATCTCTGGATTTTTGATTATGGACTGGTAATTGATCATACATGCATATGTGACATTGCTTCATTCTTTCTATTGTGAAATGCTCAATAATGATCCAATTGCCATGAAATTTTGTGTGATGATTCCTAACATGATGCTTGACCTTTGAGGCTTGATTGTGAATTTTTACCATTTTTCATTTCTGTTTTTGACACATAAACTTTTGGTGTGAAAATGTGTGTCACACAATTTGATGTCATACTTGTGCATTTTCATTTCTAGGTCAAATGAGCTCTTCTGATTATAAGTTTTGGCATGATGATTATGTTTGACATATTGTGTGCACATAGAAATTTCTAGAATTGTTTGAGCCATTTCTGTTTTAATATGGAACTTTGATTCTTAATGTCCAATTATGTGCCTTGAAATTGCCTTTGTCTTCTCTTGCTCACTACATGACTTTGCTTGATGATTTTGATTTGGTCCTTTTTAGGATATGCTCTTACTTGATTAAATGAGCTTTATGTTGAATATTGGTTGCTGTTTTGACCTTTTGATTTACCTTTGACCCTAGGCTTTGCCCTAGGGGTTTGTACTCACTATTTGAGTTTTGCCTTTCAGGTTAAAGCAATAAGTCCTAATGGATGATCTAATCTCCTTGCTTGAGATACAATTTGCTTTGTTTAACTAATGTTGATTGTGTTGTAGGTCCTTGGGTGGCTAACTCACTTGAGTTGTTGACTTACTTTGTGTATATTGGTTGTCTGACTGTTGACTGTCTGTTTAGTTTGTCTGAATGAGAATATTGACTTGTTTGATTTTCTTACATGTACTTTAGTAGCTTTAACTCATTATTCGAGTTGCTTTGCTTTGCTTGTGGTCGACATACCACTTAGGTAACCTCTCTATTCTCCATGTAGTCTGGAAGACCTGCTATCTTTGGCAGGCACCTGTCTGAAGCCCTCCTTAAGAGGCCATGTTCTTGATTGTTTAATTTTGTGCTAAAGACCTCAATGAGGCATGGTTACATATTAAGACCTCCTAAGTGAAGAGGCATTGGCAGATAGAAGGGATGTGCAATCCATCCCCTGCTACTCAGTTGAGTCTTTCATCTTGCTCGCACTATGTGCTGATGCATTTTGAATAAACACCCAAAATCTTGTATATAGAGTCAGTCATTGTGGAATAGAGTTCCTCATTCTGGACTCCCACACCTTCTTTTGATTCAAGCTCACCCCGACCAGGGTTAAGAGCTATGAGGTCTAATCCTCATCTCCTATTTCATCTGCTCACCCTGACGGTCAATGTCAGTGGTTAAGAGCCTGACACCCCTTCCAGTATTTGGCTTGTTTGTCAAGGTCGATATGACCCCTTGACTAAAGCCCAGCCTTGTATGAGCCTTTTGATTGTGTATAGAGTGTGCTAATTGATTGCTTGTTTGCTTACTTGTGCATCCTTCATGTTGCTTTTGCATATTGTTTGCATCTTGCTTTTGCATTTGCTATTTGTTTTATTTGAGGAGTCAGATGTAAGACCATTGATTGGCAATCTGTTTCGTGTTCCTTTTGGGGAGCTGGATATAAGACCATTTATTGGCACTCCATTTCCTTTTCTGTTTCTTTTTGTGGAGTCAGGTGTAAGACCATTGATTGGCTATCTATTTCCTGTTCCTTTTGGAAGATAGAAGGGATGTGCAATCCATCCCCTGCTACTCAGTTGAGTCTTTCATCTTGCTCGCACTATGTGCTGATGCATTTTGAATAAACACCCAAAATCTTGTATATAGAGTCAGTCATTGTGGAATAGAGTTCCTCATTCTGGACTCCCACACCTTCTTTTGATTCAAGCTCACCCCGGCCAGGGTTAAGAGCTATGAGGTCTAATCCTCATCTCCTATTTCATCTGCTCACCCTGACGGTCAATGTCAGTGGTTAAGAGCCTAACACCCCTTCCAGTATTTGGCTTGTTTGTCAAGGTCAATATGACCCCTTGACTAAAGCCCAGCCTTGTATGAGCCTTTTGATTGTGTATAGAGTGTGCTAATTGATTGCTTGTTTGCTTACTTGTGCATCCTTCATGTTGCTTTTGCATGTTGTTTGCATCTTGCTTTTGCATTTGCTATTTGTTTTGTTTGAGGAGGCAGATGTAAGACCATTGATTGGCTATCTGTTTCCTGTTCCTTTTGGGGAGCTGGATATAAGACCATTTATTGGCAGTCCATTTCCTTTTCTGTTTCTTTTTGTGGAGTCAGGTGTAAGACCATTGATGTGCTATCTGTTTCCTGTTCCTTTTGGCAGATAGAAGGGATGTGCAATCCATCCCCTGCTACTCAGTTGAGTCTTTCATCTTGCTCGCACTATGTGCTGATGCATTTTGAATAAACACCCAAAATCTTGTATATAGAGTCAGTCATTGTGGAATAGAGTTCCTCATTCTGGACTCCCACACCTTCTTTTGATTCAAGCTCACCCCGGCCAGGGTTAAGAGCTATGAGGTCTAATCCTCATCTCCTATTTCATCTGCTCACCCTGACGGTCAATGTCAGTGGTTAAGAGCCTGACACCCCTTCCAGTATTTGGCTTGTTTATCAAGGTCATTATGACCCCTTGACTAAAGCCCAGCCTTGTATGAGCCTTTTGATTGTGTATAGAGTGTGCTAATTGATTGCTTGTTTGCTTACTTGTGCATCCTTCATGTTGCTTTTGCATATTGTTTGCATCTTGCTTTTGCATTTGCTATTTGTTTTGTTTGAGGAGTCAGATGTAAGACCATTGATTGGCTATCTGTTTCCTGTTCCTTTTGGGGAGCTGGATATAAGACCATTTATTGGCAGTCCATTTCCTTTTCTGTTTCTTTTTGTGGAGTCAGGTGTAAGACCATTGATTGGCTATCTGTTTCCTGTTCCTTTTGGCAGATAGAAGGGATGTGCAATCCATCCCCTGCTACTCAGTTGAGTCTTTCATCTTGCTCGCACTATGTGCTGATGCATTTTGAATAAACACCCAAAATCTTGTATATAGAGTCAGTCATTGTGGAATAGAGTTCCTCATTCTGGACTCCCACACCTTCTTTTGATTCAAGCTCACCCCGGCCAGGGTTAAGAGCTATGAGGTCTAATCCTCATCTCCTATTTCATCTGCTCACCCTGACGGTCAATGTCAGTGGTTAAGAGCCTGACACCCCTTCCAGTATTTGGCTTGTTTGTCAAGGTCAATATGACCCCTTGACTAAAGCCCAGCCTTGTATGAGCCTTTTGATTGTGTATAGAGTGTGCTAATTGATTGCTTGTTTGCTTACTTGTGCATCCTTCATGTTGCTTTTGCATGTTGTTTGCATCTTGCTTTTGCATTTGCTATTTGTTTTGTTTGAGGAGGCAGATGTAAGACCATTGATTGGCTATCTGTTTCCTGTTCCTTTTGGGGAGCTGGATATAAGACCATTTATTGGCAGTCCATTTCCTTTTCTGTTTCTTTTTGTGGAGTCAGGTGTAAGACCATTGATGTGCTATCTGTTTCCTGTTCCTTTTGGCAGATAGAAGGGATGTGCAATCCATCCCCTGCTACTCAGTTGAGTCTTTCATCTTGCTCGCACTATGTGCTGATGCATTTTGAATAAACACCCAAAATCTTGTATATAGAGTCAGTCATTGTGGAATAGAGTTCCTCATTCTGGACTCCCACACCTTCTTTTGATTCAAGCTCACCCCGGCCAGGGTTAAGAGCTATGAGGTCTAATCCTCATCTCCTATTTCATCTGTTCACCCTGACGGTCAATGTCAGTGGTTAAGAGCCTGACACCCCTTCCAGTATTTGGCTTGTTTGTCAAGGTCAATATGACCCCTTGACTAAAGCCCAGCCTTGTATGAGCCTTTTGATTGTGTATAGAGTGTGCTAATTGATTGCTTGTTTGCTTACTTGTGCATCCTTCATGTTGCTTTTGCATATTGTTTGCATCTTGCTTTTGCATTTGCTATTTGTTTTGTTTGAGGAGTCAGATGTAAGACCATTGATTGGCTATCTGTTTCCTGTTCCTTTTGGGGAGCTGGATATAAGACCATTTATTGGCAGTCCATTTCCTTTTCTGTTTCTTTTTGTGGAGTCAGGTGTAAGACCATTGATTGGCTATCTGTTTCCTGTTCCTTTTGGCAGATAGAAGGGATGTGCAATCCATCCCCTGCTACTCAGTTGAGTCTTTCATCTTGCTCGCACTATGTGCTGATGCATTTTGAATAAACACCCAAAATCTTGTATATAGAGTCAGTCATTGTGGAATAGAGTTCCTCATTCTGGACTCCCACACCTTCTTTTGATTCAAGCTCACCCCGGCCAGGGTTAAGAGCTATGAGGTCTAATCCTCATCTCCTATTTCATCTGCTCACCCTGACGGTCAATGTCAGTGGTTAAGAGCCTGACACCCCTTCCAGTATTTGGCTTGTTTGTCAAGGTCAATATGACCCCTTGACTAAAGCCCAGCCTTGTATGAGCCTTTTGATTGTGTATAGAGTGTCCTAATTGATTGCTTGTTTGCTTACTTGTGCATCCTTCATGTTGCTTTTGCATATTGTTTGCATCTTGCTTTTGCATTTGCTATTTGTTTTGTTTGAGGAGTCAGATGTAAGACCATTGATTGGCTATCTGTTTCCTGTTCCTTTTGGGGAGCTGGATATAAGACCATTTATTGGCACTCCATTTCCTTTTCTGTTTCTTTTTGTGGAGTCAGGTGTAAGACCATTGATTGGCTATCTGTTTCCTGTTCCTTTTGGGGAGCCGGATATAAGACCATTGATTGGAACTCCATTTCCTATCTTGTTTTGTTTTGTGGAGTCAGATGTAAGACCATTGATTGGCTATCTGTTTCCCATGTTGCTTTGTGGAGTTGGACGTAAGACCATTTATTTGCACTCCGTTTCCCATTTGTTTTCGGAGTGGACGTAAGACCATTTATTGGCAATCCATTTCCAATTTTATTGCTCCTTTGAGCTTGCTTATTTGCTTTTGCCTTGTGTTGCCTAATTCCAAAGGAACTTCCTTGAATCATTTCTATGATTTTGAGAAAGCGATTCCTATTTGTGGCTTTGTCCCTTAACCCTTTTGTGCTTAACCTTGAACCTTGTTTTCATCTTTAACCCAAACCAGAAAACTTTTGTGCAAACATTTTCATCTGTTTCCAAACTAGAAACCTAGGCCTTAAGCCTCTGATTTTCAAACTTCATTTTCACAATACTTCTTTTGAATTGAACTTTAATGTCAACTTTGACTCATCTTTGTGAATACTCATAATTGGTTAATTTCACTCACTCAATTGCTTTTGTGGCCCTTGTCCACTTCTTGATAAGTTTTCATACATTAGCCATAGATCTGAATTATCGTAGTGGTTTATGTAAATCTCACCGCATCCTTAGTGATTGAATTGTAAGACTTCCATGCTTATTATAGGGTTAACCCCTCACTAGCGTGTTGTAGCTGTTCTCACGTGGTGGATTGTTGGTTCAGGTTGAGTTTTCTCTCGTTGATAATGAAAGACCTTAAGGTTCTTGTTTAAAATCAATCCACTCACTTTTTGGAAATCTTTTAGCCAAACTACGGCGTTTTGATCCTTATCTTTCATGAAAAGGTACGTAGGCAATGGGTTCATCCATTCAAACACAAAAATAATAAAAATTGTATATTCTTTTCTCATCTCTTCAATCAATGTTTGCACAAAAATATTTCATAAACAAATAATCCTACAACAGTTGTGAAAAGAGGTTCCCTAGGAGTACCTAGGATGTTGTGGGTGCCTAACACCTTCCCACAACATAATTACCCCCTTACCCAGATCTCTGACCTTTTATTAGTTTTCTCTGTGTAAAACTTCTTAGGCTTTTGTTCGCTTTCTAGCCATTCCTTTGGATAAATAGAAGTGCGGTGGCGACTCTATCTTTGTATGCTTTGCTTTTGATTTAGTCAATAAATCATAAAGTGACGAATACACCGCTACAATGATCAGTTGTGTAGCGCGCTGACTAGCGTGTACCATGGAACACGCGTTTCTCACCTCTTGATCTTCCACCTCAATTAATGAGGGAGATCAAGTGGTCCACATTTTTTTTTATTATCTGAATTTTCATTTTATTCCTCTTATTTTCATTAATTCATATTAAATTTAATATTGATCCAAAAAATATGAGAGTTTCACCAAAAAATTTAAACAAAATCCTCTTTCATTTTTTGAATTAAAATTATTTTTTGGATCATTATTAATATTTTTCACGATTTAATTAATTTTGTGAATATTTTTAATTGTTTAAAAATACTTTTAAGTTTTCAAAAATTCTGAAATTTTTTCTCCAAGGTCCTTTGACCTTGTTTGACCTATGATAAATCCCATGGGCATTTCTTTGGCGTTTTGATGATGTTTTAGGAAACTGACCAACCATATTTAATTTAATGCATTATTTTTATTATATTTAATTGATTAAATTCCAAATTAATTGTGTAGAGCTATTTTAATTGATTTTGTGAGTTTGACTTGTGTTGTTGGGCCTTGGTCAAGGCTGATTTGACTTTGCTAGGTTAAGATAATTAAATTTAGGGGATTGATGGAATGTACATTCCATCTCCCAAAATGAATGCATGATCTTAACTTGGTAAAAGTCCTCCTTTGTCCAATTTGTGTTTGATCCATTCCCCCTCCCTCTTCGTCTCACTCCCCTTCTTTATGCATTCATGTCATGGACCTATAATATCTCTATATCCTAAGGCTAGTTGATTGCAAAATCAACATAAGTATGGATGAGATTAGGTCCCCCACTTTGCATATTCTTTTTGTGTGTGGTATGTTTCATGAGCATAGTTAATCATACTATGTCTCTAACATGCATTAACACCAAAATTCTATTGCCCGACCTCAAATAGTTGTGACTTCTACATAAGTCCAATTACGATTGCTTAACATAGCACTAAATTTTGACACAAAAGGCATAACATTCTAGTTAGTGAGATTGTAAGTCTCCCCTCTCATGGTATTTTATGGAAACTTAGCCTTTTTTCCTTCTTTTGGAAGATGTCTTGGTTCATGGATCCATGCTTGTGATAAGTGGATTGAGTGTTCTCCAAAGAATGACTTAAAACAAAAGAAAAAGAAATACTAACTTCTAACTCATTAACAACTAACATTTAATTTCAAGTCATTTACTTTTTATGCATTTTAATTTTTAAAGCTTTATTCATTTGCCATTATTCATACCATTCAAGTTGTTTATGTTAATGTCATTTTCAATTTGTCCACTTGAACCATATTTTGTGACATATTGTGATTGTGTATATTGTGATTGTTTGTGTGGTCTTTGACCATTATTATACATAATAAGAACAAAAACCCTAAAAAATATCTTGTGTGGACTGTTGGTTTGATCTGAGACAATTGGACTTAGAATTTAGGCAACACTTCCTATGCAAAGGACTTGGCCAATGCCAACTTTCATAAAACCAAATGCTTGTGAATTGAAACTTCATCTGATACATCATTGAAGATCCATTTAAGTTCATCTGCAACATGATCATTATGAAGTTGTTATTTTGAACCTGTGACTTATGCCATCCTTTGAAGTCATCTACTACATGGGCAAAACTTGAAGAAGATCATGGAGTTGTCAAGCTTGGATGTGGCTATCTTTATTTGATGCCTTGATCTTCAACTTGCTGTTTGTATATTAATTGTTGTGTGATTCTAAAGTCCAAGGGAAATTTGGGTTTCTATATAACATTCTTGTCTACTGGATTGTAGCCCGTTGGTCAGATCTTTTCAACTCTTAACTTTTAAATTTATGCATAGGATTAGTCTCTCCATCTCCTCCCCATTTCTTTAATTTCAAAATCTATCCCTCCTTTTAAAAATCTTCTTTGCTTGTGCTTGTTTTTTCTAAACTTTGACCATTTTGCAAGCTAGAAACTTTGGCCTTATGCCATTGCATTTTTAAACTCATTTTCTAAAATCAAACTTTGTAAATGAACTTAACCATACTTGACCTAAAATTTCAAAAGTAAAAAAGAACTAACACTCATTCAAACCATTTTTAGGCCCTTGTGCCTTTCAAACTTAAATTTTTGTTAAAAGCAATGCATCCATTTTAAAATTGTTACCACGAACTACGAGGTTTTGATCCCTCATTTTTATGTTGGTACGTAGGCACAAGTCCGAAGGTCTTGTCAAACACAAAAATATAATTAAAGAATTCTTTTCTCATACCCTCATTCTATTTGTTTGCAAACATAATTTTGTACAAAAACACATATGCACACAAGAAAGGGCTCCCTAGGAGTAACTAGGACACTTTGGGTGCTAACACCTTCCCTTTATGTAACCAACCCCCTTACCTGTAATCTCTGGCATTTTATTAGTTTTGATTTGAAAACTTCTTATTTTTGGGTTTTGTTCATACTTTTCCCTTTTCCCTTGGAAACAATAAAAGCGCGGTGGCGACTCTGGTTTTATTGACGTCTAGCTTATCCATAGCTTGATGGTCATGAATTTACCGCTACAGAAATTAAGTTGCGACTCTGCTGGGGAGTAGTCTTCAGTGGGTTTAGCCTACATTTTTGTGTGTATATAATTATATATTTGATGTATGTATATTTGTTTGTGTGATATAATTTTCTTGTTGTGCTTGGTGATCTCTGAGTGGTGAGATAAGTTCTAACTCGAACTTGAGTGCAACTAAGATAGGAGGATGATATAGTCATGTTCGACTTGTATGGAGTAGTCCTTAACAAGTTGGCTTGAGACTCATCCACTCAGTGGAGACCCTTTTGGAGTTGGGAATGTCACACAACTATTTGTGGTTAGGCATTACTATCTCTGATTTGGAGACCCTTTTGGAGTTAGGAATGTCACACAATTATGATTCTTACCCTCATTAGGAGTTCTTCATCACAGAAACTAAGATTGTTGCAGGAAGTGATGTTAGCTACTATATAATCGAACTGGTCCACGGTAACATCATGTTCCACAAACGCTTGTTCTAGAACTCTTTGCAGTACTTCTCTGTGCGCTTCTGAATTCATGAGCAGAGACAGTACTGAAATCTTTGAGGGGGTTTGGAGTAGCTGCTCCACCATATTAAACTCGATTTTCTTGATCAAACGAAGTACCTCATCATCATCGTTAGCCTTCAAGTTGCTGGATTCACCAGACTGACACTTTGAAGCACTAGTCGGATCTACAGCAGGCACTTCCATCTTCTTACTGACAATCGATTCTTCCTTATCTTTTGGGAACACCGGCCTAAACACTCGACCGTTACGGGTCACCTTAGTAACATCAGCAATGCTCATGACAGAACTGGTTGTAGGAAATGGAACCTCTTGACCATCTTTCACCATAGTTGCATTATACTGATACAGAACAGCCTTATCGGATGAGTATGGGACTGGACCCACTAACTGTATGACCAACGGTGATACCGATATATTGTTAATGTTGTTACTGCTGTTGCTATCATACTGAATGACTACTCTTTCTGGATTCTTGAAAGCATGCACTATGACATTCACATCGTCATCTATGTGACGGGATTTAACAATTTGAATCATACCTTCATCCATCAACCGCTCGATGTCTCTTTTCACTACCATACAACCCTTTGGGTTGACACTACAGATAGCACAACCATCATGGTCATGCTCACAATCGCTCACCAAGAAAATGTCCTTATGCATCGTCACCAAAGACCTTCTGATGAAATGGACATCGAACACTTTGAACTTCCGAGGACAGCCGTGTACCATGTTGACTGATGAATTCCCATGAGCGGGTAGTGGGTTTGCTTTCACATTAGGTGCGCGGTCTTCGAAAGACACCATTCCACTCTTCACTAGCTTTTGAACTTCGTATTTGAGTGGATAGCGGTTCTCAATGTCATGTCCGGGTGCTCCTTGATGAAAAGCACAACGGAGGTCAGGTTTGTACCACCATGGAAGTGGTTCAGGTACTTGCGGAAGGTTTCTTGGTTGTAGCAGGTTCTTGAGAACCAACGATGGGTAAAGCTCTGCATATGTCATCGGAATCGGGTCGAAAGAGACCTTCTTCGTCTCAAAATTTTGTTGTTGATGATTGTTGGTATTGTTGTTGTTGTAGGTGTTTGTTCGTTGCGGTGGTTGTTGTTGTTGACGCTGTTGTTGTTGAATCAGTGTTGATTGACTTGCGGAAAATACAGGAATTACGGAGGATACTTGATGATGGCGTTGACGGGGTGGTTGATTCCTTCTGATCTGAGGCCTCCTCTGCCTCCCACTGGAAATTGTATTGGCTTTGCTGTCTTTCTTCTTCCTGAAACTGCTGCCATATCTCTTACTCGATGATGCCTCCTCTTTTGACAATCGTCTTTCTTGGACACCTTCTTCAAGCCTCACCCCCATATTTACCATTTCGGTAAAGACATTGGGGGCACTGGCGATCATACGTTCATAGTAAAATGAACTCAGGGTCTTCAAAAAGATCTCTGTTATCTCATTCTCTTCCTAAGGAGGAGTGATCTGAGCAACTAACTCTCTCCATCTTTGCGTATATTCTTTGAATGTCTCCTTATCTTTCTGAGACATAGACCTCAATTCGTCTCTATCAGGCGCCATATCAACGTTGTACTTGTACTGCTTAACAAATTCTTCTCCCAAATCGTTGAAAGAGCGGATGCTTGCACTATCCAACCCCATATACCATCTTAGCACAACGCCGGTCAAACTGTCTTGAAAGTAATGGATTAACAGTTGATCATTGTCAGTTTGGATAGACATCTTGCGGGCATACATCACCAAGTGACTGAGCGGACATGTGTTCCTTTTGTATTTTTCAAAGTCAGGCACTTTGAACTTCACTGGAATCTTCACATTCGGCATCAGACACAATTCAGCAACACTCTTCCCAAAAAGATCCTTACCTCTCAAATTTTCAACTCCTTGCGCAGCTCAAGAAATTGATCTTTCATCTCATCCATATTCTCATAAACGTCCGGACCCTCAAATGGCTCAGAATGATAAATGGTGTCTTCCACACGAGGTAAGGTGTGCACTACAGGCGGTGGTACAAACATGACTGGGCTAGATGCCGGCATGGAAGCAAATGTAGGCGCAAAACCTTCAGGCATGAAGTTCGGCGGTATTCCCCACGGGAATCCGACAGGCATGGCAGGTGCGAAATGAGCGGTAGTAGCAGGCATGGTAGAGGTAACCACCTCTGAAATAATGGTCCTCTGAGGAGGAGGAGTTGCGGGCGTTAGAGAAGACTGACTTTGTGCAGCTAGAGCTGACTCCATCATGGCAGTCAGGCGGGCAATCTCATCCTTTAGCTCTCTATTCTCTTGCTCAAGATGTTCCATGATTCTGGTGTGATTGGCGCGAGTGTTGTATCAATGAGTCAGCTTGGCTAATGCACAGAAGAAACACCAATGAGACATCTGGCGAAAGAGAAACCTGCTTATGCAAATGATGCATGAAATGCAATGCTTGTTTATTTATTTTTTGTTTTCAAAGAACTTCCTATATTTTTTGCAAATATATATATATATATATATATATATATATATATATATATATATATATATATATATATATATATATATATATATATATATATATATATATATATATATATATATATATATATATATAATATATATATATATATATATATAATATATATATATATATATATATATATATATATATATATTATATATATATATATATATATATATATATATTTAACAACAATTGCAACAATTTGATATGACCAAAAATCTCTTTTCATTTATAATTGGAAGGATTACACTGAGTACAATTTCAGAAACCAAATGGAAAGTAAAAGAGTAAAGGAGACTAGTCATCCTAAGGATCCCTAACAACAATGTCAAAAGATCTGGCTGTAGGCGCGTACTTCTTTCGAATGCGTCTAATCTCGGCCTCGAAAGAAGCCTTCATCTGAGTCTTCTCGAGGACAAACTGATCAACAATCTTCTTCCAAGCAACAGAAGGATGAGGCATGCTAGAGGAAGATGAGACCTCTAACTCTCTCTGTCTCTTTGTCACTCGGTCTTCAAGTAGCTTAATGAGTGGATCTTTGTCCTTAGACTCCAACTGCAACTCCTCATGCTTTTTTGCTCAAAGCACGAAAACACTCTTCCCACATATCCTTCTCTTGCTTCATCTTGGCGAGTGCGTCTTCCAACTCCTCTATATCTTGGTTAGGGAGAGTTAATGGCTCAACCACAACCATAGACATAGGTCTCTCACAAGGATAAGGCATCTTCAACTCCAAAGCTCTCTTCTTCACCCAAAGAGTGTAAGCTTCCAAAGCTACACAATTGCACGAACCAAGCTCGAATCTTCCCTTCCTATGCACATTATGCCAAGCATGCACAATCTTTTGCTTCAAATGTTGGGGATCTTTACCCTCTTGATAGAAAATACCTTCTAACAAAGTGTTATTAGGTTTGTCTCTCAAGGGGAACCCAAGTTGACGACGAGCCAAAGCAGGATTGTAGTTAATTCCTCCCTTTGTACCAATGAGGGGTACATTAGAGAATTCACGACAACAATCAATAATCTCCAAACTGCTCGAAGAAGGATCATACCAAACTATATCATCATTAGTGATAGACATAAGTCTCTGAGACCACCGTAGACATTGTTTGTTCTCCACAAAAGCAGGTGTCTGAGGCAAGTGCGAAATAAACGACTTGTACAGAAGAGGAATGAAACAGACAATAGTTCCACCACCTTTAGAGTTCCTTAGATGCAAAGAGAAATACATATCACCCAACAATGTAGGCACATGATTCCCAATCAAGAAAACTCTAATGGCGTTAACATCAACAAAATCATCAATGTTAGGGAACAAAGCTAATCCATAAATGAGCAACACAAAGATGGCTTCAAAAGCGTCCACACTACCGGCTTGAGCAAAAGCAGTAGCTTCCTTGATGAGGAAATCAGATGGCAATCCAAACAATCCTCCTTTCTTCACCCAATGAGCCTCAATCTCAGACTTCTTCAAGTGAAGAGCTTCAACAATAAGATGAGATCTGGGAATCTCCTCCAATCCTCTAAAAGGTACCTTTATAGAAACAGGTATTCCCAAGAGATGGGCATACTCCTCTAATGTAGGCAAAAGCTAATAATCCGGAAAAGTGAAGCAACGGTAGAGAGGATCATAGAACTGCACTAACACACTCAAAAGTCCTTCAACTACATCAGCAGACAAGATAGACAGAAGCTTCCCATGGAGTTGTTTGAAGTCCAAGGGATTTAATACAAAAGATGCTAGCTTCCTTAACTCTTTCAAGTCGGGACATCTGAAACTGTACTTCTTAGTGTTCCTTTGTCTACAATCCATGGTGTGAAAATATTTGCAAATAATACCTTAGTTCCTTGAAATTTTTGTGTGATGAATGTTATGATACGTATGAATGCATGAATGCAACAATCACAAATAAGGGATCACGCACAAGGCAAGCAAACAAAGGTCAAGGGATGAATCAAGTCATTGTCAAGATCAATCATCCATTTTGGTGGATTATGGTTTTCACCTTATCAGCACCCAAGTTCCATTGATATTGACAATACTTGATTGGATCAACCAAGAATAAAGGGTTTGTCGTGACTCACGAGCATGGAGTCTGGGTAAGAACCATCCCAAGGGAGTGAACTAAGGATAAAAACCTGTAAATCATGTTCTAAAAAGTTCCCAGAGTCTTAATCCCATATATCGGATATTACAGGTTAAGATGACTGACTCATCAACCCATAATATTCTCAAGAGAAACTCGTCTGAGTGTAGTATCGCGTAATAACTGTTATCAAGTCTACACTTGAACAGTATCCTCACTACGTCCTAAATAGGCCAAGTGGGGATAAATGTTCTACGGTCCTCAGCTTCTCGGATCCAAACTAGAGATAGTAATGCCTAACCACAAATACTTGTGTGACATTTCCAAATCCAAAAGGGTCTCCACTGAGCATATGGATCTTAAGCCAACTTGTTAAGGAATACTCCACACAAGTCGAACATGACTATACCATCCTCATATCTTAATTACAGTCAAGTTCGTGTTAGAGCTTATCTCACCACTCACAGATCACCAAGCACAACAAGCAAATTATATCACACAGATATACATACATCATATATATACAATTATATACACATAAAAAAGTAGGCTAAACCCACTCGAGACTACTCCGCAGCAGAGTCGCCACTTAATTTCTATAGCGGTAAATTCATGATCATCAAGCTATGGATAAGCTAGACATCAAATAACAAGAGTCGCCACCGCGCTTTTATTGTTTCCAAGAGAAAAGGGAAAAGTACGAACAAAACCCAAAAATATGAAGTTTTCAAATCAAAACTAATAAAATGCCAGAGGTTACAAGTAAGGGGTTTGGTTACACAGAGGGAAGGTGTTAGCACCCAAAGTGTCCTAGGTACTCCTAGGGAGCCTTTTCTTGTGTGAATGTGTATTTTGTACAAAGTGATGTTTACAAATAAATAGAATGGGGGGGGGGGGGGGGGTGAGAAAAGAATTTGTTAATTATATTTTTGTGTTTGGCAAGACCTTCGGACTTGTGCCTACGTATCAACATAAAAATGAGGGATCAAAACCTCATAGTTCGTGGTACAAATTTCAAAGTGGATGCATTGCTTTTAATCAAAAATTAAGTTTGAAAGGCACAAGGGCCTAGAAAATGGTTTGAATAAGTTAGTTCTTTTTGGCTTTTTGAAAGTTTTAAGTCAAGTATAGTTAAGTTTACTTACAAGTTTGATTTAAGAAAAGAAGTTTGAAAATGCAATGGTATAAGGCCAAAGTTTCTAATTTGCAAAGGGTCTAAGTTTAGAAAATAACAAGTTCAAACAAAGAAGTTTTTAAAAGGAGGGAGAGATTTTGAAATTAAAGAGATGGGGAGGAGATGAAGAGACTAATCCTAAGCATAAATTTAAAAGTTAAGAGTTGAAAAGACCTGGCCAATGGGCTGCAATCCAATAGGCAAGAATGCCATATAGAAACCACAGGTTCAAAATAACAGGTTCACAATGATCATGTTGCAGATGAACTCATATGGATCTTCAATGATGTATCAGATGAAGTTTCAAATTGCAAGCACTTGGTTACATGAAAGGGCATTGGCCAAGTCCTTTTGCATAAGGATGTTGCCTAGATTCTAAGTCCAATTGTCCAAGATCAAACCAACAGTCCACACAATAGTTTTTTAGGGTTTGAGTTTCTTATTATGTACATTAATGGTCAAAGACCACACAAACAAACAAAATTTACACAAACAAGATATATCACACAATATGGTCCAAGTGGAGAAAGTGAAAAGACATTAATATAAATAATTAGAATGGTATGGATAATGGCAAATGAATAGAGCTTAAAGTGCATTAAAAGTAAATGGCTTCAAATTAAATGTTAGTTGTTAATGAATTAGAAGTTAGTATTGTTTTTGCTTTTGCTTTTTAAGTAATTCTTTGGAGAACACTCAACCCACTTATCACAAGCATGGATCCTTGAACCAAGACATCTTCCAAAGGAAGGAAAAAAGGCCAAGTTTCCACACAATACCATGAAAGAGGGGAGACTTACAATCTCACTAACTAGAATGCTATGCCTTTTTATGTCAAAATTTAGCGCTATGTTAGGCAATCGTAATTGGACTTATGTAGAAGTCATAACTATTTGAGGCAGGGCAATAGAATTTTGGTGTTAATGCATGTTAGAGACATAATATAATGGACTATGCTCATGAAACATACCACACACAAAAAGAATATGCAAAATAGGTGGCCTAATCTCATCCATACTTATGTTGATTTTTCAATCAACTAGCCTTAGGACTTTGAGATATCACAGGCCAAATGGAATGGATGCATAATAAAGAAGAATTAGATGAAGAGGGAAGGGAATAGATCAAAACTCAAATTGGTCAAAGGAGAACTTTTACCAAATTAATATCATTCATTCATTTTGGGAGATGGAATGCACATTCCATCAATCCCCTAAATCCAATGATCTTAACCTAGCAAAGTCAAATCAACCTTGACCAAGGCCCAACAACACAAGTCAAACTTATACAAATTATCAAGATAGCTCAACACAATTATTTGGCATTTATTCAATTTAAAAAATACTAAAAATAATGCATTAAATTAAATATAGTTTGTCAAATTCCTAAAGTCTCATCAAAACACCAAAGAAATGGCCATGGGATTTATCATAGGGCAAACAAGGTCAAAGGACCTTGGAGAAAAAAATTCAGAATTTTTGGAGACTTAAAAGTATTTTTAAACAATTAAAAATATTCACAAAATCAATTAAATCATGAAAAATATTAATAATAATCCAAAAAATAATTTTAATTCAGAATATGAAAGAAGAATTTATTTAAAATTTTTGGTGAAACTCTCATATTTTTTGGATCAATATTAAAATTAATATGAATTAATGAAAATCAAATGAAATAAAATGAAAATAAAAAAATAAAAAAAAACGTAGACCACTTGATCTCCCTCATTAATTGAGGTGGCAGATCAAGTGGTTTAAAACGCGCGTTCCACCAAAGACACGAGTCAATGCGCAACACTAATGGTATTCAAAAGCAACGCTCAAGATTAAAACAATTTAAATAAGATCAATGGCTCAGAACCTGTCCAGCACACCACCGACGTTGGACCTCCGGTCACCTTCTCAGGCGAGGTCCACTGGACTGGTTCAATCATCATCATCAAGAAAATGAAAAAAAAAGGACATGATCTGAAAGAAAAAATGGCTTAGAGCACGAGTCTAGCCTCAATTTCAACTAACTCCAAATACATAGAAAGATATGAGGAGTTGAATTTTGAGGTGTGTCAGGTGAGTTGCTTCGATTTGACCTCAAAGCAACTCAATCTTCTTGCCTACATTGGTAGGACTTCAGACAACCAAAGATCCAAGAGAATTGATGATAATCGAGTGAGAATTGAAGAGGAGAAGATTTCTGAAAATTACCTTCAATGTTGTGTAGAAATGGATCTTGCTTGCTTCAAACTTGACTTGATCACACTCGAGGAGCTTGCAGAAGTGGTTTGGCAATGGTACAAAGCTTTGGATCCTAGAGTTTTTGAATCTCCAAATAGTGAGATTCAAACTCAATTTTCAAGTTGAAAATTCTCAGGTTTTCCTTTGAATGGCGAGGGTTTCAATTGGGGGGCAAAGCTGGCGCGCAAGGTGTGTTTGAAATGAGCTCAGAGGCCTTGTATTTATAGCATTTGGGATTGATAATTGCACACTTGAAAAATCGCTAAAAATGGCAAGGGTGATGCACAAGCATGCATGGGCGTGTACAAGCCCATGAAGCAATCCATTAAGATCCAATTGCAACTGTGCTGAAGTTCAAATCATGCTTGAATGGCAAGGAAAAGTGAAATGGAGTTTTGGACACTTGATTTTCTCCAATGATGCAGACCTGTTAAGACCATGCGCAACCCTAGCAAACCTCATCCAAAATGCATGAAATAGGGTTCTTTGGAAAGCTTACATCAAGGGGAACAACTTTGATGTTGAACACTTTTCCAATTGGAATTGGATCATGGTGAATTTTAAGGTGGAAGTTTGGAAATTTCAACATATTGAAATTTTTTCTAAGTGTTAAGTCATATATCTCAATATTCCACCTTGCTTAACTTCTTATGTGGGTTTCAAATGAGAAAAGTGTTTTCATAAAAGTTGTAGATCTTTCAAAGTCCTTCAAAATGGTCACCAATTTCATATTATTTGGATTTATAATGATAGAGTTATTGATTTTTGAAGTTGAGGAAAATCACTTGTTCAATGGTATAGGTAAAAAATGACCTATAATGTATCCTTAGATCACATGCTCATAAAAGTTGATTTAGCTCTCACTCCAAACATCAAAGTTGAATTAAACATCTTGAATTTGATTGTGCAACTTGTAAATCTTTCATCTCATAAAAATTGAGCAAGTTATCTCCTTGGGAGGTTGACTTTCAAATTAGGGTTTAGACAAAATGACCTATAATGTTTCATCATAGAAAATGATTTTCCAAGAAAAACTAGATCTAGGTCTCAAAATGAAAGTTGTTTGGAATGTCATTTAGAGTAAATTTTATCTTGAAATAGTTTTCATAAGGTGAAAATTACAGGAGATAGCGTCTAGGGAGACCCAATTTTGATCAGATGAATTCATCTGACCAACCACCATCAACCAACTTGATAACCTTCAATTATCTTGACTTTCTATGCTCATGGTAGATCATATATGCATAAGATTATGAATTTTGAAATGTGCCTTGAGAAATTTGATCAATTAGTGAGATAGCTTGTTGGAGAAGTTTGTTGGTGTAAGCCCTAGAGGCCAATACTTTTGGTACTTGTATCGAATTATTTATTAATAATAAAAGGCTTTTTCTTTATTATGTTTGTTTAATAAAGTCCCTAGAATAGCTAGTCCATTTAATGTATCAAGTATGACTTAATCATGAGATCACATTAAACATAAGGACACTATTCTTAAAGTATTCGTAGTCAAGCTTTATTGTGAAGTGGGATAACATTAAAGCATGAAGACTATTATGTTTATAGACTGATGATCACATCTCATGGATCATGGATAAAGAGTTATCAAGTCTTAAACATAGGTATGAATATTAAGAGTAATATTTATACTGGATTGACCCGCTATGAGAATATTATATAGAATGTTATGAAAAGTGTCATAAGTTATTCTCATGGTGATAATGGTGTATACCACCCTTCGACCTGAAACCACTATGGAACCTAGATGTAGAGTCGAGTGCCTTATTGCTGATCAAACGTTGTCCATAATTGGATGACCATAAAGACAGTTGATGGGTACTCCACGAAGCATGCTAAGGGACATGAGTGACCTAGATGGAATTTGCCCATCCTGCGTAACAGGATAAATGTCTATGGGCCCAATATTAAACTGGACAAGGATGACACAGTCTATGCCTTGTGCTCAATATAGACATAAGGGCAAAAGGGTAATTATACACATAATTATTATCACATAAGGATTTGTCAGATCACATGACATTTTCGTGTCTTGGATAGCAGTGATGTGTTGCTAGATACCGCTCACTATTTATTATGTTAAATACGTGATTTAATATAATTGCCAATGCCGCGAAAACCTATAGGGTCACACACAAAGAATGGATTGATGAGAGATAGAGTAATTAAGGAATACCATAATGTACGGTGCCCTTAAGTGAATTATAGAACATCGTAAGATACGGTGTACTTAAGTAGAATATGAAATATGGTAAGGTACCACACACTTAAGTGATTTTGGCATATTATAAGATATGGGCCATATACACTTGAGTGGGCTTTTTAGCTTGCAGCCCACACAAGTGGTTCTATAAATAGAACCCTTGTGTAGAAGCATTGATACACTTGCAATTTCGTTTCTCTCTCTCTCTCTCTCTCTCACTCAAAGCCTTCATTCGTAGCAGCTAGCATTGAGATTGAAGGAATCCGTTCGTGTGGACTGAGTAGAGGCGTTGTCATCGTTCAACGTTCGTGATCGCCACAAGAGGTAATGATTCTATCACTGATCATGCCCATTCGTAAGGATTATTAAAGGAGAAATTTTAAATTCCGCTGCGTTTTAGATCGCCCTTCTCCTTCAAAGTTACCTAAGATACCCAGTCAAACTAGGGTTTCCAAGGCAAATCACTTCCAAACTCTTGAAGAATACTTGATCAATATGGCATGTAGAGATCATTGGGACTCATATATGATACTTTGAGACATTGTGAATCCATCCTTGGTTGTTCTTTTAGCCATGAGGGTCTTAAACCCTAGATGTGAACTTGATAGATCAATGATGATCATGCCCTACCTACAAAAGAGTTAGGCAAATGCAAAGACATATTTTTGGTGTTTTGGTTAGTAAAATGATAATATACAAGTATGATACAATCACATAGTGCTTGGTGATCTCTCCCAAAGCAAACCCAATGAAAGAGGGGGTAAGGAGGATGCCAAGGTATGATCCCAATGCCAATGCATATAATGAAATTTGCATGAGGGATCTTAGGGTCAAAATTGGGGTCTTACAGACTCAAGTTGCAACTCTTCATGCTTTCTGCTCAAAGCATGGAACCGCTCTTCCCACATATTTTTCTCTTGCTTCATCTTGGCGAGTGCGTCTTCCAACTCCTCTACATATTGGTTAGGGAGAGTTAATGGCTCAACCACAACCATAGATATAGGTCTCTCACAAGCATATGGCATCTTCAACTCCAAAGCTCTCTTCTTCGCCCAAGTAGTGTTAGCTTCCAAAGCTACACAGTTACACGGACCAAGCTTGGATCTTCTTTCATATGCATATTATGCCAAGCATGAACGATCTTCTACTTCAAATGTTCGGGATCTTTATCCTCTTGATAGAAAATACCTTCTAACTGAGTGTTATTAGGCTTGTCTCTCAAGGGGAACCGAAGTTGACGACGAGCCAAAACAGGGTTGTAGTTAATTCCTCCTTGTGTATGAATGAGAGGCACATTAGAGAATTCACTACAACTGTCAATAATATCCAATCTACTCAATGCGGAGTCATACCAAACTATATTATCATTACTGAGAGACATAAGTCTTTGAGACCATCGTAGACACTATTTGTTCTCCACAAAAGCAGACATCTGAGGCAAGTGCAAAATAAACCACTTGTGCAGAAGAGGAACACAACACACAATAGTTCCACCACCTTTGGAATTCCTTAGATGCAAAGAGAAGTACATATCACCTAACAGAGTAGGCACAAGATTCCCAATCAAGAAGATTCTAATGGCGTTAACATCAACAAAATCGTCAATGATAGGGAACAAAGCCAAACCATAGATGAGCAACACAAAGATAGCTTCGAAAGCATCCACACTACCATCTTGAGCAAAGGCAGTAGCTTTCCCTATACGGAACTCAGAAGTCAAACCAAATATTCCTCCTTTCTTCATCCAATGAGATTCAATCTCAGACTTTTTCAGATGAAGAGCTTCAGCTATAATATAAGATTTGGGAATCTCCTCCAATCCACTAAAAGGCACTTTGTTAGAAACATGTATTCCCAACAGAAGAGCATACTCCTCTAACGTAGGCATAAGCTGATAATCAGGAAAAGTGAAGCAACGATAGAGAGGATCATAAAACTGAAACAAAACACTCAAGAGTCCTTCAACTAAATCAGCAGATAATACAGATAAAAGCTTCTCATGACGTTGTTTGAAGTCCAAGGGATCTAATACAAAGGATGATAGCTTCCTTAGCTCTTTCAAATTAGGACATCTGAAACTATACTTCTTAGTGTTCCTTCGCCCACAATCCATAGTCTGAAAATATTTGCAAATAAAACCTCAGTTCCTTGAAGTTATTTTTCATGTGATGAATGTTATGATGCACATGAATGCATGAATGCAACAATCACAAATAAGGGATCACATACAAGGCAAACAAATGTCAAGGGATGAATCAAGTCATTGTCAAGATCAATCATCCATTTTGGTGGATTATAGTATTCACCTTATCAATACCTAAGTTCCATTGATATTGATAAGACTTGATTGGATCAACCAAGAATCAAGGGTTTGTTGTGAGTCACGAGCATGAAGTCAGGTTAAAAACCATCCTTAAAGGAGTGTACTAAGGATAAAATCTCGTAGATCATGTTCTAAAAAGTTCCCAGAGTCTTAATTCCATCTATCGGATATTACAGGTTAGGATGACTGACTCATCAACCCATAATATTCTCAAGAGAAACTCGTCTGAGTGTAGTGTCGTGTAACAACTGTTATCAAGTCTACACTCGAACAGTCTCCGCACTACGTCCAAAATAGGCCAAGTAGGGTTAAATGTTCTACGGTCCTTAGCTTCTCAGACCCTGAATCAGAGAAAGTAATTCCTAACCACAAATAACTTGTGTCACATCAATAGCTCCAAAAGTGTCTCCACTGAGTAGATGGGTCTCAAGCCAACTTGTTAAGGACTACTCCACACAAGTCGAACATGACTCTACCATCTTCCTATCTTAATTGCACTCAAGTTCGGGTTAGAACTTATCTCACCACTCAGAGATCACCAAGCACAACAAGCATATTATATCATACAAACAAATATGCAAACATCAAATATACAATTATATACACATAAAAAAGTAGGCTAAACCCACTGGAGACTACTCTCCAGCAGAGTCGCCACTTAATTTCTGTAGCGGTAAATTCATGATCATTAAGTTATGGATAAACTTAACGTCAATAAAACCAGAGTCGCCACCACGCTTTAATTGTTTCCAAGGGAAAAGAGAAAAGTACGAACAAAACCCAAAGATAAGAAGTTTTCAAATCAAAACTAATAAAATGCCAAAGATTACAGGTAAGGGGGTTGGTTACACAAAGGGAAGGTGTTAGCACCCAAAGTGTCCTAGATACCCCTAGGGAACCCTTTTTTATGTGTGCACGTGTTTTGGTATGAGAAAAGAATTCATTAATTATATTTTTGTGTTTGACGAGATCTTCGGACTTGTGCCTACGTACCAACATAAAAATGAGAGATCAAAACCTCGTAGTTTGTGGTATCAATTTCAAAGTGAGTAAATTGCTTTTAACAAAATTTTAAGTTTAAAGGAGGAACAAAGGGATTTAAAAAGTTTGAATGAGTGTTAGTTCTCTTTGTGTTTTGAAACTTTAAGTCAATATGATTAGATTTATTCACAAGTTTGGTTTGAGAAAAGAGTTTAAAATGCAATGGCATAAGACCAAAGTTTCTAATTTTCAATAACGTCTAAGTTTAGAAATCACAAGCAAAGAAGGTTTTTGAAAAGAGAGAGAGATTTGAAATTGAAGAAGTGGAAGGAGATGAAGAGATTAATCCTAAGCAAAAATTTAAAAGTTAAGAGTTGAAAAGATCTGACCAATGGGATGCAATCCAATAGACAAGAATGTCATATAGAAACTCACTTTTCACTTGGACTTTGGGATCAAGAAATATCAATGCACAAATAGAAAGATGAAGAGAAAGGCATCAAATAAAGATAGCCACATCCAAGCTAGAAACTTCATAATCTTCTTCATAATCTTCCCCATGTATTAGATGACATACTCCTTGAATGACTCACAGTAAGGCATTAAACACAGGTTCAAAGTAAAATTTGCATCAAGACCATGTAGCAGATGAACTCAGAGGGATCTCAATACTTGCATCAGATGAAAGTTCTCTTCATAATGACTTGGTTTCAGAAAAGTTGGCATTGGCCAAGTCCTTTTGCATAGGGAATGTTGCCTAATTCTAAGTCCAAAGCTCAGACCATAATCCAACAGTCCACATAAATATTTTTTAGGGTTTTTGTTGTTTATTATGTACTTTAAGGTCCTAAGACCACAAACACAAACAAAATACACAAACAAGTATATACAATCACAATTCATGGCTCAAGTCAGCAAAGAGAAAATGACATTAAAATAAACAAGTTAAATGGTATGTATAATGACAAATGATAAATGACTTGAATTTAAATTGCATAAAATAAATGACTTGAAATTAAAAGTTAGTCAAATGTTAGTTGATTAGGAGTTAGTGGAATTTTGCTTTTCAACTTTTTAAGTCATTCTTTGGAGAACACTCAACCCTCTATTCACAAGCATGGATCCTTGAACCAAGACATCTTCCAAAGGAAGGAAAAAAGACCAAGTTTCCACACAATACCATGAAAGGGGGGAGACTTACAATCTCACTTACTAAAATGCTACGTCTTTTTTTGTGTCAAAATTTAGTGCTATGTTAAGCAATCGTAATTGGACTTATATAGAAGTCACAACTATATGAGGCCAGGCAATAAATTTTTTGGTGTTAATGCATGTTAGAGATATGGTATAATGAACCATACTCCTAAAACATACCACACACAAAAAGAAAATGATCAAAGGGTGGACCTAATCTCATCCATACTGGTATTAGTTCATGAACCAATTAGCCTTAGGATATTGAGATGTCATTGGCCAATGAGAGGTGTGGGATAGAAAAGGATTGAAGATGAAGAGGGAAGGGAAATGAGACAAATACAAATTAGTCATGGGAGGAATTTCATCAAATTAAAATCATTCATTCATTTTGGGAGATGAAATGTATATTTCATCAATCCCCTAAATCCAATGATTTTAATCCAACAAAAGTCAAATCAACCTTGACCAAGGTCCAAACACAATAGTCAAACTCCACAAGTCAATAAAAATGGCTCAACATAATTTATTCACAATTGAACAAATTAAAAATCAATTAAAAATCAATTAAATTAAATTATGTTTGATCAAAAACCTAAAACCTCTTCAAAAACCAAATAAATGGCCAAGAGATTTATCATAGGTCAAACAAGGTCAAAGGACCATGGAGAAAATTTTTCACTATTTTTGAAAAGTCAGAAGTATTTTTAAACAATTAAAAATATGTACAAAAACAATTAAATCATGAAAAATATTAATATTGATCCAAAAAATATTTTTAATTCAAAAAATGGAAGAGAAAAATATTTGTAATTTTTTGGTGAAAGTCCCATATTTTTTGGATCAATATTAAAATTAATATGAATTAATGAAAATAAGGCAAATAAAATGAAAATTCAGAAATTACAAAATACGTGGACCATTTGATCTCTCTCATTAATTGAGGTGGCGGATCAAATGGTTCAAAGCGCGCGTTCCATGTGGTCATCAATCAACTACGCAACACGCGTGGCAATCACAACCAACGCTCAAGATTAAAATAAAATGAATGGATCTTGTGGATGGGAAGCTTGCCAACACATCTCCGGAGCCAGAACTCCGGTCTTCTTCTCCGGTGGACCTCACCGGACTGGTCCACCTTCAACCATAACCAAAATGAAAAATCAAGACATAGATTTAAAGAAAAAATGCTCAGGAACTCGAATCTGGCCTCAATTTTGTCTAACTCCAAGTATATGAAAAGATACAGGGAGTTGAATTTTAAGGATCATGATCTGAGTTGCTTCGATTTAACCTCAAAGCAACTCAATCTTGTTTCCTACATTGGTAGGACTTCAGACAACCAAAAATCAACAATAATAGTAGAGAAATAAGAGAGAATCAAAGAGTGGAAGTTTCTGAAAGTTCACCTTCGAGTTGATCCAATTTGACTTGATCTTGACCTGGATTTGATTGCTTTATCCTCCTCTTGCTTGCAGGAACCAAATGAACTAAAAATGGAAGTGAATTTCTGGAGTTTGAACTTCCAAACAGATGGTGAAGTTCAAGCTTGATTTCAAAGAAATCTCAGAAAATTCTATGGTAGTGAGGGTTTGCAGAGGTCTAGAAAAGCTTGGGCAAGGTGTTGATGATGAATCTGAAGCCTTAAGCTTGTTTAAATAGGCATTGTGTTTGATATTTGCACCACTTGAAATTTTGAAAAAAATAGTAATTTACTTGCATGGGTGCATGGGCAATCATTTGGGCCTTGAGAGTGATGTAATCCAACTCCAAATCATGCACAAAGTCTACTGAACTCATAATGTTCAAGCATGCAAAAGCAAATGATCATTTGAAGTTCGAACTTGCCAAAACACTTCCCATAATGAAGTCATGCGCAAGTCCTTCAATTTTGATCCAAATGAGATGATATTAGATGTTTTGGAAAGTTAAGATCAAGGGGAACAACTTTCATGTTGAACACTTTTTCATTTGAAGCTTGGATCATGACAAATTTTGAGGTGGAAGTTTGGGAAATCAAACATATTTGAAAATTTTCTAAGTCCCAAGTCAAATGTTCACTTCTTCCATCTTGAATAACTTTTTCTATGGACTTCAAATGAGAAAAGTTCCTTCATAAAAGTTGTATATCTTTCAAGCCTATTAAATTTGATCAGAAACTTTACCTCATTTGGATTTGGAATGAAGGAGTTATGCATTTTAGAAGTTAAGGAAAATCACTTGTTCAATGGTAATGGCCCAAAATGACCTATATTGTTTCCTCTTGGAACATGCATTTAAAAGTTGAATTTGAACTTTCTCCAAACATCAAAGTTGAATTATACATCTTTAATTTAATCATGGAATTTGAGTGGCTTACATATCATAAAAATTTAGCAAGTTATGGTCTTGAGAAGTTGACCTCCAAACTAGGGTTCAGACAAAATGACCTATAGTCTTTCACCATAAACAATGACTTTACAAGTAAAACTAGCTCTAGACTTAAACATGAAAGTTGTTTGGAATGTCAATTAGAGTAACATTACTATTGGAAACATTTTTATATGACACAAATTGTAGGAGATAGGGTCTAGGGAACCCCAATTTTGACTAGTTGATTTCCTCTGATCAACCACCATGAACCGTCTTGCTAGCTTGACATTCTCTTGATTATTGGGACTCATGGAGGGTCATATATGTGTAAGATGATGAAATTTGGAATATCCCTTGAAATATTTGATCAATTGCTAAAGAAACTTGTTGAAGAAGTCACATAAGATACCCAAATGAATTAGGGTTTCCAAGGCAAACCAACTCCAAACTCTTGATGATTTCTTGATCAAAATAACATGTGAAGATCATGGGGATCCATATATGATACTTATAGCCGATGTACACCAATTCTTGATTGAGCTCCTTGCATTGAGGGTCTCAAACTCTAGATATGAGCTTGATAGAGCATAGGTGAGCATGTACACTACCTACAAAAGAGTTAAACTATACAATAACATATTTTTAGTATTTTGGTTATTAAACAAAGAAAAATGAAGTATGATAGAATCAAATATGCTTGGTGATCTCTCTCAATACAAACCCAATGGATGAGGGGTAAGGAGGATGCCAAGGTATGATCACAATGCTAATGCATATGATGAGAATAGCATGAGGGATCTTAGGGTCAAAATTGGGATCTTACACACCCTTGTCCGCAAATATATTTATTACAATTGAGGAGTTACTAATAATAAGATAAGTGCTAACCTGATTGAGAGACAATAGCTTGGAAAGTCTTTTTCTCTTTTACATGTAAAGTACCTTCTCTCCATGTTTTTTTTTCTTTCATTTGTTTTCACATATATTATTCTACTAATAACTTGTTTATGGTGATAGTGTACTTTAAAGCTATATATATATATATATATATATATATATATATATATATATATATATATATATATATATATATATATATATTGTAAAATTAATTTTATCCCTATAATTTTATTTTATTTTTAAACTATCTTTGCAACTCGATTAAATTTTTCTTTTTTAATACACGAAAGAAGAGGACCGTTGGAATCTAGCATTCCGGCGGGAACCCTTGAATGATCGGTCCCGAGCCATGCATTCTGGATTAACCGTTCATTCTTTTCTTTCGTTCTTAAAACACTTAAATTAACTTGGACAAAATAAGAGTCGTTGGGATCAAGCATTCTGACATAACTCTTAGAACAATTTACCCTTATCAAGTGTTCGTTGTCCATCAAACATTTTTCTCAATTAACCTTGAGTGAAAAAGGACCATTGGAATCTAGCATTCTGGTGGAACCCCGAAGGTTTGATTCCGATGCTTAGGTCTCGTTCTCATCAAACATTCATCATTCACCTATAAAATACATCCAACCAATCAAACTCTTTTTTCTCGCCACCATGCGATCTCAAAAACCTTTTCAAAACGAAAGAAATATTTTCTTAAGATGATGCAAAGCAGTGCTTCATCCACAATTGTTGAGTTGAGATAAGTGATGCTTTTTCGAATGTTGATTGGTCAATTTATTCGATGTGATGTATACGCGCTCCTCATCTGTTTTGGGTAAAACAATGTTTCTCGTCGATTAATATAAGATAGCTTTCACTAAAATCGACCAACAAACAAACATTTTCTATCCAAAACTACGTAAGCCTTGAATTCTCTATTGCACCCGGAGATACGTAGGAGTAGGATTGCGAAATCTTGTGAAGCCCATTAGTAAAAAAATTAGGTTTAGTTCCTTTTTTGCCCCCTAATAATAAAAAACTTTTTAGGCCCTTTCTCATCGATAAAAATTCAAAAATATGTCTGAAATTCTGGTGTAGTCAGAGTTCAGATGTTCTACTCTAAGTCATGACATCTGATCCAACATTGTTACTAATACAGCAAGACAGTTATACAAATTAAAACCCAGTACTAATATGCACACATTCACAGATGTCACGACATCTGCTACTATATCACCATAGAATGGAAGAACACCCAGTTCTATCCATCTGGTACAAAGACACAGCAGAGATCAAACATAGCACTTACTTCTGTTGAGCCTGCACAATTATCAGCATGATGTCTCAATATTGATTTGAACATCACCTGTTACAGTATTACAGTTTGCTGGCCTTGTACTTGTATTTCCTAAAATTAAGGTTAAACAGGCTAACCTAATTTCCACATATTAGGGTGCTAACAAATAGGCTATTTGTTAGGTTCATTAATTGTAGCTCAGTAGTTAGTTTCCTGGATTTTAGCTCAGCTGTTGCATTCCTGAAGAATAGCCTGAGAAAAATGCTGAAACAGAAAAACTGACCATCCTACAATTTAGCATATGCTGTCTGGAATGAATGTCACAACATTCAGTTTGACGTCCAGATCATAGACCATATGCTATGTCTGTTATTCTCCTGAAAACAGACTGTACTAAATGCTGTACTGTAACAAACCAACCAGTATATACTTCAGTATCAGCTTACAGTAATAAATGTCAAGACATCCAGTTTGACATTTTCACAATGAGCCTTATGCCAGGTCTGTTATCCTCCTGAAGAACAGACTGAAATAAATACTGAACTGAAGCAGAAAAACCAACCTGCCTATTATTCAGCATATGCTGTCAATGATGAATGTCAAAACATTCTGATTGACATTCAGAAAGTATGCTATGTACCAGGTCTGTTATTCTCTTGATAAACAGACTGAAATACATGCTGAGTTATAACAGACAGGATTATAACGTGCAGAAGGAAAAGAAAACACAGGAAATTGTTAACCCAGTTCGGTGCAACATCACCTACTCTGGGGGCATACCAAGCCAGGAAGAAGATCCACTGTCAGTAGTATTAATTCAGAGTTAAACTCCCCCGTTTACAACTCTTCACTTAATCCCTACCCAATGCAATCTATACCTAGGAACTCCTAGATAGAAACCACCAGTTTCCATTCCTATCACTACAATTTCAAAGTAATGCTAAACAACTTGAACTTGCTTCATAGCTTCGTTCAAGACCATAACTACTCTTACCTACAGGCTTTGAGTCACAAATAATCTCATGCTTTGAGCACTGAGACACACATGGTAACCTTCCCACAGGTTGGGAGGTTTACCTCATACACACCCCTAATTTTTACATTGTTTGAGGCACACTAAACCTAGGTTACAATCTGCTATTTATAACCTAAACACCCAACTGGATTTGGGCCTTAGAAATCGCAGCAAGCTTCTCCTTTGCTATTACAAAGCCAGCAGAATTCTTCTGCTACAATCAAGGTCTTCAATCTTTTATTTCCTAAAAAATCTCCATATTTGGAAACGTATATTCACCAAATATTCTGATTGAGTCTTCAAGATCTCCACATAGAAGTTAGGATATTCACCAAATAGCCTCACTAATCCCAGAATATTAAATTAGTTAACACATGCCTGAATTAACTAATTCAGTTTTCTCCACATGTGTGATGTCACAGTCACGATGTCGTGACATCATACATGACATGTTGGTCCAGATGTTGAACTTCTTCAACCCAACATATTAAAACAACATAGGTGATTACATTATTTGTTTTACAAAATTAATGCCAATCCTAAGGTATTAACAGTGTCTCTTCTCTCTCTTTTACTATCTCAGATAAGTAGAATATTAGAAACTAATATAAGCTAACATTCAAATCGAAACTAACTAAACGGTTCTCGTTGAGTACAACGGACGTGAGGGGTGCTAATACCTTCCCCTTGTGTAATTGACTCCCGAACCCTAATATTGGTTGCGATGACTATATCTTATCCTTTCTTTTACGGGTTTTATTGATATTTTCCCTTTCCCTCCTTGGGAATAAATAAAGTTCGGTGGCAACTCTGTAAAGTCCATCCCGCGAGCGTGTGATTGCGGTTTGTGAGCGTCTTGTTCTCATTTTTCGAGGTGCGACAAGATGCATGTTATGCTATGCAGGTGATGCAAATGATGTGATGAATGTATTGATTCAATGATTTAGATTCAAAATTGAGGTGTGACAAGTTTTCCAAGGGATGTCAAAAATGTCAAATACATGCAGGCATTCAACATGTTTCTGTGAGCGAGTTACATGCAATTTTAAAACCATGGCCATTCAGAGGTTGGGCTTTGGATTTGTTTGGCGAGATTCAACCAACATCGTCTAAAAGTCATACGTACATCTTAGTTGGTATTGACTACTTTACTAAATGTATAGAAGTCATACCCCTAGTCAATGTCAACCATGATACAGTGATAGATTTTATCCAAAGGAATGTTATTTATAGATTTGGAATCCCTGAGACCATTACAACTGATCAAGGATCAATGTTTACTGATCAAAAGATGCAAGAGTTTGCTTCAGAGATGGGAGTTAAGTTGTTAACATCCACACCTTACCATGCCCAAACAAATGGCCTGGTCGAGACAGCCAATAAAATCATAATTGGTGTAATCAAGAAGTATGTGGGAAAGAAGCCAAAGAATTGGCATAAAACTTTGGACCAAGTCTTGAGGGCATGTCGAACATCCCCTAAGGAAGCAACAAATACTACTCCTTTTTTACTAACCTATAGACATGATGTTGTCTTAAATGTCAAAATATGTCTACAATCGACTAGGATTCAAGGACAAAATGAGATACCATTCGAAAATTATTGGAATATGATGTTGTATGAGTTGGTCGATTTGGACGAGGAAAGACTAGTTGCTTTAGATGTTTTGATAAGGAAAAAAGAGAAAGTAGCCAAAGCCTATAATAAAAAGGTTAAGTTTAAAGCATTCTCGACTAGAGATTGCGTGTTGTTTACATCGAAGATACTAGGTTTTCCCATTGTTTTTTCCTTTTAATTTGGACCTTGTTGAGCCAGGCAATATAATCTTTATTTTAAGATGGGTGTTGATAAAAAACACACATGGGCATTTCCATGAAAGTTAAGTTGAGAGAGTGTTCTTTGAATGCAGAAGGCATGATGAGAGGATAACATGGAAAGAAACTCTTCACCTTCCCAGGGTGTGACTTAGGAGTTGGAAACAAACCTAAAAATGCTAAGAGTTTATTAGAGTGGGAGAAGGGAATGAGTATCTATTTAGCCCAGATGGAGATTTTCTCCTTAGCGAGTGGTGGTTCAGGTACAAAATCTCTCCCCTTGTCTTCTTTTGACGCCAGAATCGTGAATGCTATTGGGTTCTTAATGGTGACTGGTTCATAGGTATTGAAAGTTACCATTTTTTCTTTTCTTGGAGCTACATGAAAGAAAAGATTTCTGAGTGAAAAGAATATTGTTTATTAGTGTTTGAAGTTGGAAGAGTTGAAGTGAAGAAGTAAGACCAGTATTTATAGAAGATGGTGATAAGCAACCGTTTGACAAGTGGCATTCACATGGCAGTCGAAGACAATTCCTATTCAGGACGTGGAAGAGTTAGTGGGTGGAAGTAACTTCCCACTCTCCTAGGAAGTAGGAGTAATGATGGTTTTTCTGCAGAAAACCGTGTTGAGCATACGTTTGAGAAAAGGCGCAATGATAATGTTGTGGTTAGTGAATGGGTTTTTGAACAGTGTTAAAAATAATTTCAAAAATGCCACTTTTCTCCTTTTCATTAAAAGCAAAGTTAAAACATGGCATTTTTGGGGGAAATTTGTCACCTCGAATCTTCGAAACAAGTCTTGATTGTAAGGATTAAACAAATTGAAGATTGTTTTATAGCTTCGTTTTTTATTTAGGTCAAAATAGTCATTCGACCATGGAATTAGGTATGTTTTTTCAACAAATTGATCTCATCGAATGATATTGGTGACCTTGGCAAAATTTCCAAGCAGTTAGTTAAAGACCAAGGATTTGTTAGTTTGGACTTAGTGAAACTCCAAGTTTTCAATATGATGTTACTCCCCACGTAGTGGAACGAAGCACAAGCGGATAAGATCAGACAGTTATTTTAGAACACATGGAAGCCTTTCGAGAATGAAGATTTCATGGAGACGAAGATATGGTGTAATTCACTGAGTCTACCATTCCAGACGATTATTATAAGACTAGTATATAAGAAGTGTTCACTTGTAGTTTTAGGGGTCCACAATTTTACACAAATTTTATAAACTAGAAATATCCACGTGTTTAGTGAGAAAATAGTGGTTTCTGAAAATGTATGCATTTTCATTCCACTTTATGAATTGAATTCTTTACTTTCATGTCATTTAGTGCTTTCAAAGTTATTTTCAAGTTTCATTTATTTTCGACTTTAATGTCAGAATTGTTTCAAACTCATAATATTTTCACAATCTGTCCTGGGATTTTTTCGAGTTTAATCCCTTAAGTGAAATAAAAATTGTCTTTGTTTATCAAATTTCACAGTAAACAGTAACATAACTCTGACATCCAATTGGTGAGTAGGTTGCTACCGCATGCATTTGATGATTAGATTATGAGTGCATTACATATACATATACGCTTATGTTTGGTGATGATTGTGAGTGTTATATATAATTGTGTTGGCGACTGGTGATTTTTACGATTGATATGAATATGTTTTAAGTTGAGTGTGCTCTTTTATATCACTTATACATCATTAATATTTTGTAACGTATTCTAACCCCCTGTTGTTTTTGTTGTTGTTATGTGCTCTTTCGGGGTACAAATAATCGGGTAGAGGAGTAAACAATAAATAAAGTATAAACAAGATTCAGACTAATTCTAAAGAGTTACTTATATGAGGAAGAGATAACATACTCATCTATATCAACAATTATGGTCTGTTTTCTTATTTCTCTACTATGATTTGATTTAGCGAAAAAATATGCTCATTTTCTTTCAACCTCCCCTATTCATAGTTGTATCATCTCCAAGCCGGTGAAGGAGAAATCACTAGACGGATGAGTTAATGATTATATGACCGAAAAGAGTACCAAGGTGTCTTTTCAATACAAAATAATGGGATAACAACAAGGAATTCGACATCAACTAAAGGTGGATTTTATAGGAAGTAACCTGACTAGGATTGAATACAAGGATAACAATCCGCTTCTATCTATGGTGCACAATATGATTTAGCTTTTGCAGGCCTATGTTAACCATGGAAGGAGGCTTATGTTATGAAGTTGTTTGGTAAAAGCATTGGATTTCTTACTATGAAAGAAAGACTGTACAAAATTTGGTGGTTTTTTGCACACTTTGACCTTTTGGACATTGGTCATAGATTTTTCATGGTAAATTTTGACCTAGGAGATGATAAAGAAGAGGTCATTAATGAGGGGGCTTGGATGATTTTTTATCACCATTTAACGGTACAATGTTGGACACCCGAGTTCATATCTCCCATGGAAAAGATAAATTGTACAATGGTGTGAATACAATTTCTAGGATTGAATCTTTATTACTATGATGAGAGTATTCTGCTAGGACTTGCAGCAATAGTGGGAAGACCCATCAAAGTGAACAACGACACATTAGATGTATGCAGGGGGAAATTTTCTCGAGTATGTATCGAAATTTATCTTGACAAACATGTTATAGGAAAAGTTTGGTTAAGGAATTATTGGTATAAAATTTAATATGAGGGATTTCATCGTATCTGCGCAAAATATGGGTGCTATGGACATCTTACTCGGGAATGCAAAGATACTCCCTTGACTAGTATTCTAGTGATGGTTTTTTAGGAAACCTCGGTGGAGCAAGTGCCTTCCCAAACCGTGCAACATCAAAACCCTAATCATGGATTGAAGGCATAGGCGCAATCTACGGAAAATTTATTTGAACAAATCAAAACAACTAAAATAAATGAAAAGGATATTCTGCATGGTGATTGGCTTATTGTCGAGAGACAAATTCAAAACAACATAACAAATCAATAGTTGCAAAGGAAAATAATCCAAAAGGAAATAAAGGGTTGCAACATTAAGACTACGATATTGGATGTTTACAAGGATACTTTTACGGTTAAATTAGCTCATGGAAATGAGTCTTGGATTCTTACAGGGATGTATGTTAGTCCTACTTACTTTAATAGATTGTAATTATGGAATTGTATCTCTTGTATTAAAGGAACTATCATTGTCCTGATGACACTGAAATTCACCGTATTTTTGACTCCGATTTCGCATGCATTTTAGTTGTTTTATTGTTATTTTGTTATGTTATTACTATGTTTTTCTTTGTTTTCAGGTTTTCAATCCAATCGGAGCCCCGATCGAGAAAAGGAGCGAAAATGAGCTAAAAAGCCATAAAATCAGGATTTTACACTTGTGGCTCCCACTGTGGCGGGCGCCATGGGTCCAGCCATGACGTGTCCCAGTCTCAACCTCTTCTCAACTGCCACACCTCCCACGATCTCCATTTGGGCGCTGCAATTTCCTCCTGTGGCGGGCGCCATGATGTTGTGGCGGGCGCCACAAGAACAAAATGGTTCCTGCCCATTTTCCAACTTAAGGGCATCCTTGTAATCTCCATGTTTTTTTCTTGCCTATAAATAGAGCATTGATTTCATTTGTTTCATCATCCAAACTTAGTTACAACTAGGCATATATCAGTATTGTGTAAAAGTGGTAATCGCTTCACATTAGAGTGTTGCCACACTGTGTAATCGAGTCTGTAATCAAGTTTGGAGCACTTTGGAAGGAAGTTTAATCCTGCCGCCATTTTCATTTCTGTTTCTCACTTTATTCAACCCTCCGATTGGAGCAGGTTTTATTGCTTTACCTTTGTCTACTTTATTTTCCCGCACTGCCTTTATTTTGTTTATTTTCCCGCACTGCCTTTATTTTATTTACTTTCCTGCACTCGCACTTTACTTTGTTTATTTCTCGCACTGAACTACTTTCCTTTATTTCTTGCACCACACTACTTTTATTTACTTTCCTGCACTCACACTTATTACCTTTTTTTTAAAGTCTTTTATTTATCCGTTTTTATTAAAATGCATTTTTACTTTACCATGTCTGGCTAAACCTATAAAGGTTAGAATGTAAGGATCGTAATTGAATCGATAATCCGTACAATTGTTCGTAGAAACACTTAAGGGCTATTTTGACTTTCAACTTAAGTTTTCCCGCGCTTAATTTCCGTTGGGTAAGATCGAAAGTCGTCCGACGTCTGTTTAAACTTAGTTGTTTTTAACTATTTCAAATACAGCGAAAGCGCTTTGTTTAGTTCATTAGGAGTTTTTAACTTAAAAAGAAAAGTGATTTTAAAACTACTTTCGGACGCGTTTATAAGTTTAGAGTCTGGTTCGTGAGAACCTCTTTTGGTTAAAGAAATCTAGGTCAAAATACTTTTCAACTTAGTCAAGACACTATATTTCTTAAAAATAGGTTTACTACTCTAACGCAATGCGCGCCTTTTTATTAGTGACAATAAGAGGGTTTGATTAGGGAGTACAACTTGGTTCCGAATACGCGAAAGCGACAGTTCCCATTAAATTGGTTCTTTCCAAAGTAGGAAACGCTGTCCATAAGTAATTCTATTAGCAAGTACTTTGATTATTAATTGATTATGTGAATTACATTCGAACCTGTCTTTATTAATTGAATTTAATTTAATACTTTATTTTTCATTGTGCACTCTTAAAAACCCTGTTTCGATTACCTTAGATAAACACCGTAACAATAGATAACGATAGATTGACATTTGGTCTCTATGGATTCGACAATCTTTTATATTACTCTGACGTGTTCGTATACTTGCGAAAAACATGCATCAAGTTTTTGGCGCCGGTGCCGGGGACCAATTTCGTCAAATTTCGTACCCTGTTGTTATATCGTTTTGACTTAGGTTGTTACCTGTCGGTCAATGCGAAGGACTCGTAGCACTGGAAGCTTAGTAGATCCTCTGGCGGAACCTGAACGTTACGCTCGCACACATTTATTTTTCCATAGTATTAGGAGAGCTATGGCCGAAGATCAAAATGAAAGACCTCTTAAGGATTTCGCCCAACCATCCAACGAAGAACCTAGTTCTAGTATAGTAAACCCAACCATCCCAACTAATAATTTCGAACTTAAACCCACCCTGTTGCAACAGAGACAATTCGCAGGTCTTGCTACTTAGAACCAGAACCAACATTTAAAAATCTTTCTCCAATTAGCAGACACTTTTAAATCCAATGGAGCTTCTCCTGAGGCAATCCGTTTAAGATTATTCCCTTTTTCCCTCAGAGATAAAGCCCTAGCATGGTTAGATTCCCTTCCACCCAATTCCATAACAACTTGGGAAAACCTTAGAAAAGTATTCCTTGCTAGATACTTTCCCCCAAGTAAGACCGCCGTTCTTCGAAACCAAATAACCAGATTTACCCAGAGTCAAGGAGAATCGTTGTTCGAAGCTTGGGAGAGATATAAAGAGCTGTTAAGAGCATGCCCACATCATGGTTTAGAAAACTAGTTAATCATTCAGACCTTATATAATGGACTTCACTATAACACTAAGATGACCATCGACGCTGCCGCAGGTGGCACACTGATGATCAAACCTTACCCTGAAGCTAGTGTCCTTATCGAAGATATGGCTCAAAACCATCAATCATGGGGAGTTGAACGAGCGACAATTGAGAAGAAGGAAGCCCAGGGAGGAGTACATGAGTTAAGCTCTATAGACATGATGCAAGCTAAAATGGACGCGTTAGCCCTCAAGGTTGAGCATATGTGTATAAACCCGAATACTGCAGCTGCAGTTTTGTCGGATTGTGAGATATGCGGAACCAAAGGACACCAATCTGCAGAATGCAGTCTCTTAAACGAAACCAACTCTGAGCAAGTGAACTACGCCCAAGGGAACCCATATTCGAATACCTACAACCCTGGATGGAGGAATCACCCGAACTTCTCCTATAAGAACAATAACCCTATCCAAAATACTGCACCTCCGAGACAACCAGGTTACCAAGCCCCAAGACCAAATCAACCTATGCAACCAGTGCCACCAAAGCCGAGCCTTGAGAAAATTATGGAAAATTTTATCACCGCTCAAACCCAACAAAAGAAAGAGTTCATGAACCAGAACATTCACGTTAACGAACTGATTACCCAGTTAGGAACCAAGGTTGACCAAATAGTTACTCAAAATAAGATGCTTGAAACCCATATCTCTCAGGTAGCCTTAAACCAAGCCCCCTAGACTACACCTAGAGGACAGTTCCCTGAACAACCTCAATAGAATCCAAGAGGATAAGCCAATGCCATTACCCTACAAAGTGGGACCACTTATGATGAGCCATTTAACCCAAGATTGAATGAACCCAAAACTTCTAAGGAATATACCGAACCCACGGACGAAGTGAAGGAACCAGAGGAATCTGAAAAACAGGAAGGCAAAGAAAAAGGAGAAGAACCTAAAGACAAAACTTATGTACCACCCCCACCATACAAACCACCGATACCATATCCGCAAAGACTCAAACAGACCTAGATCAATAACCAATATCAGAAATTCATTAAGGTTATAGAAAAACTTCACGTAGAAATCCCTTTCCCAGAAGCCATCACCCAAATACCTTCTTATGCAAAGTTTCTCAAAGACATCCTTACCAACAAACGTAGACTCGACGATCCGAAGCCCTTGGAATGCAATTTTATTTTCGAGAATAAGTTAGCCAAAAAAGATAAAGATCCTGGAAATTTCTCCATTCCTTGTATTTTGGGAAGTCATGTCATCGAAAAAGCTTTTCTAGACTTAGGAGCTAGTGTGAGCTTAATGCCTTTAGCAGTTTGTAAGAGGTTAAACTTAGGAGAATTACAACCTACTAAGACGTCACTTCAATTAGCCGATAGATCTGTTAAGTATCCGATAGGCATATTAGAAGATATCCCTGTTAGGATAGGTCAATTATTTATCCCTACTGATTTTGTTGTCATGGACATTAAAGAGGATGATGATATACCAATCCTTCTAGGTAGACCATTCTTATCAACTGCAAGAGCCATAATAGATGTCAAGAGATGAAAGTTGACCTTTGAGGTAGGTGACGAGAAGATAGAAATTATACTTTCAAAATTTCTTATGGCACCTGTGATGGGAGACACATGTTATGCCATATATATCATTGATGAATGCGTTAGGGAAATAGAACAAGAAGAAATCATAAAAACAATTAAGTTGCCATCAACTCTCATACTGGAAGATGATAACTTTAGGAAGCCCTACATTGATGATAACCTTTACGAATGTTTATCCCTTACCCCAGATCCTATGCCATGCCCTAAGAAACCAACCTTAGAACTTAAGGAACTGCCTAAGAACCTGAGATATGAGTTTCTTGATGAAGAGATGAACCGTCCAGTTATAGTCAGTGCTACCTTGAGCCAAGAGGAAACAGACCAACTCTTAGATGTTTTACAAAGACATCCCTCATCCTTAGGATATAATATCTCTGATCTGAAAGGTATAAGCCCATCCGTATGCATGCATCGGATTTTGCTCGAAGAAGATTCAAAGCCCTCTAGAGAACATCAGAGAAGAATAAACCCTATAATAAGTGATGTTGTTAAAAGAGAAGTTCTTAAGTTACTTGAGGCAGGTATAATCTATCAGATCTCGAATAGTAAGTGGGTGAGCCCTGTGCATGTAGTACCTAAAAAGGGAGGCATCACAGTAGTGCAAAACGATAAAGGCGAACATATAGCAAAATGGATAGAAGGAGGATGGCTGATGTGCATAGACTACAAAAAGTTAAATAAAGCAACCAGGAAGGATAATTTCCCTTTACCATTTATAGACCAGATGTTGGAGCGTCTAGCCAGACACTCTTACTTTTGCTATCTAGATGGATACTCTGGATTCTTCCAAATACCTATCCACCTCGAAGATCAAGAGAAAACTACCTTTACATGCCCTTATAGAACTTTTGCCTACAGACGAATGCCATTTGGACTCTGTAATGCCCCAGCTACTTTCCAATGCTGCATGATGTCAATCTTTGTAGATTACCTAGATAGTATCATGGAGGTATTTATGGATGATTTCTCGGTTTGCGGACTTGATTTCCAAAATTGTCTTGCTAACCTTGAGAAAATCCTGGAGAGATGCGTGGAGGTGAACCTTGTGCTAAACTGGGAAAAGTGTCATTTCATGGTCACCGAAGGGATTGTTTTAGGACATATAGTTTCTGAAAAAGGTATTGAGGTAGATAGAGCTAAAATAGAAGTCATAGAGAATCTAAAACCACCCAAAACTATCAGAGAAGTTCGAAGTTTCCTTGGACATGCTGGATTTTACCGGCGTTTTATCAAAGAATTCTCTAAAATAATTAAACCTTTAACTGGCCTTTTAATGAAAGATGCTGAATTCATTTTCGATGAAAAATGTAATGAAGCATTTAATCTTTTAAAGCAAGCGTTGATTTCAGCACCCATTATGCAACCCCCTGATTGGTCAGAACCTTTTGAGATAATGTGTGACGCTAGTGATTATGCCGTTGGATCCGTTCTAGGACAAAGGAAATAAAAACAATTACAATGGATTTATTATGCCAGTAGAACCCTAGACGCCGCCCAACTTAACTACGCAACAATTGAAAAGGAACTACTAGCTGTAGTTTTTGCTATAGACAAATTCAGATCTTATCTAGTAGGAGCCAAAATTATAGTTTACACCGATCATCCTGCCATTTGTTACCTATTAAATAAAAAAGATGCCAAGCCCAGGTTACTCCGATGGATTATGTTACTACAAGAGTTTGATTTAGATATCCGAGATAAAAAGGAACTGAAAATGTAGTAGCTGATCACCTTTCTAGACTAGAACACCTGAAACTAGACTTCGTACCCATAAATGATGATTTTGCCTATGATAGACTAATAGCTAAACTAGAAGCCATTGAAGACGATAGCCTAGGCCCTCATGAACACTTCCAAAAATCCTTAGCTGTAAGTAACGTGCCATGGTATGCAGACTTTGTTAATTATCTAGCTGCTGATATCATACCCCCTGATCTTGACTACCACCGGAAGAAGAAGTTATTTAACAATGTAAGAAACTTTTATTGGGACGAACTGCTCCTTTTCAAAAGCGGTAAAGACGGCATTTTTCGCCGTTGCGTTCTAGAAGAGGAGGTAAAAAGTATTATTGAGCATTGTCACTCTGCACCCTATGGTGGACATGCGAGCACCTCTAAGACATACGCCAAGATTCTTCAAGCTGACCTGTTCTGGCCTACCATGTGGCGCGATGTCCATGCTTGCATTGTCAAATCTGATAGATGCCAACGCACGGGAAATATTTCAAGACATGACGAAATGCCTCTAGGAAACATTCAAGAAGTAGAACTCTTCGACGTTTGGGGTATAGATTTCATGGGACCTTTCTGTAATACCCCAAAATTTACCCTTCATTTTTCCTAGAAGCATACGCTTTACACCTCATGCATGCATTCATTTTTAGATCATTTAACATTAGATACATTGCATTTCATCATGTCAATCAGAATCAGATCCAAGAAGCTTAAAAAAAAACGAAAAGAAAAAAAAAACGAAAAAAAAAACAAAAAAGCAAAAAAATAAATAAATAAATAAATAAATAAATAAAAATAATAATAAATAAATAAATAAAATATAACAAAATTTTTTTTGGACTTGGGTCTCTCTCATTTGAGCCCACAAAGCCATGGAAATCAGTCTATAAATACTGAAGTTTCAGTAGAGAAGCAAAAATACTCTGAGGTTTCCTTGGAACAAAACCCTGAGGAAAAAGATAGTGAGAGAAGAACTAACAGAGTTCAGAGCAGCCTCCAAACCCTGAAGGGAACTCAACTGCACAGAATCACCTTTGCCTCACATAAACCCTAAAGATTGTTTTGTAAACCTCACGGGTGCAACTCAATTTCAATCAAGCTCTCCAATCAGGTTTGCCCTATATCCATCATCTTTATGCCTTTAATTTGAATGCTCTAAATGTATGAGGTATTATGGGTGAATTTGATACCCTTTTGATGCATGTGTTTGACAAGAGGTTTAGGCCTCCTACCCTTGGTTGCTTTTTGTGAGCTTTTTGTGAATTTTGATGGAATTATTCATGTGGTTACATTTTGATTTGGGGGCAACTCTTGGTTACCCTATCTTGTTTCACTAACCCTTTTGTTGAGTTTTTGTGAAGGCACATGACTTTTGCAGGGATAACTTGCGTGGTTTCCCACTTTATTTGTGGGATAACCCCTGGAGGTTCATTCCGATTACCTGTACTGACCCACTTTCATTGATGATGTTAGCTTGGAAGGATCTCAGGGTTTCCCATTCCTCTAATTGTTGTTACTTCAGATCTTTATCCGCGTGGTACTTTTACATTTTTCCCGCATTTTACTGCTTTCCTAGCTGGAAGACCTCAATAGGAGGCAATGTTTTTGTGTTTACTTTATGCAGGTTCCTTTGTCCAGGGTTAAGAGCTATGAGGTCTTATCCTCATTACCCTTTTGCATGCGCGTTCCTACAATGCAAACAAACCCTTCATTGATTTTTCTTCTCCATAACACACGTTTACTCCTTCTACTACAGGTGAGTAAGTCTCCAAAGGTCGAGCATCCGGTAGATTGCGTAGTAACGTCGTTCGTCCAAAACCCAATCCACAACCCCGTAGTTAGCCGAACTACGGCTTGCTCTGATTCTCATTCCAGATGAGATACGTAGGCATAAGACGCGATGTCTTAGCGAGCACACATCCCCCAACCCATAGGTCAGCCGAGCTACGAAGACTCTGATTCTCATATTCAGATGAGATACGTATGCAGTGGATGCGACATCCGCGCGAGTCATTTCTCTTAAACCTTTTTAGTAAATAAACACATTAGGTAAACCCACACCCTTTAGACAAAAACCACAAAAGTGGATCCCGTAGAGTACTATGGATGCGTAGGGGTGCTAATACCTTCCCTTCGCATAACCAACTCCTGAACCCAAGATTTGGTTGCGAGACCCCGTCTTGTTCTTTCCTTTTTCAGGTTTACTTCGAGCGTTTCCTTTCCCTCCTTTGGGATGAATAACGCACGGTGGCGACTCTTCTGTCATTTTCTTTCGCCGGTTGTTTTTTCGCGCACTATATTTTTCAGGTTGCGACACTTTCCCACCATCCTTAGGAAACAAGTATATCTTAGTAGCTGTGGACTACGTGTCTAAGTGGATTGAAGCTATAGCTGCACCCACAAACAACACTAGAGTGGTGATCAAGTTATTTAAAAACTATATATTCCCCAAATTTGGAACACCCCGTTTAGTCATAAGCGATGGAGGATCGCACTTCATATCGAGAATATTTGATAAACTTTTAAGCAAATATGGAGTTATGCATAGAGTAGCAACACCATACCACCCACAGACCAGTGGCCAAGTAGAAGTATCCAATAGGGAGATAAAACAAATTCTATAAAAAATTGTTTCTATATCTAGAAAAGACTGGTCTCAGAAGCTCCAAGAAGCATTATGGGCCTACAAAACCGCTTTCAAAACCCCTATAGGAACAACTCCCTACCAACTAGTCTATGGAAAATCCTGTCATTTATCTTTTGAATTAGAGCATAAGGCCTATTGGGCCATTAAAACTTTGAATTTGGATTACTTGACCGCTGGCGAAAAACGTATCCTTGACATCCACAAACTGGAAGAACTCAGGCAATCTGCCTACGAGAATGCCATAATATACAAAGAGAGAACCAAAGCATGGCATGACAAAAGAATTGTGAAAAAAGATTTCAATATAGGCGACCCTGTTCTCCTATTCAATTCTAGGTTACGACTCTTCCCTGGGAAGCTGCGTTCAAGATGGACTGGCCCTTTCAAAGTATCTAAGATTCTGAGATCCGGAGCTGTAGAAATCAAGAACGAAACCTATAGTCCATTCATTGTAAACGGGCAAAGACTGAAGCCCTATGAAGGAGGAGACACTTCAACAGACTACTCCAGCCACACTCTGATAGATCCACCAATTCCTACGACAGATGTATAAGTTCTGATCGTCAAGCTAACGACGTTAAACAAGCACTGCTTGGGAGGCAACCCACGATTTTCTTATCTTATTTTACTTTTTCTGCATTTATTTACTTTATTTTATTTTTAATCATATTCTCGTCAGGACTAAATATCATTTGCAATGTTTGTGTTTTTAGGATCCTTTTCCCTAACCTTTGTAGGATGCAGAACTTTGATGACATGCACGTGGTTTTCAGAGATGACGCCCAGAGGGAGAGTTACATAGTTCTCTACCAGCTCCATATGGCACCTACACGCTATCCGGACCAGGATTGCATGGACGCCCTAGGCATTGAGCCAAGCATCAGATTCCTGTGCCACCAACTCCAATGGGATGAATTTGCTGATGACTTGAATAACACCTATAGGAACCTGACTTTGGAGTTCCTTAGCTCGTTTGCTTATGATCCTGACTCCGGACCAGAATGACATGTTGTTTTCAGGTTATTCGGGACTGAGTACTCTTTCATCCAGAAGGAGTTCGGTGACTTGTTAGGTTTTCAGACAACCCCCGACACTATCCCTGAGACACCGATGGGATACTTTCTGAGTAGAGAAGTGGAGAAATTTTGGAGCGATATCTCTAGTGGAGGGAGTCAAGATCCTTCCACTCAGTTGTCCCAGGTTATCCACAACCCTGCTATTAGGTATTTCCATATGATACTGGCGCACTCTTTTCTTGGAAGACCAGATGCTGAGACTCTGCTGAGTGAGAAGGAGACATTTTTGTTATTCTGTGCATCCCAGTCACGCCTTGTGGCATGTGGGAATTTTCTGTTGTGTGGCCTTAGCAGTGTTGCCAAATCATCCGAGGGAATTATTCATGTAGGAGGGATTGTCACGCAGATTGCCACTGCCTTAGGCCTGTCCCGCAAGATGCTCCATCTCAGGACTTTCTGTGGCTATACTAATATGGATATTGATTTCTGCTTGGACAGAGGATTGATGAGGAGAGTCTCATTCAATCCCAGACAGTTCAGATTGTTGATTGATAGCGAGACGATACACTACTTTACACTGCCAGACCCGATGATGACCAATGTTCATGACCTAGCTAACTGGAGTGATGCTTTGGAAGGTCATGGAGAGACTGTTGAGGAGCCTAGATCCCCTCCTGTTGCTGATTATACTCCTACGCCGCTTTCACCCAGGGACACTCTGCTCTCTAATAAGTTATCTTTACAGCCCTCAGATGTCCGCATGCAGATTGCCGAGTGTCGCAGAGAGACTGCCAAGCTTAGGCAGGAGGTGGTTGACCTTAATTTATAGATTGAGGTATCCGATCTTACACATGCTACTGAGGCTTTTGTACCAAGAGATAGCAGAGCTTCGTCAGGAGATAGCCGTACTTCGTGGATCCAGTCAGGCAGAGGAGCCCCCTGCTGTTTAAGCTTACCGTTTCGTTTACCTCTTCTTATTTATGCTTATATTATTTTTCGCATTTCCCAGACTTATTTTATATTATCGCATTTGGTACATTTTCAAATTATGTTAGCACTTTGATATTTCCATATATATTTTATGTGTGTGTGTATTTCCTTTATATTCATATTATAGTCTAATAGTATTATTTATTTATTTGTTTAATGTTTAAATTTTATTTTCATAAATCGTGCAAGTCTTATTCTATTAGGAAAAACAATGAAAATGCTATCCGGACCCCCAGACCAACAAAAGGCATGGAGAAGCCCATACCAAAATCTTCAAATTTCGGCCTAGCTTCAATTTTGCTCTTGTGGCGCCCGCCATAGACCCTATGGCGCCCCCCACGACGTCTGGTATATGCGGGGCAAATTCAATTAATTCACCATTTTTGGCCCTTCAAACTTCCAAAACCCATTTTTTCCTCTTCCAAAAACTCCCTTGAACCCCATAAAAGCTCCTACATTTATCATCTTCCCACCATACAATTTACCTTTCCAACTTCCATTTTAATTTTCATCCATCAATATCCATAAAAACCCCACCTTTACCACCATATATATATATATATATATATATATATATATATATATATATATATATATATATATATATATATATATATATATATATATATATATATATATATATATATATATATATATATATATAAACCCATTTTCATCTTCTTCAACACATTCAAAAAGAAAAACAATGGAGTTCAACAGATATATTCTTCGCGAAGGGAAACCTGGGGATAGGCAGAGAAGGATTATTGAAAGGTTGCAAAATCGGGAAATTCTCCCGACGAGGTACGTGGACGATAACTGTCTGTATACTTTGGGTATCTACCACAGTGTTTTTCATTTGTTAGATTTTTTAGGTTTGCACACTATTTTTGTAAACAGAGAGCCTACCTTTGAGCGACTGACAATCGAGTTTTTAAGTTCTTTAATTTATACTGTCAGTCCTAACACTGCTAGTACAGTTGGTACTGTTAAATTTCCAATATTTGTTGTTGAGTATGAGTATAGTACCAACGAACTAGCAGGTCTGTTAGGAATTCCTCATGGGGAAGGTGCTATTTGTGAGGCCCCTTTGGAATCAGACTGGTTAGTCGAGGTGTTTTCCTTCTGGCAGAGATTGTCTAATACTTCAATAAATTCTTTTGAAGGAATTCTTGCCTCGACCATCCATAATCCGGCCATCAGAGTTTTTAGATATCTGTTGGCATGTAATATTTTTGACCGGGAGAATCCATATAAGGTTAATGCTAGGGAGCTTCTATTTTTATAAGGAAGCCTCACAAATAGAAGGATTAATTCAGTCCCGTTTATGATTGCTCATATGGATTTAACTCTTAATAAAGCGAGACCTATTGTTTTTGGAGGACTCATCACGTTTATTGCTCGGGCTCTTAACCTGAACAATGAGATAGCTACCTTAGTTCCCTTAGCTCCTCGCACAATCAACCTTAAATTTCTAAAAGATATGAAATTGTGCCGAGTGAGAAGAGAGGGAGGTTATGTGCTTATGATTCATAGTGTAGCTATCCCATCTGTTGCCTTACCATGCACAAGACGTACTGATGTACGCAATGCAAGGAACTGGACCTATGATTTAGATGCTCCACCTGTTTTAGGTCCACTTCCCCCTAATGTTCCTGATGAGGAGGGACACGACACTGATGAAGAGCTTGATCAGAGAGAGCAATCTCCCGTACCTCATGTGTCCCCCCATCACCCTTCACCACCACACACCGCACCATCTTCTTCTTTTGCAGCTTCTGCTCCTGGATTCTATATTACTGAGGAGATGTGGCGAGACCACATGGCTAGAGAACAAAGGCGTGATGGCCTACTCTCTACCATTCAGCAACAACTGGCGGACAACATGAGCTTCATGCAAGAATCGCAGCGGAGGGCAGATCGATCCTATGCGACTGTTTCACAGACCCTGCTCGCGATCACAAACGTGCAATCCCGTCAGCAGAACTACCACTGTGAGCATTTTGCATTGATAGAGGTCACTCAGGGTTCCATTTTAGGCAACCTTCGAGAGGTGAGGACTGCTCAGGCCGCCTTATCGGCCAGGATGGGACAGATAGACCGTCGTTGAAGCAGATCCCCTCGTCCATCTCAGGATGGCGAAGGGACCAGTGGTCAACAATAGTGTGACAGGTTACCCTCCCTTTATCTTATTTCAAAACATTGGGGACAATGTTCGATTTAAGTGTGGGAGGAGATTTTATCGCTTTCTATTTCCCTTTGTTGTTTTTAGTTAGATTGTTTATTTTTATTGCTTTTTAGTTGTTTACTTTGTTTTATTTTGTTTTTAGTTAGTGTGTTTTAGAAAATACATGTGTCTGACGAGTCACCAGTATAGTGTATCTTTAGTACATCCTCATCTCCCCACTCCTTTAGCCCTACCAAAAAATTTTTTGCAAAAGAAAACGGTGTTGTTCTGAAAGTTTTTGGGTTTTAAGACAGGTTTGAGTTAGGATGTGGTAAATTGGGAGAACTTTTTGAAACATCAGTATCGTTTTAGCACCATAGACTTCATGAATATAGGAATCACTCCCGAAACCTCATATACCATGGCCTTAATTATCATTTCAGTATAGTCCTCAGTAGTTTATTCTAGCAGTCAGCTCCGACCTAAGCATGCTCTACGTAAAGGACCGATGAACATACATGAATGATCCAATGCAATAAATAAAGAAAAAGGCAACTCCGGGATAGGTGACCCTCACAAGGTCATTTAAACCAAAAAGTTGTAAAAATTTGCTGCAAAAGAAAAAGAAAAAAAAACTCACCCACTGTTAGTTGGTTTAGAGGTATCTGGCGTTGAACTCGGTAGGGCGGATTACGATCCGATCCCCCACAACTGCATTTGGGTCAAATAAAAGGGCTTACACATATTTATGTGCCAGAAACCCCATGTTTAGGATCAGAATCACTAACCGATCACTCTACTATGAAACATGTACGGATAACGGGCATAATGTGATTGCGCCTGAATGAAAAGGACCCAAAAAGAGATGAAGAGGTAGGCCTAGGTATTGTGGAATAATATGGGTTGGTTAATATAGGAATGGAGTTTATGCCAGTGTCTGCGGATAAGTGTCATCACGATACCCTTGGTTCACTCAATTAGTACCTATCACTGCATCCCGACTTGAACTTAGAAGCCCTTTTAGCCCGAATCACTCGTCAACACCGGTTTTTCTTCTTTGAGCTTTTAAGTGTTTTGCTTGAGGACAAGCAAGGGTTTAAGTGTGGGAGAATTTGATGACACTGAAATTCACCGTATTTTCAACTCCGATTTCGCATGCATTTTAGTTGTTTTATTTTTATTTTGTTATGTTATTACTATGTTTTTCTTTGTTTTCAGGTTTTCAATCCAATCGGAGCCCCGATCGAGAAAAGGAGCGAAAATGAGCTAAAAAGCCATAAAATCAGCATTTTACACTTGTGGCTCCCACTGTGGCGGGCGCCATGGGTCCAACCATGACGTGTCCCAGTCTCAACCTCTCCTCAACTGCCACGCCTCCCATGATCTCCACTTGGGCGCTGCAATTTCCTCCTGTGGCGGGCGCCACAAGAACAAAATGGTTCCCGCCCATTTTTAAACTTAGGGGCATCCTTGTAATCTCCATGTTTTTTTCTTACCTATAAATAGAGCCTTGATTTCATTTGTTTCATCATCCAAACTTAGTTACAACTAGGCATATATCACTATTGTATAAAAGTGGTAATTGCTTCACATCGGAGTGTTGCCACACTGTGTAATCGAGTCTGTAATCGAGTTTGGAGCACTTTGGAAGGAAGTTTAATCCTGCCGCCATTTTCATTTCTGTTTCGCACTTTATTCGACCCTCCAATTGGAGCAGGTTTTATTGCTTTACCTTTGTCTACTTTATTTTCCCGCACTGCCTTTATTTTGTTTATTTTCCCGCACTGCCTTTATTTTGTTTACTTTCCCGCACTCGCACTTTACTTTGTTTATTTCTCGCACTGTACTACTTTCCTTTATTTCTTGCACCGTACTACTTTTATTTACTTTCCTGCACCCGCACTACTTTAACTTATTTTCCACACTCGCACTACTTTTATTTACTTTCCTGCACCCGCACTACTTTAACTTATTTTCCACACTCGCACTACTTTTATTTACTTTCCTGCACTCGCACTTATTACCTTCTTTTTTAAAGTCTTTTATTTGTCCGTTTTTATTAAAATGCATTTTTACTTTACCATGTCTGGCTAAACATATAAAGGTTAGAATGTAAGGATCGTAATTGAACCGATAATCCGTACAATTGTTCGTAGAAACACTTAAGGGCTATTTTGACTTTCAACTTAAGTTTTCTCGCGCTTAATTTCCGTTGGGTAAGATCGAAAGCCGTCCGACGTCTGTTTAAACTTAGTTGTTTTTAACTATTTCAAATACAGCGAAAGCGCTTTGTTTAGTTCATTAGGAGTTTTTAACTTAAAAAGAAAAGTGATTTTAAAACTATTTTCGGACGCGTTTATAAGTTTAGAGTCTGGTTCGTGAGAACCACTTTTGGTTAAAGAAATCTAGGTCAAAATACTTTTCAACTTAGTCAAGACACTATATTTCTTAAAAATAGGTTTACTACTCTAACGCAATGCGCTCCTTTTTATAAGTGACAATAAGAGGGTTTGATTAGGGAGTACAACTTGGTTCTGAATACGCAAAAGCGACAGTTCCCGTTAAATTGGTTCTTTTCAAAGTAGGAAACACTGCCCATAAGTAATTCTATTAGCAAGTATTGGATTATTAATTGATTATGTGAATTACATTCGAACCTGTCTTTATTAATTGAATTTAATTTAATACTTTATTTTTCATTGTGCACTCTTAAAAACCCTGTTTCGATTACCTTAGATAAACACCGTAACAATAGATAACGATAGATTGACATTTGGTCTTTGTGGATTCGACAATCTTTTATATTACTCTGACGCGTTCGTATACTTGCGAAAAACACGCATCATGGCCCGTGGATGATAATTGGAGATTTAAATGAAATTACCCACCCCTATGAGCAAAAATGAGGCTCCTTAAATAGAGCTAAAGCTGATGTGGTGATTAACACTAGTTGTAATGACCACTTGATCTACTTTCACCCGATCTAGAAATTATATCAGGCTTAAAAGAGTTGCGAAGAAGCTTGATCGGGGTATTGCAAATTTTCCTTGGCGCCTATCCTTTTCGGAGGCTTACATCGAAGTGCTTTGTAGGATTTATTTGGATCATAATCCCCTTATGTTGAGATATGGGGTATTTCCTTCCTTTAATGGTTCGAAACCTTTTCACTACGAATCTGCTTGGATTACGCATACAAACTACCAACATGTGGTTTAGACTTCCTGGTAGAAAAGAGTTCCTTGCCCAATAGCATGTCTAAACTAGATAAAAGAGAAGTATCTTATTTTTAATTTTGAGGGGTTTGGTAACATTAAGAAGAAAAATTAGATTTTAGAGATAAAAATTAAAGGCATTCATCTATCCTTGGAGATAATAGATTTTACCAGACTTGTTTATTTGGAGCAAGAGTTACAACAAAAATATGAGAAAAAATTCAACAAGAACTGCATGGGTACCATAAATAAAGAGATAATTGTATCAAGTTGGGGGATATGAATACTAAAGATTTTCATGCGCAAACTATAATAAGGAGAAAACATAACAGGATTCATGGACTCCATCTTCCGAATGCTATCTAGTGCACTGATGATGAAATTATGAAGGAGGAGGCACAAATGTTTTTTTAAAAAGCTCATTTGCTCTACTAATCATGTAACTCCTTAAATTAGGGAGAACTTCTTGAAGAAGGCTTACGATCATGTTAGTTGGGATTTTCTGAGATCTTGACTTCAACAATTTGGGTTCACTCATATAATATTTTTGCTTATCATGCACTGTGTTTCATCCTCTTCCCTGTCTCTTATTTGGAGTGGTCAGAGGTTGTCGTCTTTCTCTTCAACCAGAGGCCTTCGCCTAGGGGACCTCCTTTCCCCTTATCTTATTGTTATGTGAATTGAATTTTTCGGATTTTTCTGGTAAGTTTGATCTTAAGGTGAATGTAAACAAATCTAGAGCATTCTTATCCACTGCCACTAGAAGAAGTAAGATTGATTTGGTTGTCTCTATCACGGGTATTAGACACATTAGATCTCTAGAAAAGTACATGGGGTTCCCTATGATCCCTTTACTATGAAATTTGGTAAACAACCGCTAGTGTCTTATTGAAGGTAACTTTCACGATCGACCAGAGAATCCTAGGACATAGTGGTAAAATCTTTTATTTAAAGTTTTAGTAGAAAAGTAAAGGATTTCGACGAAATCGTCGAGAAAGGTAATGTGAAAGGTAATTTCGACAATGTTAAAAGGCTAGAAATTTGTAAATCAAGTGTAAAGTGACAATGAAATTAAAATAAAAATGAAAGCAGATCGGCAAAGAACATAAAATGAAATAAAAAGCTTTGCATTTGAATGGAAATGATGTTTCAAGATTTATACATTTTCTCAATGAAACTCATTTCTCTCTAATGCTGGGTTCTTTGAGTCTTTTTGAGTTTTTCTATAGTAAAATCAAATGAAAACACTGAATTCTAACACTAGAACTCCTGTTTATACAAGTGTAAAATAAATGTTCCATAACGTTTGTCTCCTCAGCCTTCACCACATAGATTCTTATCTTGCTTCTGAATGCTTTCCACATGTTCCTTGGGATAAGATTGGTAAGTAGTTATTCATTTTGAACAAAATGCTTCTTCACGCCCAAATAACTGTTGATCGACGTGTCTTACTGATGTAAAAAAAATGAGCAACCATGTCGTCGAAATGCAAGAGGAAATACTCCTTTTTCCTGAAAAATACTAAGTATCATTTTTACCTTTAATCTTGAGACTTCGACTTCTGCAAGATAACATGTCAACAAACATCACTTAAAACCTCAATTTTCCAAGTCCTCATATTATGCTAATATTTTTGCCCTTGTCGAAAATAAGCTAATAGATCCACACGAGGCTTAGTTAACGAGACTTTGAACTTTTGGTTGACAAGATCCATTAAGGGCTTGATTCTTAGAAGTCAAGCTTTTAAGAAAATAATTTAGAGTAACTTTGGCTAAGTTTGTTTTGGTGTCGATCCCCACTTACTACAAGCAATTGTCCTGATTGCCCCCAAACTGTCTACGACCTCATTGATAAATCCACCATGAATTTCATAGGGAAAGAGACTTCTATAAGGGTATCATCTTATGGGATGGGATAAAATAACTAAGCTGAAGAAGGATGATTGTTTGGGTATTCGCATGGCTAGGGAATCAAATACACCTATGTTGGGGAAATTGGTTTGGGATATTCATAATAACTCTGAGAAGCTTTGGGTTAAGTTGTTGAGGTATAAATATTTTAGGGGTGCTCAATTCCTGGAAGTTCCAAAGAAGCAATGGTCAGTTATTTGGAATTCTATTATGAAATCATAAGCAATGTTGAGAGATGGTTTTGAGTTTCGGCTAGGTAACAATTCCTCATCTCTTTCATATGTACCTTGGTCTAGTTTTGGCAAGTTGAGTAATTAGGTTTGGTACGTGGACATCCATGATATCTAAAAGACATAGTTGATATTGTTCAAAATAATAAATGATATTTTTCTTAGCTATACATATAACTTCCTCATAATGTCATCCAATCCATACCTATTATCCCAATTTTCCTTAATGAAAATGTCCATAATGGCTTCTCTTGGAAAAGTAGCTCAGATAATACTTATTCGGCTAAGGTTGGTTATCTTTGGTTAACAAGTTTGATGCCTATTGGGGAAGGATGCAATGTCTATTCCTCTTGGAATTGGATCTGGCGTCTACAGACGGAAGAAAAAATTAAGTTTTATGTATGGGCTACCTGTCATGAATTGTTATCAACTAGACAGATCGTGCACAAAAGAAGGATGCTTTAGATGGTTAATTGTCCAAGATGTAATAATATAAATGAGACTATTTTGCACTGCATCTGAGATTGTATTTTTGCTAGACAGGTTTAGCTTTACGTTGGTTTTGATGGCATAAATTTTTTCGTCTGTAACAACTTGGTTGAGTGGCTCCGAACGAGAATTGAGTCTAACATGTTTCATATGTTCTTGGCTACTTGTTGGTGGCTTTGGAGGGAAAGGAACTAATTTTGTATGGAGAATGAGAATGTCTCTTTTTTGTCGTCTTAAGCTTCATATTTTCAAGTTTGCGAAGGCTTTACTAGACGAATTTGCCTCTCGAGTGGTTGTAGTAGCGAATAGCAGATGTATTCATCTGCATGTAGTATCGGGGGAAATTATGGTTCTAAATGTATATGGAAATATTTTGGGAACCCCAGTCCATATGGATTTGGGGATGTGATTAGGCAACCAAATGGTTCTTGGTTAACTGGTTTTGTCGGTAATGTTGGTGTTTCTACAATCTTTGATGTATAACTCCTTGCTTTATACCATGGACTCACAATAGCATGTGATAATAAAGGGATCAAAGATTTTGTTTGTTATTCCAATTATACTCCATTTAGTGAAGGCGGAAGTTAATCCTTGGCATCATTTTGCATATATCTATTCAAACATTAAGGAGTTGTTGAGGAGAGACTGACGAGTCCTACTTACGTATTCTTAGAGAGAAGCAAATGTTACAGCTGATTGTTTGGCCAAAATTGAGACTATTGGGTCGGTTCCTGCAATTTTCTATTCCACCTAATGAGTTATTTCATATTTTGCAAGCAGATGCAGATAGAGTGTTAGTTGAGAGATGCTAGTCCTCAATTTTTTTTATACTAACTTTCTTTTAGTTATTTTTTCCTTTTCTTTTCTCTTATCCTACCAAAACAAAAGTACGAACTAATTAAAGATTAAAATTATTTTTATTTTTTAAGAAACTAAATTGAATCTAACAATTTTTTTAAAAGAATAAAATTAATTTTCACTTTTCATTCTATATGTATCTATATGAATCGAACTAAGTGCTCTAAAATTTACAACACTTACATTATATCTGTACTAGAGATGTAAAATATAACTTATAAAAACATGGTTGATAATTAAAAAGTTAACGTGTAAATTAAGGTAGGATGAAATCTTTATTCATAACTTAATTGATAAGCGTATACTTTTTGCTTTTAAGGTAATCTCACGCTAACTAGTTTAGCTTAACTCACTTTGTTAGAAAATGAGAAAAGAAAATAGAATTCAGTTTACCTCGAAGACATTGGCAAGCTAGATAGATACGTTACTTGTGTATATAAATACTATAATTTAAACTTTCCAATAACGCTTAGTTCTTGTACTTATTATGTCATTGCCAATTGCGTCTGTAGATTGATGCAAATTAAGATAAGTTTATACAATTAAAATGGTATTTGATTTTGAATGCCGGCGCAAAAGTTGTTTAATAAAAATAAAATAGTTGACAAAACACCCACTGAGATTAAAAAAACCAAAATAGAGGTAGAATAGGATAGGGGTGACTTGTTGTAAGAACAAGAATGGATGGCACGAATAGGAGTAACATGTTTGCGGAATGAATATAGATACACTCTAAACAAAAGAAACATTAAAACCAAGTTAGATGAGTAGTAGGGCCACCAACATTGTTTTTAAGGTAGAATTTATGGTTAGTTTGGTTTCGAATCGCGAAAAGGGAGAGAGGAGATGAAAGAATATTTTTAACTAATATAATTGGTTAAAATTTTAAAAATACAGAAGAGGGGAGAAGAGAGCAAAGTTTATCTAAAATACATTTTTTATTCTTCAAATAGATATAATAAATTCATCTATAAATTATTATATTTATTAAAATATACTTAATTTTATTGTAGTATTTTAAATTATTTATTTTATTTTATACTATTACTTCTTTTTTTTGAAATTTTTTATATTGACTCTATCAATTTATTATAATTGTTCTACATCTTTAAATTATTTTTATGTTTAATATAAATTATAACCAATGTATTCTTTTTATTTTTTATAATGTTTTATTATTATATTTATTTATGTTCATTTTTTAAGTTTATTATTGTTCTTGTTAAAAAATACTAAAAGGTTGACTTCTCCATTATATTAGAAAAACGCCTCCCTTTTTTATCTAGGAATCTTCTATTTATATGGCTGGACTCATCCATCATCCCTTCATGTCTGTCTTCTCATATCCTTCATAAAGATAACCTTAGGTAACGTCCTCCACCTCTATAATTGCTAAATAACGCCTTCCCATCAGTGTCTGTAACTCTCGTGTCATTATGGGTCATTCTGTAATCGTCTCCCGTGAGTCTTCACATGGTACCCTAACATTGACATTGGGTCTGATTTATGTGTATGAGTAGGATCATCCGACCTACTTACTTCTTACTACTCGATGTCAAGGAACTCCCGAATGTACTCATTCCTTTCATTATTGGGTCCTTATGACCTTTCATCTTTCAAAATCGTTATCAAAGGGTGACCCTTCTGTTGAGCTGCGAAAAATACCTAAGTGCATCGCATGCTCGAAGATACAACAGAGTCACCATCGAACTTTATTTATTCCCGAAGGAAAGAGAAAATATCGATAAAACCCAAGGGAAGAGAAAAGGGTAAGGAAGTCGATTATGCAAGGGGAATATATTAGCACCCGTCACATCCGTTGTACTCAACAGAAACCATTTTGATTGTTCTTTGCTCGAATGGGTGTTACTATATGAAGATTACTTGCAATTTTCAAGGAACATACAAAGTTATATTTGCACATATTAAATAATAGTAGCAATTTGATTGACCACCAAAAATCTCTTTTATTCATAAAATTTGGAAGGATTACACTGAATACAATTTCAGAAACCAAAGTATAAGTACAAGAGAAAAGGAAACTAATCATGATAAGTATCCCCTAGCAACGGTATCAGATGATCTGGCTGCAGGCGCATACTTCCTTTGAATGCGTCGAATCTCTGACTCAAAGGATATATTCATCTGAGCCTTCTCGAAGACTTACTGATCAACAATCTTCTTCCAAGCATGGAATGCTGAGGCATACTAGAGGAAGGTAGACCCTCTGGTTCTCTCTGTCTCTTTATTGCTTGGTCTTCAAGAAGTTCAATAAGCGCATCTTTGTATTTAGACTCAAGCTACAACTCCTCATGCTTTCGGCTTAAAGCATGGAACCTCTCTTCCCACATATCTCTTTCCTGCTTCATCTTGGCGACTGCGTCTTCCAACTCCTCTACGTCTTTGATAGGGAGAGTTGATGGCTCAACCACAACCATAGACATAAGTCTCTCACAAGCATACAACATCTTCAACTCTAAAGCTCTCTTCTTCACCCAAGTAGTGTAAGCTTCCAAAACTACCAGTTGCACGAACCAAGCTCGGATCTTCCTTTCATATGCACATTATGCCAAGCATGTATCATCTTCTGCTTCAAATATTAGGGATCTTTACCCTTTTGATAGAAAAGACCTTCTAACTAAGTGTTATTAGGGTTATCTCTCAAGGGGAACCCAAGTTGACGATGAGCCAAAGCAGGGTTGTAGTTGATTCCTCCTTGTGTACCCATGAGAGGCAAATTAGAGAATTCACCACAACTGTCAATAATATCCAAGCTACTCATCATAGAATCATACCAAACAATATCATCATTAGTGAGAGACATGAGTCTCTGAGACCAACATAAACATTGCTTGTTCTCCACAAAAGCAACCGTCTGAGGCAAGTGCAAAATAAACCACTTGTACAAAAGAGAAACACAATACACAATAGTTCCACCACCTTTAGAATTACTCAAATGTAAAGAGAAGTACATATCACCCAACAAAGTTGGAACAGGATTCCCAATCAAGAAGATTCTAATGGCGTTAACATCAACAAAATCGTCAATGTTAGGGAACAAAGCCAACCCATAGATATGAAACACAAAGATGGCTTCAAAAGCATCCACACTACTGGCTTGAGCAAATGCATTAGCTTTCCCAATAAGGAACTCAGAAGTCAACCCTAACATTCCTCCTTTCTTCATCGAATGAGCCTTCATCTCAGACTTCTTCAGATGAAGAGCTTCAGCTATAAGATGAGATCTGGGAATCTCCTCCAATCCACTAAAAGGAACCTTGTCAGAAATAGGTATTCCCAAGAGGCGGGCATACTCCTCTAACGTAGGCATAAGTTGATAATCAGGAAAAGTGAAGCAACAGTAGAGAGGGTCATAAAATTGAACCAACACACTCAAGAGTCCTTCAACCACATCAGCAAATAACACAGATAGAAGCTTCCCATGATGTTGCTTGAAGTCCAAGAGATCTAATACGAAAGATGATAACTTCCTTAACTCTTTCAAGTCGGGACATCTGAAACTGTACTTCTTAGTGTTCCTTCGTCCATAATCCATGGTTTGAAAATATTAGCAAATAAAACCTCAGTTCCTTGAAGTTATTTTTCGTGTGATGAATGTCATGATATGCATGAATGCATGAATGCAACAATCATAAGTAAGGGATCACACACAAGGCAAACAAAGGTCAAGGGATGAATCAAGCCACTGTCAAGATCAATCATCCATTTTGGTGGATTATGGTTTTCACCTTACCAACACCCAAGTTCCATTGATATTGACAATACTTGATTGGATCAACCAAGAATAAAAGGGTTTGTTGTGAGTCACAAGCATGGAGTAAGGTTAAGAACCATCCCAAAGGAGTGTACTAAGGATAAAACCTGTAGATCATGTTCTAAGAAGTTCCCAGAGTCTTAATTCCATCTATCAGATATTATAGGTTAGGATGACTGACTCATCAATCCATAATATTCTCAAGAGAAACTCGTCTAAGTGTAGTATCGCGTAACAACTGTTATCAAGTCTACACTTGAACAGTCTTTGCACTACGTCCTAAATAGGCCAAGTTAGGTTAAATGTTCTTCGGTCCTCAGCTTCTCGGACCCCAAATCAGAGAAAGTAATGCCTAACCACAAATAACTTATGTGACATCAATAGCTCCAAATAGGTCTCCACTGAGTAGATGGGTCTCAAGCCAACTTGTTAAGGACTACTCCACACAAGTCGAACATGACTATACCATCCTCTTATCTTAATTGCGCTTAAGTTCGGGTTAGAACTTATCTCACCACTCAGAGATCACCAAGCACAACAAGCAGATTATATCACACAAACAAATACACAAACATCAAATATAAAATTATATACACATAAAAAAGTAGTCTAAGCCCACTGAGGACTACTCCCCAGCAGAGTCGCCACTTAATTTCTGTAGCGGTAAATCCGTGACCATTAAGCTATGGATAAACTTAACGTCAATAAAACTAGAGTCGCCACCGTGCTTTTATTGTTTCCAAAGGAAAAGGGAAAAGTACGAACAAATCTCAAAGATAAGAAGTTTTCAAATTAAAACTAATAAAATGCCAGAGATTATAGGTATGTGGGGTTGGTTATACAGAGGGAAGGTGTTAGCACCCAAAGTGTCCTAGGTACTCCTAGAGAGCCCTTTTTTATGTGTGTATGTGTTTTTGGTATAAAAGATATTTGAAACAAATAGAGTGTGGGGATGAGAAAAAAAATTCATTGATTATATTTTTGTGTTTGACAAGACCTTCAGACTTGTGCCTACGTACCAACATAAAAATGAGTGATTAAAACCTCGTAGTTCGTGGTAACAATTTCAAAGTGAGTGGATTAATTTTAGCAAAAGGTTAAGTTTAAAAGAGGCACAAAGGGCCCAAAAGTTTGAATGAGTGTTAGTTCTTTTTGTCTTTTGAAATTTTAAGTCAATATGATTAGATTCATTTACAAGTTTGATTGAGAAAAGAGTTTAAAAATGCATTAGCATAAGGCCAAAGTTTCTAATTTGCAATAAGGTCCAAGTTTAGAAATCACAAGAAAAGAAAATTTTGAAAAGGGGGAGAGATTTGAAATTTAAAAGTTAAGAGTTGGAAAGATCTGACTAATGGGATGCAATCCAACAGACAAGAATGTCATATAGAAATCCACTTTCCCTTTGGACTTTAAATCAGGCAATATCAATAAGCAATTAGAAAAATGAAGAGCAAGGCATCAAATAAAGATAGCCACATTCAAGCAAGCAACTTCATAGTTTTCTTCTTCTTCTCATGTATCAGATGACATACTCCTTGATTGGCTCAGAATAAGGCATTAGACACAGGCTCAAAGTAACTATTGTATCAAGACCATGTAGCAGATGAATTCATGTGGATCCTAATACTTGCACCAGATGAAATCTCAAATCACAATAACTTGGTTTCAGAAATGTTGGCATTGGCCAAGTCCTTTTGCATAGGGAATGTTGCCTAGTTCTAACTCCAAGAGTTTAAATCAAATCCAACAGTCCACACAAACATTTTTTTAGGATTTTTGTTGTTTATTAAGTATTTTAAGGTCCTAAGACCATAAATACAAGCAAAATACACAAGCAAATATATACAATCACAATATATGACTCAAATGAGCAAAGTGAAAATGACATAAACATAAACAAGTTAAATGATATATGAATAACAAATGAAATGGTAAATGGCTTGAATTTAAACTGCATAAAGTAAATGACTTGAAATTAAAAGCAAGAATAATAAAAGTTAGTCACATGTTAGTTGATTAGATGTTAGTGGTGTTTTTTTTTCCAGTTGATTAAGTTATTCTTTAGAGAACACTCAACCCTCTATTCACAAGCATGGATCCTTGAACCAAGACATCTTCCAAAGGAAGGAAAAAAGGCCAAGTTTCCACACAATACCATGAAAAGGGGGGAGACTTACAATCTCACTTACTAGAATGATATGTCTTTGGGTCAAAATTTAGAACTATATTAAGCAATCGTAATTGGACTTATGTAGAAGTCACAACTATCTGAGGTCGGGCAATACAAATTTTGGTGTTAATGCATGTTAAAGATATGGTACAATGAACCATACTCCTAAAACATACCACACACAAAAAGAAAAGGATCAAAGGATGGTCCTATATCATCCATACTTGTATTGGTTCATCTAACACAAAGTTATTGATTAACCAATTAGCCTTAGGATATTGAGACTTCATTGGTCAATGAAAGGGATGGGAAAGAATGGGATTGAAGATGAAGAGGGAGGGAAAATGAGACAAACACAAATTGGTCATGGGAGGTCTTTTATCAAATTAAAATCATTCATTCACTTTGAGAGATGAAATGTACATTTCATCAATCCCCTAAATCCAATGATTTTAATCTAACAAAAGTCAAATCAACCTTGACCAATGCCCAAACACATAGTCAAACTTCACAAGTCAACAAAAATAGCTCAACATAATTTCTACACAATTAATCAATTAAAAATCAAATTAAAATGCATTTAAATTGAATTATGTTTCGTCAAAAACCTAAAACATCTTCAAAACACCAAATAAATGGCCAAGAGATTTATCCTAGGTCAAACAAGGTCAAAGGACCTTAGACAAAACATTTCATAATTTTTGAAAAGTCAAAAGTATTTTTAAACAATTAAAAATATGCACAAAAAAATAAATAAATCATGAAAAATATCAAAATTAATCCAAAAAATAATTCTAATTCAGAAAATGAAAGAGAAAATTATTTGAATTTTTTTAGTGAAAGTCCCATATTTTTTGGATTAAAAATGAAATTAATATGAATTAATCAAAATAAAAGGATTAAATGGAAAAATCAAATAATTAAAAAATAAAAAAAACAACGGTCATCTGATCTCCCTCATTAATTGAGGTGGCAGATCAGATGGCCAGGAGCGCGCATTCCACAAGGTCCTTAGTCAAACGCGTTGCAGGCATGATAATGAGATTAAAACATTTTAAACAGATCAGATGACCTGGATTGATCCAGCGCACCATCGGAGCCCTAACTCCGATCATCTTCTCCAGTGAGCACCACCGGTCTGGTCCAAGCTCAACTCAATGGAAAATGAAAAGTGAATACACTAATTTGAAGGAAAAATGCTCAGGAGCACGAATCTGACCTCAATTTTCTCCAATTCCAAGTATATAAAAAGATACAAAGATTTGAATTTTGAGGATCATGAACTGAGTTGCTTCGATTTGACCTCAAAGCAACTTAATCTTCTTTCCTACATTGATAGGACTTCAGACAACCAAAAATCAACAAGAATGGTGAAGAGTTAAGGGAGAATTGAAGAGATGAAAATTCACCTTCAATGGAGCTTCAGATTGGCACAATCTTGCTTTCAATTATGCTTGACCTTGCTTCAGTTGCTTGTTGGAAGTGATTAGGATCAATGAAAGGTATGGACTCTTGGAGTTTCAATCTCAAAACAAATGGAGATTTGAAACTCGATTTTCAAAGAAAATCTTTAAGCTTATCCTTCAATGGTGAGGGTTTGGGATTGCAGGTTCAAAGCTTGGGCATGTGGTCCTTAATTCTGAGCAATGAGGGTCTTATTTATAGGCCATGAGATTGATTTCTACACACTTCCAAATTTGGCAATTTTGTGAAATTCTCTTTGCATGGTTGCATGGGTGTGTGATAGGCCCATCAAGTGATGCAATTAGGTCCAAAATTGAGTGTGAATCATGATGAAACCATGTTATAAAGCCATGCAATTGTGTATGAAAAGTGGAAGTGGAAACCATCCAAATGGTTCTTCATGTTGCACCCATGCCCAAGTCCTTCATCCTTTTGCCAAATGAGATAATCTCAGACTTTTTGGAAAGGTGGGATCAAGGGGAAAAACTTTCATGTTGAGAACTTTTTCATTTGAATCTTGGATCACGATGAATTTTTAGGTGGAAGTTTGGAAAATCAAACATATTTAAAAATTTTCCAAGTCCCAAGTCAAATATTCACTTCTTCCACCTTGAATAACTTTTTCTATGGACTTCAAATGAGAAACGTTCCTTCATCAATGTTGTATATCTTTCAAAAATATTCAACTTGGTCACAAATTTGACTTTATTTGGATTTGGCATGAAGGAGTTATGCATTTTAGAAGTTGAGGAAAATCACTTGTTCAATGATATTGGCCCAAAATGACCTATAATGTTTCCTCTTGGCACATGCATGTTGAATTTGAACTTCCTCTAAACATAAAAGGTGAAGTATACATCTTTAATTTGATCATGGAACTTAAATGTCTTTCATATAATAAAAATTTAGCAAGTGATGGTCTTGGGAAGTTGACCTCCAAACTAGGGTTCAGACAAAATGACCTATAATCTTTCACCATAAAAAATGAATTTCCAAGCAAAACTAGCGCTTGACTTCAACATGAAAGTTGTTAGTAATGTCATTTTGAGTAACTTGGATCTTGGAAGAATTTTCATATGACAAAAATTGTAGGATATAGGGTCTAGGGAACCCTAGTTTTGACTAGTCATCTTCATCCTTTGATTACCAAATTGTCGTATCAACGTCCTTTGTGTATTCCTCCTCAAAGTAGCCAACAATGTTTTCTTAGGTTAACACAAAGTTTCTTTTGCTAAAATTGACCAACAAACAAACATTTTCTACCAAGAAGCGTGTAAGCCTTGAGTTCTCTATTGCACCCAGAGATACGTAGGAGCAGGATTTGTAAATCTGGTAAGACACACTAATAAAAAATCCAAAAGCATTTTCTCTTTTCTTTTGTTTCTATTCTTCTGTCCCTCTTAATAACTCTAGAAGCCTCATATTTCTAAGCTAACACTAATGCGCACAACTAACCTAACGATTCCTATTGAGTACAACGGATGTGAGGGGTGTTAATACCTTCCCCTTTGCGTAATCGACTCTCGAACCCTAATTTGGTTACAAAGACCAATATCATTGTCGTTATTTATTGGGTTTTATCGATATTTCCCCTTTCCTTTTCAAGTATAAATAAAGTTTGGTGGTGACTCTATTTAGTCCGTCCCACGAGCGTATGATTGCGCTTCGCTAAGTCATGTTCTCATTTTTTCAAGGTTCAACATAAGGCTTTGGTAAACCTTATCCGGGCCACACTACTAACCTTCCCAAAGATATTTTCTCCATGAAAATAAAATCTATGAAACAATTAAACAAAAATAGTGGTAGTAGTGTTGCAGAAACTACCAAGAACACGTGATATCACACACCCAACTTCGAATAACGACTCAAACGCTCAATTCTGGAATTGCTGAAACCTTCGTTATTATCCAAAACCTTAATCCATGTCTGATCCCATCCTCTCCGCTCAACCATCGGAGCAACTGTCATCGGATCTGGATTTCGATGACTTCGCTGTCCAGTTCAGCAACCTACTTATCCCTTTATTAAATGCTTTCTTCAACCACGACGCCCTTGATTAAGAGCCTTTCCCTTCTGATATGGAATTTTTGTTGGGAGATTTCGAGATCATCTTTGATGATATTGATAACCTCAACATCTCTACTGATATGGATGGTTGTATTCTTCCCGACGCCATAGAACAATATGGACCTTTGGTATATCATGAAGGTACATAGTCTCCATAAATAACACCCCAATATCTAGCCGATGACAAATCAGTAATGAGTTCAGATGCAGGGGAGATCTTGATTGTCTTAGCTGGATCATGAAATGTTGCGATAGATAACCTTGGTCTATCAGGATTGGAAAACATAAACAAGTCACCAATCATCATAATACAATGCTAGCCTACCAAAAACTACATATTCACCAGATTTTTCATATCCAGAGGTTGAGTTATAACATGTAAATGATGTAAGTGATGATTTGTGTTTATGTACCTCAGTTTGGTCACCCAAAAGAACAAGAATAGAATCTGACAATGTCATCTCAATTTCGCCTATGATCGGTGGTTGCATTGATTGTGATGACAATTGTTTTCCGGAGAATTTCAAGTCTCCGGAAATAAGTGCTTATGTTGTTTCTAGTAATCAAATCCATCAAATCCCCGATGTTTCTAGGTTTCTTAATTCATTGTCGATTTTTGCTGATGACAACTCAGGCGAAACCGTGGAGAATCTCAAGTTATTTTATACACTTAGCTTATACAACAATAGTTTTGAAGGAAAAGTTCCATCACAAATTAAAGGTGACAAAGGATGTATTTGTCAACACTTTTAGTGAACCTCCTCATAGTTAAGAGTTTACAAATGGGAACAAAGATGTTATTTTCGAGAAGTTCCCACAAAAGATTATCAACATAGAAGAGATGGATAACTATGTTTGTGTACAGAACTCTATCCGGGGAACCATCGATAAGAAAGGCAATGTAGCCATTTTTGCAAATTTCAGTGAAAACGTTGACATTAGCTAAAAAAGGTTATTGAGATGCAGCAAGGGGGAATATCTAAGGCCAAAGCAACTAGAATCAGTCACACAGGATGTATCATAAGGATGTCATAAGCATTGCGCTGCTGGAAGGCAGCTAGTCGAAGCAAGCCTTGGATAAGTCGCCAATGACTTTTCAAAATCAAAACCTATCACACTATCGAAGCTAGCACTAAAAGATAAGTGATCCTCGTACGTTCCTTTAGGTTATCACAAATATATTTTGGAATTGGATTATGCATGATTATATTTGTGAAGTTCATGATTTTTAAGGAATTTAGAAGTGAAGTCAACTTCATGGTTCATTATGATTTTACTCGTACACGCGACATAATTATTGATTCAAAATGTTTGTATATGTGATATTGTTGCAGTGATCATGTGCTAGATGTTGTCGCATGATAAAATACAGGTGTTAAATCATGTCGCACGGCTGCTACTATTGTACTGAATGATGCATGGGCTGAACCGAGTCATGCAATAAAAACTAAATGGTCAAACCCAATTTGTAGGTGGCTTATTGTACTTTCATGAATGGAACAACAATAGTATGCTTCCTTTGTCGCTTTTATTGTAGATGTTTACTCTAAATTATTTGTCAGCTACAAAAGCACGACTCAATTGTCTTGAGGGTCAAATTCAGTCTCAGGAGCTTCTCAATTTTGTCAAGTCACAACTAATTACTTGTGTGAGAAAATTTTTGGTACTTTGATGGTTTGTTATTGTGTAGCTTTAACAATCATTTTTCATTATGAGTTTATGACGTGCAACATCATCAATTTCTGAATATTTCTTCCATATTCCTCTTCTACATTGAATCACTCATGAGAAGTTCTGAAAGACGTTATGTTTATGCTTCAATGTTCTTTTTTCTTCTCCACTGATTCACTCTTAAGAAGTTATGAAAGATGTCATTTTACTGCTGTAATGTTCTTTCTGCTTCTGCGCTGATTAACTCCTAAGAAGTTCTGAAAAGACGTTATGTTGTTGTTGCAATGTTCTCTTCGCTCCTGCTTCTGGATGTGACTCTGGTTATCAAGCTTCTGAAGAATGGCAAGCTTCTGAAGTTGTGTTACTTATTTAAAGACACTGAAGATCTCAAGCCAGACGCTGACGTGGTCAAGGTTTTGACTGAAGATTATGATTTTAGCTTTGTGTTTCTTCTTTTCATGCTTCATCAACTTTTCATCACAAGCCAATGAATTTGAAGATAAGATCAAAGGATATGTGATCAAATAGTACATGGTACGAATCAAAAATATTCCTTTCACTACTTGAAAACATGGGCGAAGGACAATACTATTCTTCACACCTGTCACTAATCCATTAGTGGACAACTGCTCTTTTGGTATCCCTGAATTTCCCTCCAACGGTCCCTTTCTTATGCTATACAAGTAGGACTTGGAGAGTTGAAGAAAGTTGTTATAACAATTTTTACAAGATTGTTTTCTACGTGAAAAAGCTCTCAAAAGTGTGCATTCCTTTTCTTTAAGTGTTTGTATTTCATTTGTGTAAAATATGTTTGTATATAAGCAACTTGTAACACAACAATCTGTATTCAAACATGTTTATTTGTATTTTCTTAAGGAGACTAGGTTATAGTCGGATCCTTCAGAAGACAAAGAAAGTTGTTCTTTTTGATTTTTCTATAATATGTTTGGTTATAGTGGATTAAGTCCTTGTGTATAAGGTGAAATCACCTTGGCGGATAGACTGAAGTAGTTTTGATTTCAAGCGAACCAGGATAAAAATCCTTGTGTCTTTCTCTTCTTGTTCTTGTTGTTGTGTGGAGTTTTTGAGTTGGTAAAAAGCTTTTGTTTTTAAAATCCAATTCAAATCCTTATTTTATTGTGTTTTCACACCTTCGATTGGCATCAGAGCTAGGTTCTGATTATGATAAAGTTTTATCAACACTTCAACATGTTGAGTATCGAGCCAGTTTGTGAGAGAAACAATGGCCGCTGCTAACAACAATGAGAGAGATCACTACAGTTCTAAACCACCAGTCTTTGATGGTGAAAAGTTTGATTACTGGAAAGATAGAATCGAAAGTTTCTTTTTGGGATATGATGTTGATCTCCATGTTCTTGTAGTCGATGGCTATGTTCATCCAGTAAACGATGAAGAAAACAATATAGAAAGAAGTGCTATGACAAATCAACAAAAGAAGGATTTCAAAAATCATCATAAGGCTAGAAAGATATTGCTTAATGTTATCTCTTATACCGAGTATGAGAAGATAATTAACAGAGATTCTGATAAGTGTATTTTTGATTCCTTGAGAGTGACTCATGAAGGGAATGCTCAAGTTAAGGAGACAAATACTTTGGCCTTAATCCATAAATATGAGGCATTCAAAATGAAAGACAATGAAACCATTGAGAATGTGTTCTCAAAATTTCATATGCTTGTCATAGGACTCAAGGTTCTCGACAAAGGGTATTCTACGGCTGACCATGTCAAGAAAATCATTAGAAGTCTCCCAAAAAAATGGAGATCTATGGTAACTTCATTGAAGTTGGCAAATGACTTGAACAACATTAGTCTTGAAGAACATGTTAGTTCTTTGAGAAGCCATGAGATAGAATTCGAAGAAGATAAACCTCAGAAGTGAGGTAAATTCGTTGCTTTAAAGTCTAAGTATGAGAAGACAATGGCTTATCAAGTTGAGGAAGAATCAGAAGATTTTAATGAAGACTCAGAAGACGATAATGAACTGTCATTGATTTCCAAGAGGGTCAACCGACTCTAGAGGCATAGGCTGAATTGACTTAATTTTGAACGAACTTAATGGATCCATTCCGGTAAGTTTATTTATTTCACCATGATTGACAAGATTCAATCTTTCTGGAAATCAACTTATAGGACCAGTTCTGCTTCAAGGATTCAGCGGCTAGTGAATTACTACTCACATCTACTTTTCTTCCAATGGAACATTTTGATATATCAAACAATTCTTTAGAAGGCGTCTTGCCTTCTGATATACGAACATAAGAATGCATAGGAGCATTAGCTTCTTATTGAAGAGAGACTCCTAATGATCATTGACTGAATGTTGGTGAGGGAAACAGTAAGTATTTCCATGCTGCCTTACGTAATAAGGGTGGCCACAATGTGTTCCAGTTCGGATTATGTGCTGAACAAGTTATGTATTTATTTAGTAACTTTGTGTTGTGTAGTTGTTCTTTGATGACAGGGTCCGCAATACACCGGCAGGACAATCCTTAAGCTTTCATATGGTATTAATAGGTTGCTCTTACTGTCGTTGATACTAGTAGTAATATTATGTGAAATAATCAAGTAGTTACTTTTCAAACCTGAGTTATGTATTGTCTTTGGTTTAACTAAAAATAATGAAACTTCCTGCATGTGTTTGTGGAATTTTTGAGAAATCCAAGTGTTTCGATTTTGATTGATCAACACCGCCGACAAGGCTTATTAAAGATGAAGATATTAGGCAGGAAATCCTTGAATTTAACAAAGGGTTGCCTGGAATAGCTTTCATTATCGAAGATAATATCAATCTGCAAACTACTCGTGGTCCTTGGCGAAGATCCGAGAAAAGCTATTTAAAAGCTTGAACAACCGCAATTATTGATTAAACATGAATCTTAAAAACTTTATTTTCATTCTTGTTAATGACCATTGTTACTAATGTGTAAAATGTGTAAGGAAATAAGTATGCAGGTGTAGAAATTGAGGAACTGCTCCCTCATGGTATAGTTCCAAAGTATGATGGGAAGCTCTTACATGATAAAGCACGTGAGATATTGCAAGAATTAAGATTGCATGATGCATTGGCCAACCTTATAATTCCAGCTTTCGATATTTTGAAAATCTGTTAGAGAATCGGGTATGATAATCCTGAATAACTTCGAAGAATCGTGTTCGTACACTTTCCGAACAAAGTATTTCGACCCTATTCTTGTCTGGGTTCACGAAATCTTTGTGGGGATAATTCTTGAAGAACAATTTGTTTCTAGCAAAGAGAAATGTTCAGGAATGTAGAGAGAAAGTTTGGTTTCGTTATCCTTTTTTTTTTTTAAACTGAGGCCAAATGACTCCTTATATAGGAGATTAATAACAGAAACCGAAAAGACGCAACTGTTCAGAAACAGTTACGTCGGTTGGGAAAGGGTTCAACTGTTCAAAAGAAAATTTCGAACGGGGCGCTGCCCCGCACCCCGCCAGGGGCTTCGCCCCTTGGAACCCCGTTTCAATTATTCGCATTCAATTATACATTGGCTCGTCGAGCGTGCACTCCGCGCTACCCCTAACTCGTTTCCAAGCTTTAACGCATAATTGCATCGCCCCATAGTAAATCACATTACTACTAAAATACATTGATGATACTAAAATCACCAACAAATCCCCTCATTTTAGTGTAATCCTTGATTTACTCAGTATATACAATAATATATACAAGGGTATAACACACAGGTATAACGATCAAACAAATGCATAAATGAAAATGTCTTGCGATTGAATTTTCATCTTAGTACAATATACACATTCCAAATACTCAAAAATCGGGGTGTCATAGCGATTGAACCCGTCAATCCATTTGAGTGTCTGAAGTTATAGTACACATATGTTTCTTACAATACTCTACTATTCATACTTGACACTTTACAATCCATGTGTCCTTATCCATTAATAAGCATATAGGAAGCCAAGTCCAAGCTTCTTGAAACGGCAAAACTTCATGCTCACATAGGTGATTCTTTTAATCTTGCACCTGCATTTGCAATTTTCCAAGAGAACCATTAAGAAGATATAATTCAACCTAGCCATCACTTGCAGGTCTGAGCACATACCTTGGGAAGATAAACACAATTGCTCCAATCTCTAACTATGATCTTTCCACATTGAATTCTGCTTCTAATGTTGTATTAGAAGGGAATTGGATATACCATAGCTAATAGATTTAAATGGACTTTAATCCCATCCCAATTACTGACTTCTTCACTAAGTCTCTAGCTAACCCCTTCGTCAAGTGGTCAGCTAAGTTTTGTTGCGACCGAACAAACTCAATAGATATCACCCCATTCATGATTAATTCCCTAATCATACTATGTCTAACACCCAAATGTCTAGACTTTCCATTGTATATTTGACTATAAGCTTTAGCCAATGTGGCAGTACTATCACAACGGATAGAAATTGGTGATATCGGTTAAGGCCACATCGGAATCTCATACACCAAATTCCTTAGCCATTCTGCTTCTTTACCAGCAGCAGCTAATGCTACAAACTCAGATTCCATTGTGGAACCAGTTATACATGTTTGCTTCTTGGAAGCCCATGAGATGGCACCTCCCCCAAGCCAGAACACCCATCCACTTGTAGAGGATGAATCTTCAGCATTATTTATCCAACTAGCATCTGAATAACCCTCTAACACCGAAGGAAATCCCATATATGACAATCCATAATTCATTGTACCCTTCAAGTACTTGAATACCCTAGTTATCGCATGCCAATGATGTCTACTAGGATTACTAGTAAATCTGCTCAACTTTCCAACCGCATAAGCAATATCCGGTCTAGTGCTAATCATAACATACATCAAAGAGCCTATAGCTTTTGAATATTCGAGTTGATCCACAGGTTTACCTGTATTTGGAATAAGCTTTTCTCCCGGATCCATGGGAGTACTTACTGGAGAACAACTTTCATAATTGAACTTCTTGAGTATTTTCTCAATGTAATGAGATTGCGTAATTACAATCCCCTTATTCTCCCGTTTAATCTTAATACCAAGAATAACGTCCGCTTCTCCCATATCCTTCATGGAGAACTTTGATGACAAGAAATTCTTCGTTTTATCAACATGATTTTGGTCGGTGCCAAAGATCAACATGTCATCAACATATAAACAAATGAAAACTCCTTTACCGGAAGCATCAAATTTGCTATATACACATTTGTCAGCTTAGTTTAGAATGAAACCATTAGACAAAACAACCTCATCAAACTTTTGATGCCACTGCTTCAGAGCTTGTTTCAGCCCATACAACGACTTAACTAGCTTACAAACTTTATGCTCATTACCAGGCATTACAAATCCTTCAGGTTGCCTCATATACACTTCTTCCTCCAAATCACCATTCAGAAATGTTGTTTTGACATCCATTTGATGAATCACTAGATTATGAATAGCCGCCAAGGCAATCAACAATCTAATAGTAGTGATACGGGCAACAGGAGCATAGGTATCGAAATAATCAATCCCTTCCTTTTGTTTGAAGCCTTGGATAACTAATATAGCTTTAAACTTGTCAATTGTACCATCGACTTTTATCTTCTTTTTGAAGATCCATTTGCAACCCAATGGTTTGCAACCTGGTGGTAAATCAGATAATACCCAAGTATTATTTTCCATGATAGAACCAATCTCTTCGTCAATTGCTTCTTTCCAAAAAGCAGAATCTCGAGATTTCACAACTTCATCATACGTTCTCGGATCCTCGTCTATACTATAGCAATAATAGTATTGAGTGTCAATCTGATCCTTTGATCCCTCAACTAAATATAGTTGAAAATCAGATCCATAAGATCTAGATTTTCTAGCTCTTTTGCTCCTACGGGGTTCAAGTGTCTCACTTGGCACATCATTTGAATGATCATCCCTTAGAGATTCATCTGAATTAGGTATAGAGTCCTTTGGTCTAGGTATAGAAGAGAAACAATTCTCATCAAATATGTCATCTCTCGATTCTATAATCGTGTTAATAGAAATCGAGTCATTAGGTTCTATAACAAAAATCCTATAGGCCTTGGAGTGCTCAGCATATCCAACAAAGATGCAAGCTACACCCTTTTCACCCAAAGTTTTCCTTTTTGGGTCCGGGAGTCTAACCATGACCCTACAACCCCAAACATGTAGAAATGTTAAGTTGGGTCGTTTCTTATACCAAAGTTCATATGGGGTAGTCTTGTTCCTTTTATTAGGAACCCTATTTAACAAATAGCGAGCCGTTAATATAGCTTCTCCCCAAAACCCTTCACTCAAACCAGAGTAAGATAACACGACATTCACCATTTCCTTAAGCACTCTATTTTTCCTTTCAGCCACACCGTTTTGTTGAGGTGTACAAGGTGCCGTAGTCTCATGAATGATTCCTACGGATTGTAAAAATACAGGATCATAATATTCACCACCTCTATCTGTACGTAATGTTTTAATCAACACATACTGTTGCACTTCAACTTCAGTTTTATAAATTTTGAATTTATCTAAGGATTCGTCCTTAGCGTGCAGCAAATAAACATAGCAGAATCTGAATGCATCATCTATGAAAGTGACACAATATTTTTTATGTCCTAATGATGGAGTAGCGTGAAAATCACATAAATCACTATGTATCAACTCAAGAATGACAAATTTCCTTGTTATACTTTTAAAAGGTTGCCTAGTGATCTTTGTTAACATGCAAGTTTTACAATTTTCTACATTTTTATCAAAAACAGGAATTAAATCATCTTTAGACATTTCATGCATTCTTTTATAATGTACGTGTCCTAGACGAGCATGCCATAACGATGAATTGATAACATTCGAAGAGGATATAAATACAGAACCAGAATCATTAGGAACTCCATTCAAATTCATCATAAACATACCATTATTATAATATCCAAATCCTACAAACACACAAGACTTCGATAAAACATATTTATCGGATTCACACACTTGCTTGTATCCAAGCTTATTTAATACAGGACCAAAAATTAAATTCTTACGTAGTTTAGGAACATACAAAACATTAAACAAAGTAATAGTATTTCCAGAACTGAATTCTAGCACCACGTTTCCTTTGCCTTCAACGGGAGCGAAGTGATCATCTCCCATGTAGAGGACAAAACCATCTTCCACTCGAACAAGAGTCTTGAACCAGAAACGATCCTTGCAAACATGTGTTGTAGCGCCAGAATCAATCCACCATGCGATAGCATCATCCTGCACATAGAATGCTTCAGAATTTAGTGAAACCGAATGTTTAATCAAACTATTCAAATCACGAATTGATTTCTGACTTTGGTTTTCGGATTGGTCCTTAGACCCCTTTCCTGAACCACTTGCATTCGCGTTATCATGCTTTTTGCCGGAACGACAATCCTTCTTGAAGTGGCCTGTTTTGCCACACTTCCAGCATTCTAGTTTCGGTTTCTTGTTAGCACCGAAACTGCTCTTATTGTTCTTGAAAGCACGCTTCTTTCCTTTGTTTTTGTTGTTACCGTTCTTACCACCCTCTTCGACCATATTAACCGAGGGTCCAGCAATTTCTTTGCCTTTTCCTTTGTCATCCTCTTGCGCTCTTAGAGATTCTTCTATGCGCAAGTGACTTCCAAGTTGGATCAAAGACAGTTCGTCTTTTCCATGCTTCAGATTGTGTTTGAAATCCTTCCACGAAGGAGGCAACTTGTCTATGATGCTTGAGACTGATATTGTTTCATCCATCTTCAATCCGTGTTGTGTGAACTGTCCAAGGATTCGGAGGAGTTCATTGAATTGTTCCATGACAGACCTCGATTCAACCATTTTGTAATTGTTGAAATCGGTTACCAGGAACTTTTTACTGGATGAGTCCTCTGTCATGTACTTGGATTCGAGACAATCCCACAATTCCTTTGCAGATTCTCTGTTTTGATAAATATCAAATAAGGGATCAGACATACCGTTAAGAATGTGCCCTCTGCATATGTAGTCGTCGTTCTCCCATTTTGATCTGCGTCTCAGATTTTCAACCGTGTCTTCCTCCAGAAGTTCTGGAATCGGTATAGACAGGACGTGCACCACCTTCAACGTTGTCAACATGAAATGCATCTTCTTCTGCCAACGCCTGAAGTCTTGTCCTTGAAACTTGTCCAATTTTACGAAGTTTGTAGTCATCTCCTTGACGGTGCTTCCTCCAGCCATGATTATGAGAAATTACTTTGTTCGTTTGTTAGAGAATCGGGTATGATAATCCTGGATAACTTCGAAGAATCGTGTTTGTACACTTTCCGAACAAAGTATTTCGACCCTATTCTTGCCTGGGTTCACGAAATCTTTGTGGGGATAATTCTTGAAGAACAATTTGTTTCTGGCAAAGAGAAATGTTCAGGAATGTAGAGAGAAAGTTTGGTTTCATTATCCTTTTTTTTAACTGAGGCCAAATGACTCCTTATATAGAAGATCAATAGCAGAAATCGAAAAGACGCAACTGTTCAGAAACGGTTACGTCGGTTGGGAAATGGTTCAACTGTTCAAAAGAAAATTTCGAACGGGGCGCTGCCCCGCACCCTGCCAGGGGCTTCGCCCCTTGGAACCCCATTTCAATTATTCGCATTCAATTATACGTTGGCTCGACGAGCGTGCACTCCGCACTACCCCTAACTCGTTTCCAAGCTTTAACGCATAATTGCATCGACCCATAGTAAATCACATTACTACTAAAATACATTGATGATACTAACATCACCAACAAAATCCGCCAAATTATTTTCTTAAATTTTAAGATAAATGAAGTTCCTAGTATAAATGCAAATATGGTGCTACTGACTTTTTTGCTTCAGCTTTTTCAAACAGTGCTATGATTCCCACATCATCCATGTTGGAGTAGCATGTTTTAAAGAAAATACAAGAACCTTGAAGGCTGGATGACTGAAGTTCAAAGACAGGAATAGATTATCCTAGAGTATATTCCAGTAGGACTTAAGGATATGCTCTACGTTAAAAACAAGGGGATATGCAGCTGTTGGAACTATTGACAGTTTTACGTCGTTTTCGGTTATTCAATTTCTCGCTCATATAAAATAGCTTGCCTTCGAAGAGACTTAACATATGAAATCTATGTTCCAGGTAAAGATTTTTTTATTATATAAGGCGAGCTAATGTCTCTGTCGTGTGTAATTAATGATTATGTTAAAACTTACATTAGAAAAATGTGTGTTGCTCATTTCCTTTGCACGGGCGGGAGGCACCTTTTTTTTCTTCTGAACTTTTAGAATTATGTAGGATAGTAGTCAAAACAAAGATCAGATAGAGACTTATCCTACAATAAAATAAGGGACCGAGAACGAAGGAGACATCCACATAGTTCATAACATAATCGGTTGTGGTCAGGCTAAAGTAATTGAAATCTCTGGCCTTAAACTGAAGTCCAAGCAACTTGAAGTCTCTGGCATAATCAGCTTCAACAACTAACATTTAATAAAACCTCTGGCCTAACTGAAGTCCAAGCAAAATGAAGTCTCTGGTATAATCGGTTTCGGTCGGGTAAAGTTTAATAAAACCTTTGGCCTAACTGAAGTATAAACAACTTGAAGCCTCTAGCATAATCAACTTTGGTCGGGTAACATTTAATAAAACCTATGGCCTAACTGAAGTCCAAACAACATGAAACCTCTAGCATAATCGACTTCGGCTGGGTAACGTTTAATAAAACCTCTGGCCTAACTGAAGTCCAAGCAACTTGAATCCTCTGCCATAATCGCTCGGGTCATGCAAAATAAAAGCCTCTAACCTCCATTTAAAATCAACCCCCATCGGGCTCTGAACACTGGTCATGCAAAAAAGAGCCTCTGACCTCCATTTAACGTCAACCCCCATGGGGATTTGAGCGTCAGATTGGTTAGCAAAACCCATATCCTTTTAAAAATACCAAATCAACATACTTATGGTCAGATCAAGGTAATATACTTAGGGTGTGTTATGATACATGTGTCTAAATCGGAATCACCGCGGTTTGATTAGAACAAATCGCTGATTCATTAAGAATTATTATCCTACATATACCTCGGCTAGGGTGTGTGAACCTGACTTCAATGATCTGGGGTCGATTGGATCTTATTTAAATTAGAATACTGTGAAGGAAGCCAATAATAGAGCTCAGATTACCACAATATTCAATACCTACATGGGGTATTACAAGTCTAAGAACAAGACTAAGCATTTGAGAGGTTAAAACAAAGCTTCAATAGATCGAGACCCCGCTGGAGATCTCCGACTTCTCCATGTCTGGAACTTACCGAGTTCTACAATGGCACTAGGTCAAGAATCCACTAGGGATCTTCGACTTGTCTATTAAAGACGTAGTGTTTTTCGACATCATTAAAGTTGTAGATCCTCCCAACATACGATTGGGGCTTACCCTTTTCCTTAGCAAGACAAAACATGCTTGGGGATTAAAGGCAAGACGATTATCAAAGATCACTAGAGGTAAATCAAAATACCATTCTTATAAATCCAAAGGACCTCCATAGGATCCAAATATATTACAGGATATATATATATATATATATATATATATATATATATATATATATATATATATATATATATATATATATATATATATATATATATATATATATAATATATATATATATATATATATATATATATATATATATATATATATATATATATATATATATATATATAATATATATATATATATATATATATATATATATATATATATATATATATAGAGAGAGAGAGAGAGAGAGAGAGAGAGAGTCTAGCAAAAAGATATGCTCCATGTTATAAAATATTTTCCACATACATTCACATCATTGTGCCGGTTTACAAAATACATACAAGTAAGAGTAGGTCGTGTTATACCTCATCTTCAAATGGAGAGTAATGTTTCGAGCTTCTATCCAGACATTTCACCCTTTCAGGATTCATGCCTGGGGGGCTTATAAATTTGACCTACAATTTACTTTGGGGAACTGTTGACTTTTTGGTCAAATGACCTAACCACTACTCCTAATCCTAAATGTCTCTTTGGTCTTCACTCTTCCATTTTCCCATTTGGCTTCAATTCAAATTTTCCTTCATGACCAAGTAATTCAAACCATTTTTTATTCAAGCCATCATCCTTGACCTTCATGATAGCCTCACTCCAAATGTTTTGTAATCATGACTACACTCCAAGCCAAGTCATCCCTGCAATACATCATCAATATACATCAGCAAACAAACCAAAATCTATTTGCAATTACCAAACAATGATACATCACTAACTTTCAAAGTTTTCTCTCATAAACAATCCATGATCTAGCAAACTTTCCATGCATCAGAAGTCAGTTCAAACAAAGATACATAAGCCTAATTGCACTAACTCAATCCAATACCACTCACAACAAGAATCATGTCATGTGAGCCTTCTAAATCAGCTAGTTCAAGCCAAAATAGTGTGTTAACATTAATCATTTCTAAGCAAGTTCACAAAGCCAATCATAGTGACTTAACTAAATTAGAAGCCTTATGTTTCTATCAAACACAATTTCATGACAGTCCAAATCATCTTTTTCTCTAGCCTACACTAGTCATTGACACTAATTGTTTTCTTCACTAACTCACACTCATATTAAACACAATAATCATGGCATCAACATTTGATTCAAGGCATCACCATATTAACATAATACCAAAGCATTATCACAACAAAGCAATGCATCAAGTCAAATCTGCATGCCTATAGTCATGAACATGCCAATCCAAAAACAAGCACATCATAGTAATCCATTGCATATAATATGATTCTAATTCATCATGGTAAACAATCACATCCCATTAACAATTAACATCAACACTTCATCCATTGCATCACTCACTAATCTAACATAACAAATCACTAACTCAAATTCATCTTAACTTCACATTCAACAAACAATTCATTCAAATTTCTCATTTACAATCTAGTACATACAACCATACAATCATGCATATAGCAGACAATTTCTAGTGCTAAAATTCAAAGATACTAACATAGTAGTAGAGGCTAACAACATGTTTCACTTCAAGCTAGTTGTTTTCATACCATTCAACATTTACCAACATACACAATTCAACTTCAACATAATTAACTAACCGTATTAACACTATGTAGCGGTAAATTCATGACCATCAAGCTATGGATAAACTTGACGTTAATAAAACTAGAGTCGTCACCGCGCTTTTATTGTTTCCAAAGGAAAAATGCAAAAGTACGAACAAAACCCAAAGATAAGAAGTTTTCAAATCAAAACTAATAAAATGTCAGAGATTACAAGTAAAGGGGTTGGTTACACAGAGGGAAGGTGTTAGCACCCAAAGTGTCCTAAGTACTCCTAGGGGGCCCTTTTTTGTGTGCAAGTGATTTGGTCTAAATGATGTTTGATAAAATATAGAGTGTGGAGATGAGGAAAGAATTCATTAATTATATTTTTGCGTTTGATAGGACCTTCGGTCTTGTGCCTACGTACCAACATAAAAATGAGGGATCAAAACCTCGTAGTTCGTGAAAAAATTTCAAAGAAGTTTGTGAATTGATTTTAACAAAAATTTAACAAGAAGGCACAAAAGGCCAAAGTTTTGAATGGGTTTGTTAGTTCTTTTTGTCCTTTTGAAATTAAAGTTAATATTGTTAAGTTTATTTACAAATTTCATTTAAGAAAAAGTTTCAAAATTCATTGGCATAAGGCCAAAGTTTCTAATCATTAAAACATGTTTAAGTTTGAAATCACAAGCAAAGAAGATTTTTGAAAAGAGGGAGAGATTTAGAAATTTAAGAAGTGGGAGGAGATGAAGGGACTACCCTAAGAAAAAATTAAAAGTTAAGAGTTGAAAACATCTGACCAATGGGATGCAATCCAACAAACAAGAATGTCATATAGAAACCCATTTTCCTTTGGACTTTGATAAGCAATAAGTAATAAGCAATAAGCAACATCTGTAAGACCCCAATTTTGACCCTAAGATCCCTCATGCAATTTCATCATAAGCATTAGCATTGGGATCATACCTTGGCATCCTCCTTACCCCTCTTTCATTGGGTTTGTTTTGGGAGAGATCACCAAGCACTTTGTGATTATATCATACTTGTATTTTATCATTTTACTAACCCAAATACAAAAAAATATGCCTTTGCATTTGCCTAACTCTTTTGTAGGTAGGGCATGATCTCCATTGATCTATCAAGTTCATATCTAGGGTTTGAGACCCTCATGACAAAGAGCACAACCATGAATTGATACAATAATGGTCATGAGCATCATATTTGAGTCCCAATTATTACTATATGTTATATTGATCAAGTTTTCTTCAAGAGTTTGAGGGTGATTTGCCTTGGAAACCTTAATTTGACTAAGTATCTTGAGTAACTTCTCCAACAAGCTATCTCACCAATTGGTCAAATTTCTCAAGGGACACTTCAAAATTAATTATCTTATGCATATATGATCTACCATGAGCCTAGAAAGTCAATAGAATTGAAGGTTAGCAACTTGGTTGACGGTGGTTGGCCAGATGAATTCATCTGATCAAAACTGGGTCTCCCTAGACCCTATCTCCTACACTTTTCACCATATGAAAATGATTCCAAGAGAAAAATCACTCTAAATGACATTACAAACAACTTTCATGTTGAAAGATAGATCTAGTGTTTCTTGGAAAATCATTTTCTATGTTTAAACATTATAGGTCATTTTGTCTAAACCCTAATTTGAAAGTCAACTTCCCAAGGTCATAAATTGCTCAATTTTTATGAGATGAAAGATTTACAAGTTTCACAACAAAATTCAATATGTATAATTCAAATTTTATGTTTGGAGTGAGAGCTAATTCAACTTTTATGAGCATGTGATATGAGGCTACATTATAGGTCACTTTTGACCTATGCCATTGAACAAGTGATTTTTCCAAATTTCAAAAATGCATAACTCTATAATTTCTAATCCAAATGACATGAAATTGGTGACCATTTTGAAGGTCTTTGAAAGAGATACAAATTTTATGAAGACACTTTCCTCATTTTAAGCTCACATAAAACGTTAAGCAAGGTGGAATATTGAGATATATGGCTTGACACTTAGAAAAAATTTCGACATGTTGAAATTTCCAAACGTCCACCTCAAAATTCATCATGCCACAAGCTTCAAATGGAAAAATGTTGAACATTAAAGTTGTTCCTCTTGATCTAACCTTTCCAAAAAGTCCAAGTTCATACATTTTGGACAAGAATTGCTAGGGCTGCGCATGGCATGAACATGGTATCATCATTTCGCAAAGATCAAACTTCAAATCTTCACACACACTTGCCTTTCAATCCAAGTTGATTTCAGACTCTCTCACAGTCATTTGTGGACCTAAAGAAATAATTCATGGGCTTGTACACGCCCATGCACCCATGCATCATCAATTGCCAATTTTGGAAAGTGATTTGGAAGGTGCAAATATCATGAGCTGCAACTATAAATAGAGACCTCTAGCATCAGAATTGAACACACATTCGCGCCAGCTTTGATTCTAAACTCCTAACCCTTCCATTTGAGAGGATAATCCTGAGAATTTCATCTTGAAATTGAGTTTGAATCTCATTGTTTTGAGATTCAAAACTCCAGGATCAAGACCTTTTGTGCATTTCATTCTACTTCTACAAGCATTCTGAGTGAGATCAAGCACGAGCCAAGGCAAGAACAGTTGAATCCAGACCTACATTGAAGGTATTTTCCAGAAAATTTCATCTCTTCGATTCTCTCTCAATCTTGCTTAATTCTCTTGATTCTTTGGTTGTCTGAAGTCCTACCAATGTAGGAAAGAAGATTGAGTTGCTTATAGTTCAAATCTAAGCAACTCAGTTGACATACCTCAAAATTCAACTCCTCATATCTTTCTTTTATGTGGACTGTTGGCTTGATCTTGGACAAATGGACTTAGAATTTAGGCAACATTCATGTGCTAAAGGACTTGGCCAATGCCAACTTATTGAGAAACCAAGTGCTTGCAATTTGAAACTTCATCTGATACATCATTGGAGATCTCTCTAAGTTCATCTGCAACATGATCATTGTGAAGCTGTTATTTTGAACCCGTGACTTGTGGAATTCATCTATTACATGGGCTACCTTGAAGAAGATCATGGAATGGATAAGCTTGGATGTGGCCATCTTTATTTGATGCCTTGCTCTTCAAGATAATATAATTTTCCATTTGTGTGTTGCTTGATTCTAAAAGTCCAAGGGAATTTTGGGTTTCTATTGACATTCTTGTCTATGGGATTGCTACCCATTTGGTCAGATCTTTTCAACTCTAAACTTTTAATTTTGTACATAGGATTAGTCTCTTCATCTTCTCCCCATTTTTGTAATTTCAAAATATCTCCCTCCTTTTTCAAAACCTTCTTTGATTGAACTTATTTTGTTCTAAACTTTGACCACTTTTGCAAAAAAAAAGATAGAAACTTTGGCCTTATGCCATTGCATTTTCAAACTTCTTTTCTAAATCAAACTTGTACATAGAATTAACTATACTTGACTTAAACTTTCAAAAATCCATCAAAGAACTAATTCATTCAAACCATTTTTAGGCCTTTGTGCCTTTCAAACTTAATTTTTGTTAAAAGCAATGCATCCACTTTGAAATTTGTAGCACGAACTACGAGGTTTTGATCCCTCATTTTTATGTTGGTACGTAGGCACAAGATCGAAGGTCTTGCCAAACACAAAAATATAATTAATGAATTATTTTCTCATCACCTCACTCTATTTGTTTGTAAACATCATTTTTGTACAAAATACATATGCACACAAAAAAGGGCTCCCTAGGAGTACCTAGGACACTTTGGGTGCTAACACCTTCCCTCTGTGTAACCAACCCCCTTACCTGTAATCTCTGACATTTTATTAGTTTTGATTTGAAAACTTCTTACTTTTGGGTTTCGTTCGTACTTTTTTCCTTTTCCCTTGGAAACAATAAAAGCGCGATGGCGACTCTTGTTATATGATCTCTAGCTTATCCATAGCTTGATGATCATGAATTTACCGCTACAGAAATTAAGTGGCGACTCTGCTGGGGAGTAGTCTCCAGTGGGTTTAGCCTGCTTTTTTGTGTGTATATATTTGTATATATATGTGATGTTTGTATATATGTATGTGCGATATAATCTGTTTGTTGTGCTTGGTGATCTCTGAGTGGTGAGATAAGTTCTAACTCGAACTTGAGTGCAATTAAGATAAGAGGATGGTATAGTCATGTTTGACTTGTGTGGAGTAGTCCTTAACAAGTTGGCTTGAGACCCATCTACTCAGTGGAGACTCTTTTGGATTTGGAAATGTCAACAAGTATTTATGGTTAGGCATTACTATCTCTAATTTGGGTCTGAGAAGTTGAGGACCGTAGAGCATTTACCCCCTCTTGGCCTATTTAGGACGTAGTGCGGAGACTGTTCAAGTGTAGACTTGATAACAGTTGTTACGCGATACTACACTCAGACGAGTTTCTCTTGAGAATATTATGGGTCGATGAGTCAATCATCTTAACCTGTAATATTCGATAGATGGAATTAAGACTCTGGGAACTTTTTAGAACATGATCTACAGGTGTTATCCTTAGTTCACTCCTTTGGAATGGTTCTTACCCAGACTTCATGCTCGTGACTTACAACAAACCCTTGATTCTTGGTTGATCCAATCAAGTCTTGTCAATATCAATGGAACTTGGGTGTTGATAGGGTGTAAACCATAATCCACCAAAATGGATGATTGATCTTGACAAGGCTTGATTCATCCTTTGACCTTTGTTTGTTTGCCTTGTGTGTGATCCCTTATTTGTGATTGTTGCATTCATGCATTCATGCGTGTCATAACATTCATCACACGAAAATTTCAAGGAACTGAGGTATTATTTGCAAATATTTTCAGACCATGGACTGTGGACGAAGGAACACTAAGAAGTACAGTTTCAGATGTCCTGACTTGAAAGAGTTAAGGAAGCTAGCATCTTTTGTATTAGATCCCTTGGACTTCAAACAACGTCATGGGAAGCTTTTGTCCATCTTATCGTCTGATGTGGTTGAAGGACTTTTGAGTGTGCTAGTGCAGTTCTATGATCCTCTCTACCGTTGTTTCACTTTCCCAGATTTTCAGCTTGTGCCTACCTTGGAGGAGTATTGTCATCTTTTGGAGATACCCGTTTCTAGTAGAGTACCTTTTAGTGGATTGGAGGAGATTCCTTAATCTAGTATTATTGTTGAAGCTCTTCACTTGAAGAAGTCTGAGATAGAGGCTCATTGGGTGAAGAAAAGAGGGTTATTTTGGTTTCCGTCTGATTTCCTCATCAAGGAAGCTACTGCTTTTGCTCAAGCTGGTAGTTTGGACGCGTTTGAAGCTATCTTTGTGTTGCTCATTTATGAATTAGCTTTGTTCCCAAACATTGACGGTTTTGTTGATGTTAACGGCATTAGACTTTTCTTGATTGGGAATCCTGTGCCTACTTTGTTGGGTGATATGTATTTCTCTTTGCATCTAAGGAATCCTAAGGGTGGTGGAACTATTGTCTGTTGCATTGCTCTCCTATACAAGTGGTTTATTTCGCACTTGCCTCAGACACCTGCTTTTGTGGAGAACAAACAATGTCTAAGGTGGTCTCAGAGACTTATGTCTCTCAATAATGATGATATAGTTTGGTATGATCCATCTTTGAGCAGTTTGGAGATTATTGATAGTTGTGGTGAATTCTCTAATGCGCCTCTCATTGGTACACAAGGAGGAATTAACTACAACCCTACTTTGGCTCGTCGTCAACTTGGGTTCCCCTTGAGAGACAAACCTAATAACACTTTGTTAGAAGGTATTTTTTATCAAGAGGGTAAAGATCCCCAACATTTGAAGCAGAAGATTATGCATGCTTGGCATAATGTGCATAGGAAAGGAAGATCCCAATTTAGTCCGCGCAATTGTGTAGCTTTGGAAGCTTACACTCTTTGGGTGAAGAAGAGAGCTTTGGAGTTGAAGAAACCTTATCCTTGTGAAAGACCTATGTCTATGGTTGTGGTTGAGCCATTAACTCTCCCTAACCAAGATGTAGAGGAGTTGGAAGATGCGCTCATCAAGATGAAGCAAGAGAAGGACATGTGGGAAGAACGTTTCCATGCTTTGAGTAAGAAGCCTGAAGAGTTGCAGTTGGAGTCTAAGGACAAAGATGCACTTATTGAGCTACTTGAAGACCGAGTGATAAAGAGACAGAGAGAGCCAGAGGTTTCATCTTCTAGCATGCCTCAACCTTCTGTTGCTCGGAAGAAGATTGTTGATCAGCTTGTCCTCGAGAAGACTCAGATGAAGGCTTCTTTTGAGACCGAGATCCGTCGCATTCGAAGGAAGTACGCGCCTACATCCAGATCTTCTGACATTGTTGTTAGGGATCCTTAGGATGACTAGTATCCTTTTGTCTTGTATTTTTATTTTGGTTTCTGATCGCAGTATTCGCAAGTGCACGAATCGCGTCAGAGTAATATAAAAGAATATCGATCCCACAGAGACCAAATCGTCAATCTATTGATTACTATCGTTACGGTGTTTATGTAAGGCGATATAAAAGGGATATTGATGTTGAAAAATAATGGTAAATAAAGAAAATAAATATAATGCAGGTAAAGACAGGCTTGAATGTATTTCACGTCAGTTAAGTGATGTTTCGATTGTCTAAATAGAATTACTTGTAAGGCAATATTTTATACTCTTGAAAAGAATCCATTTAACAGGAATTGTCGCTTTCACGTATTCAGAATCGAGTTTACCCTTAAATTAAGGCCTTTTATTGTCACTTATAAAAGGTGCGCAGAACGCTAAAGTAGTAAACTTATTTTTAAGAAATAAGACTCGTAAACTTAGTTGAAAAGTGATTTTGATTTGGAAAGTTTTACCCAAGGAGTTTCTTGATTTTAAATCTATCAACGCGTCCGAAAACAGTTTCAAAAATCGTTTTTCCTTAAAGTGATAAAAATTCCTAGTTAACTATGCCAAGGTGCTTTCGCACTCCTTGGATAGTTAAAACTAACCAAGTTCGTTTAAAAAAACTCAAGTTAAAAATCAAAACAGCCTTTAAAGTATTTCTACAGATTCAATATGTGAAACATCTCTTTAACCACGATCCTTACATTCTAACCTTTAAAAGATTTAGCCAGACATGGTAATACCAACAAACACAACGATATTGATCATGATGAAAAGTTGTTTTAGAATGTGAGGCGTAAAGAACGAGTAAAGCGTGTAAAATAACTAAAATAAAGCATGGACAGAATTTTAATAAAGTAAAGCGAGACAAAAATTAAATTAAATAAAGCGTAGACAGAAATTAAATAAAATAAAGCGTAGACAAAAATTAAATAAAGTAAAGTGTAGACAGAAATTAAATAAAGTAAAGCGTAGACAGAAATTAAATAAAAGCAATAAATAAGAACCTGCTCCAAACGAAGGCTTTAAATCCGGTACAAGGAAAATAAACCTCTGACTCTGAAGATAAAGACGACAACAACTCGAAGTGACCCAACTCAGTCTCACTAAGGTGCGATAACCCCCCGATGTGACGGATTACCACTTTTGCAGATGATGAATATAGTCTTAGTGTTGTAAACTAAGTTGGATGATTTGAAAATGAAATGGAACGAACTATTTATAGAGGATTTCAGCAGCTTGCAAAGACCATGGTGCCCTCCAACTTCTCCTTAGTGGGAACGTGATTTGCAAAGGTGGCGCCCGTCATCCCTTCATGGCGACCGCCATGTGTGGAAATGGGAAAGATCATGGGAACATGGCGGTTACCTCCTAGTTGAGGGCTGATGAGTCATGGCTTCTCCTATAGCGGCCGCCATGTGCAACGCCATGTGTACAATATTCGCCGAAAAACCCTAATTTTTGGTCTTTTTGCTTCGTTTCTTCTAAAAGGGTCCCGAAAGAGCTAAATATCTGAAAATAACATAAAATAGAGCATAATACGAACAAAATGATAATAAAGTCCTAATAAACATGTGAGATCCGAGTCAAAAACACGGTGTGATTCAGTGTGATCAAATTCTCCCACGCTTAAACCTTTGCTTGTCCTCAAGCAAAACTCTTTATAGTTTATGCAAGAAAAACAGTATCAACTAGAGTTAATTCAAGGCAAAAAGACTTATAAGTTCATTCAAGGAATGTATCGATAGGTACTAACGAATCGAACTAAGGATATTGTAGTGACACTTCCCGCAAACACGGTCATAGGCTTCGTTCCTATACAAATCAATCCACATTACACCACCATGCCTAGGGCTTCTTTTCATTTTCTTCAAGTACTTTTCATTCAGGTGCAATCACATTAAGCCCGTTATCCGTACATACTCATAGTAAAGTGACCGGTTAGTGATTATGATCTTAAGCATTGGGCTCTGGTACATAAGTTGGCGTAACCCCTTTATTTAACCCAATTTGCAATTGTGGGTGATTGGATTGTAATCCACCCTACCAAGTTCAGCACCAGATACCTCTGAACCAACCAACAAATGGGCTTATTATTTTTTATTTTTCTAATCATGGGGCTCTGGTACATAAGTTTGTGTAACCCCTTTATTTAACCCAATTTGCAGTTGTGGGGGATTGGATCGGATTCCACCCTACCAAGTTCAGCATAAGATACCTCTGAACCAACCAACAATAGGCATATATATATATATATATATATATATATATATATATATATATATATATATATATATATATATATATATATATATATATATATATATATATATATATATATATATATTATATATATATATAATATATATATATATATATATATATATATATATATATATATATATATATATATATATATATATATATATATATATATATATATATATATATATATATATATATATATATATATATATATATATATATATATATATATATATATATATATATATATATATATATATATATATATATATATATATATATATATATATATATATATATATATATATATATACATTTTCTTCTGCATGTTTCGCATATGTCTTTATTTTGCTGGGTTAAATTACCGTGTGAGAGTCACCTATCCCGGATTTTCATACGACTTGAGAACAAAGCAAGAATTTTTGTGATCATTCACTTATTTTCATCGGTCCCCTACATAGAGCATGCTTAAGCCGGAGCTGACTGCAAGGATAAACTACTTAAGGACTTATTTGGAACAAAAATTGGGGCCACAGTATATGGGGTATCAGGATCGACTCTTATAATCATGAAGCCTACGGTGTTAAGACAATACCGATTTTTAGAAAAAGTTTTCCCAAGTCTTTTACATCCCGTTATAAATCTGTCTTATAGCCTAAATATTCAAGATGCACTGTTTTCTTTGCTCACAATTGTTTTTGGTAAGGTTAAAGAAATGGGAGAAATACGGATACACTACACAGATGACTCGTCAAACACATGTTATTTTATTGAAAGGAAAAGCAAACAACTAAAACACACAAAAATACTAAAAATAAAGGAAAGCGATAAAAAGCAATAAAAATAAAGGAAAGCGATAAAAATCTCCTCCCACACTTAAACCAAACATTGTCCTCAATGTTTCGATATGAGATAGGGTAGGAGTAACCTGGAAGAGAGAGAGAGAGAGAGAGAGAGAGAGAGAGAGAGAGAGAGAACTATGGGTGATCACCGGTACTGTCACCGTCACCGCCCTGGTCAGGATGCCTGGGTTGACGACGTCTGCTACGAGTACCAAGTCCTTCCTGCAGCTGCTGGGAGCGACCTAAGAGAGACCCTTGGGTGGCCTCGATAAGTGCGAAGTGACGCTCATTAGCCTGTCGCTGGCGATGCTGCTCATTAGTGATCGCAAGTAAGGACTCAGTGATAGTCCGATGTGCTTGCTCACTACGCTGCTGGGAAGCTACCATAAAACTCATATTGTCTGTCAGTTGTTGGTTTATGGTATTCAGAAGGGTGTCATACCTTTCCTCACGAGCCAGGTGCTCGTGCCACATCTCCTCGGTGATGTAAAAACCGGGAGTGGTACCTGCAAAATGGTCAGAGGAAGAAGGTGCATCTGAGAGTACATCCAGTTCCTGCAAAATGGTCAGAGCGCCACATCCAGTTCCTTGCATGTCGCACATCTGTACGCTGAGAGCAAGGTAAAACAACACCGGGTATAGCTACACCATGGATCATGAGGTGAAAACCACCTGCTCGTCGCACCTTGCATAATTTCATATCTTTCAAAAAAATTTAAGTTAATGGTGCAGTGAGGGAGTGGTTCCAAGGTGGCTAACTCAGCGTTGATATTTTAACGCTATAGCAATGGAAATAATTAAACCACCGAAAGAGATGGTTCCTCCCTTTTTAAGAATGGCGGACATATGCGCAAGCATTAAAGGAACAGGATTGATCCCGCAATTAGTGAGGCAACCCTGTAAAAATAGCAACTCACGAGCATTTACTTTGTTAGAATTTTCCCGACCAAATATAGTACATGCCAAAAGGTATCGAAAAATACGTATGGCCGGGTTATGAATATTAGAAGCTAAAATTCCTTCAAAGGATGTGACAATCACATTTGATAATCTATTCCAAAAAGTAAATACTTTGAGTGCCCATTCAGCATCTAAGGGTGTCTCACAGATGGAACCCTCACCGGAAGGCATTCCTAGCAAACCTGCTAAGGCATCGGTAGAGTACTTGTATTCCACATTAAACATTCTAAAACAAACGGTACCTACCGTGCTAGTAGTGCCAGGGTAAATAGTGTAAATTAGGAAACTTAAAAATTCCCTAGTCAGCCTATCATAGGTGGGTGCTTTACTAGCAAAAATATCGTGTAATCCTAAAGTATCAAGCATGTGGAAAACACTATGGCATGTCCCTAAAGTGTACAAGCAATCTTCGTCTACATACCTGGTTGAAGAGGAAAATGGGTGTTTATGGAAAGGAAGTGAAAAATGGAGTTTTAGTGGGTTTTTGGTGGAGAGATGGTTGAGTGGAGTTTGGAAATGGTAATGGCTTGGAGTTAAAATGAGAAAGTTGGGATTTTTCGTGAACTTTGGTGGAGTTGGGAGAAGGAGAAAATGGGTTTGGAGAGGTTGAAGAAGGTGAAAATGGTGAAATTAGGGATTCTGTCCCGTTAAAGGTTCAGACATCCTGGCGCCCGCCGTGAGGCTTATGGCGCCCGCCATGTCTTCAGAATTGGTTGGGCCGGATTGCTTCTTGGGCCACATCTTTTTGTCTTCATTTTTGCAAAAAGGGGGGTGCACATAGGTTTCGGTATGTTGTTTTTTTATTATAGCTTGACAAAACAAAATAAAATAGTAAAATGAGAATAAATAAAATAAAATAAAATGGACATAAAAACATAATAATAATAATAATAATGCATATATATATATATATATATATATATATATATATATATATATATATATATATATATATATATATATATATATATATATATGAAGAGTTAATAATAAGTCACGGGTCCAAAGATCCTAGGAAAGAAAAAGCAAGCATAAAGTAAAAAAGGAACAATAAAAATAAGCATAAATAATAAATGATGGGAAATAGGAAAATCAAATGTCATATCTCGGTTGGTGATAGCATCAATGCTCAGGGTATAGTGGAGTCTCCTCGACTTCGTATCCTCGAAGCTCTGCGATCTGGCGTCGGATGTCGGCAATCTCATCATTCAGTATATCGGTTTCAGTGTCATGTGTGGCGACTGATACTTCGACCTGCAAAGCAACGTCAACAACCTCCTGGAGAAGTTGGGCTATCTCCATACGAAGCTTAATTAGTTCAGACTGCATGCTTAGACTCTAGAGATTTGGATTATTAGTGCGGACTTTGATTCTGATAGGTGCGATTTTCGGCTCGTCTACTGTCTCGCTTTGGCCTTCTATGCCGTAGGCCTAATCAATTACACAAGTTACCTGAGGGTCTAGTAAATTGAAGTAGTGAATAGTCTCCCCCTCGATTAAGAGCCTGTATTGATCCGGTTGGAAAGAAGACCTCCTCATGAGGCCACAGTCCAGACAGAAGTCAATATCCATCAAGGTGTAGTTGCAGTAAGACGTCAGGTGAAATAGTCTTCTATCAAGTCCCAGGGCGGAGGCTATATGAGTCACCGTGCTTCTAACGTGTATAGGGCTCACAGCGGAGCGAGCATTAAGATATAAACTCTCGATCAGGAAAGCTCTACAATCTACTGGGCGTGACTGAGTGGTACAGTACATGAAGAAGATCTCTTCAGCAATTACATGCGTATCAGGGTCACTCTTCCCCAGGAACGTGTGGGCAATGATCATCTGAAAGTATCTGAAAGCAGGATTATGGATCTTGTTAGAGATTTGGATGGAAGGGTCAGGACTACCTCCACATGTAATGTCACTCAAGAACTTCTCAACGTCTCGACTCAGAAAATAGCCATGGGGAGCTCAGATGAGGCATCATAAGCAGTCTGAAATCCAAGCAAGTCACTGAAACGCTTGTGGTTAAAGGTGTATTCTGTCCCAAACTACCTGAAATTAATGTAGCCACCATCACTAGCGTGACCAACATAGGGCTCATAGGTCAGCGAGCTCAAGAACTCCAAAATCAGGTTCTTGTAAGTCACATGCATCGTATCAGTATATTCATCCCATTGCAACTGATTGCACAAATTCCTGACACGAGGCTCAACGCCTAATGCCTCAATGCAGCTCGAGTCAGGATATCTGGTGGGTAGCATTGGATGGTGGGAAAGCATGGCGTAGCGCTGCTCCTGAACTGGGTCACGAAAGATTACTGGCATAGTGTCGTAATTTTCCATCCTGAAAAGTTAGGTTAGAAACAGAGGACACCTGAAATCACAAATATTATAACTGTTAGTCTACACATAGATATACATACATATATAAAACAAATAAAAATATAAATTGGAATAGTAAAAGTAAAGCAAAGGAAAAGAAATCATGGGTTGCCTCCCATGTAGCGCTTGTTTAACGTCGTTAGCTTGACGATTCAAACTTTATATGTTAGAGGTAGGAGCTGGAGGGTCGACCAGAGTTTGGTCAGGGCATTCTGTGGGGATGTCACCTCCTTGATATTGCTTCAGTCTTTGTCCATTTACCACAAACGGATTACAGGAATTGTTCCGGATTTCAACCGCTCCAGATTTTAGGATTTTGGAAACCTTAAAGGGGCATGTCCATCTCGAACGCAGCTTACCTAGAAAAAGTCATAATCTCGAATTGAAGAGGAGAACATAGTCGCCTATATTAAATTCCTTTTTCACAATCCTTTTGTCATGCCAAACTCTGGTTCTTTCTTTGTATATAACGACATTCTCGTAAGCATTCTGGCGGAGTTCCTCCAATTTGTGGATATCAAGGATTCACTACTTTCTAGATGCTAGGTGTAAGACCCTAATTTTGACCCTAAGATCCCTCATGGCATCATGTTATTGCACAAGGGCATTGCCTCAAGGATCATAGCATGTTTGGCTCATAAACCCTAGGGTTGGGACTTGTTTGAGTGGTTTGAGATCACCAAGCATGCTTGTATTGTATGTTATTTCTTTTCTTATTTGATTACTAACCAAAAGCACAAAAATATGTCACTAACTCTTTTTGTTTTGAAGCTCAAGTGATCATGTGCTCCACAATGCTCCTAGAAGGCTCCTAAGCTCAATGCATTGGGTAAATGAAGATGAGAAAAGGCATGAAAATGGTCCACAAAGTTCCTAATCATCATATATGTCTCCCAAGTATCTCAATTTTCCAATTTGATCAAGATAACCCAAAGGGCTTGAGGATTGTTTCCCAAGGAAACCCTAATTTCACTGTGCTTTGACTATGCCTTGCCCATGAAGCAATCTCAACCTCTGACCAAATTTAATCAAGGGAAGTTATTTAACTTATAATTTGTTGCATATATATGCCTATTTGAGTCCCCTCAATCATTTATTCATCAAGATTGGAAGTTTGACCTTGAAAAGTTGACCAGTCAAGTCATTTGACTAAGCTGAGGTTCAATAAGCTATACTTTTTGATGTGTTTATCAAAAGAAGATGATTCAAAATAAACAATGTTCATAAGAACCATATGAACAACTTTCATGTTCATAAAAAATCCATTTGAAGCTTGGAGAGTCATCATTCATTCCAAAACATTACAGGTCTTTTTGACTGAACCCTAATTTTGGGTCAACTTGACAAGGCCATAACTTCCTTAATTTTTATGATTTTGAGGTGAGACCAAAGGAACTGGAAAGCTTGAGATGTCTAATTCAAATGTTAGTTTGAACAAAATTTCATAATCCTAAAAGAAATACATGTTATATTGCAAAACATTATAGGTCATCTTGGACCTAATTCATTGAATTTGAAAAAGTAACCAACTTCAAATGCCCATAATGTTGTCATATAAAATCCAAATGATGCAAACTTTGAGTCTAGGTTGACCATATTGAAAATATCTACAAAGTTTATGTTGGAGTGTTTTTCATTTGAAGCTTGTATCTGGACGATAGAGGGGTTTGATTAAGCTTACTTTTGGATAACGTTTTTCAAAGTGATTTGAATATGTTTTACACTTGAATTTTCCAAGCCAGTTTTGATCAATTTTCACATGCCAAATGATTTTTTCCCAACATGACTTTTGTTCCTTATTTCAAGAGCTTTCCAACCATTACTCACAATAGTCCTTGGGGTCTACCATTTGGGAGATTTGGATTTATTTTCATTTAGGTGCAATCTTGATATTTTATGTTGAAACTTGAATTGCAAGCATTTACCATCCAATGTGCACGACCAAATGCCTTTCACATGAACTCAACAAGCTTCTTTAGCCATCCATGGGCCTCTCACACGTCCACAAAGGCCCATGCATTCAAATTTCAATTTCCATGCACATGAGCAGTGTGTGATGCTCTGATACATTCAGCTATAAATAAAGGCTTCATGAGCTTCATTTCACAACCTTTCGGAGATCCCATATGCTGCTGAACTGAAACCATAACCCTCATCAAAGGAATCACTCAATTTTTTCCAGATTTTAGAGCTTGAAATTCAGTAACATTAGTTGAGTTTTAAAGCTAGATTCCTTAACCAATCACCTTCCATACATTCAGAGACCAAAGAGGAGCAAGAAGTGTGAAGAATTCGTGGCCAGAAGCTCTCCAATTTGAAGGTATAAACTCAAACTTGTTGGATCTGAAACTCCTAATTCAATGTAGTATCCTTGTGTTTCTGTGGTTCTCTGAAGTCCTCATACTTGAGGCAAACTTTTGGTGCATTCAATTTTCCATTTCATAAACAATCCGTGTGGACACCATGATTTTCTCCTTCATCTTTCTCTCAATATAGGAAGATTGAAAGAAATCCATTGGTATAGTGATGATCTACATCACAAGAGCTTTATTTCCATGGCCTTGTTTTTCATTTTCATTGAGGTTCATTTCTCTGCAAATTTGGCCGAAATCTGTTGCTTGGCCGGAGAAGACGGTGGTTTCCACCGCCACCGCCACGTGTGCATGCTTATAGCCTTTGGATCTTGCTTCCATGATCTAATCGTGTGCGTCCATTTTAATTAATTCTTTTAATTCTTTGTGTTTCTCTATTGACTTGAGTCCACCGTATGTCATCAGATCCAAGCTGTGCCTTGTGCCACGTCAACTAATGAATTTGGATCCGGTGGCTGAGTATTTTTCGCTTATTTCATTTTCTTTTTATTTTCTGTTAATTCATTTCATTTTCAAAAATTCATTAAAAATTCATATGAAGTCAGAAAAATATGAGACCAACTTTGAAATTTTTCTTGAAAAATCTTGTTTCATATTATGATTTTTAATTATTTTTGTGACTTCATTTGATATTTTTTATGAATTACTTGGTTTTTAATTATTTTAACTCATTTTAAAATACTTTCTGAATTTAAAAAAATACAAAAATATTTTCATAGCATCTATGGATCATGATAAGTCAATGAAAAATAGTCTCAACAATTTTTTGTTTCTTTTGAGATTATTTGAGATTTTAATTCATATTATTCTATTTTTGGTTGTTTTTAATTGATTTTAAATGCTTTCTGACTTTAAAAATTTGTGAGAAAATTAGTCAAAGTTTGTTTGACTATGTTGAACCTATGAGAATTTAATTGGACTTTTTGAAGTTGCTTTGAATTGAATTTGAGGTTCAACCTTATTTGTTTATTTTTAATTTGTATTTTATTTTATTTAAAAAATACTAAAAAAATATCATTGACTTCTTGACTTGTTATCTTCATTCTTCTTCTGTTTGGTGTTGATTGAGGTTGAATTGATTCAACTTTGATCAAATTCATTGGATCTTGTGGTTTGAAAATCCTTAAGGATCATCACCTAGAAAGATGAATGAATTTGATCAAGGATGAGTTATCCCTTGATAAATTGGGATTTGTTGTTGACTTCTTACCCCTCCCCTTTCATCTTCATCCCTTTCTTTCCCTCAATGACCAATGCGTTAAAGTCTTGAGGTTGGTTTTGACAAATAGAAGTTTAATCTTCTTTGATCCAAACCAAACTCAACTTAATCCATGATCAAGTGAGTTATTTTGTGTCAAAGATAGGTTACTTCTTGATCAAGCAAATAACCAAAAGTCAATACAAGGCCCTTCCCCTTTTGTTTGGCATGGCAAGTTTATGGAACTTGACTTACTAGTCATGACCTCTAACTTGTGTTCTTTGCCCATATTCTTATTGACCGGCCTCAGATAGGTGTGGCTACTACATTAGTTCACTTACGATTGCTTAACATAGCGCTACATTGTCTTATGACAAGCTAACATAACTCTACTAATTACTAACTTTAATTTGAACTTTTAAAATTCTTGTCATTTACTTTCAATGTCATTTATTTATTGCTCATTATTCATCTTGATTTTCATCTTTTCTCACTTGAGCACATATTTTATGTTTATGTCATTTTTCTTTTGCTCATTTGAGCCCATTATTGTGTAAATATATTGTTATTTTGTGTTATTTTGTGTTTGTTTTGATGTGAACCAAAATGCAAAAGGAGAAAGGACTTAGAATTAGGATTTACCCATGCTTAAAGGAGTTCAAGAGCAACTAGGCCTCATGCCTTTAGAATGCTAAAACTCAAAGTTCACCTCAAAGGACTTTTCCTCAAAACTTATTCTTTGTCCATTCCCTTTATCATGTTATGAGCTTTTTGATGTGTGTTTTTGTGTGATAGGAACCCCATCTTAAGATTGTGAAAAGAAGACCATTGTCATGAGTAACCAAGTCAAGAGCCAAGCCAAATGGAGATCCTAGGAGCTTGAATTCAATTTATTGATTGCTTGTTTTGTATGCTAAATCCAAAGGAAATGAGCATCTTGAGTCATCTCTATATGACTCCAAGAAAAGGAACTCCAAGGGTTACCTCTCCCATCTTATCTTTGTATGCTTTAAGAATAGCCCTTCTCTCTTCCCCCCACTCTAACCAAGCCAAAAAATCATTTTCAAAACTTTGACTTTATTTCAAATTAGAAACTTAGGCCTTAGGCCTTTGACTTTTCAAAACCATTTTCATAAATACTCATTGTAAATGAACTTTAATCCAACTTTAACCTCATCTTCTGAATAAATCTAACTTGTAAATATAACCCATTTCAAGTTGTTTTTGTGGTTCCAAAGGCCACTTGTTAAAATATTTTCAAAAACATTAGTCATAGGTTTGAGTTATCATAGTGGTTGATGTAAATCTCACCTCATCCTTAGTGTTGGATTATAAGCCTTCCATGCTTATTATAGGGTTAACCCCTCACTAGCATGTTGAAGCCTTCCTCACATGGTGGATTGTTGGTTTAGGTTGAGTTTTATACCTTTGATAACAAAAGACCTTAAGGCTTTTGATTAAAATCAATTCACCAATCTTTGAAATTTTTACCCCGAACTATGAGGTTTTGATCCTCCTTTGTGATGGTACGTAGGCAATGGGTTCATCCATTCAAATAACAAAATGTGTAAATATAATCTATTCTCTTCTCATCCCTCAAATCTTTTGCACAAATCTTTTCACAAATACCAACCTACAACATATTTGCAAAAAGAGGTTCCCTTAGAGTACTAAGGATGTTTTGGGTGCGTAAAACCTTCCCATTTCATAACCAAACCCCTTATCTAGATCTCTGACATTTTTATTAGTTTTTGATTTGAAAAACTTCTTACTTGGATTTTGTTCGCTTTTTAGCCTTTCCTTTGGACAAATAAAAGTGCGGTGGCGACTCAAATTGTATGTTGACTTTTGGTTTAGTCAATAAACCTAAAGGTAACGAAAACCCCACTATAGAAAAGTGGTGACTCTGCTGGGGAAAGAAGCTGTAGTCTCCAGTGGGTTTAGCCTACTTTTTGCTTGTATGTGTTGTATGTTTATATTTATTTGTGGCATATTTTTGTGCAAATTTGGGATGAATGTATTGTTTGTAATGTATGAATTGCTTGACATATTAATTGCGTGTATGCTTGGTGGTTTCTTGTGAGATGAGTTCTATACCCGAACTCGAGTGCACTTATGATAGGAGAATGACATAGTCTTGTTGACTTGTGTGGAGTTATTCCTTAACAAGTTAACTTGCAAGTTCATTCCCTTGGTGGAGGTTTTATTGGGATCACTAATGTCACACGAGTAGTCGTGGTTAGACATTACTCTTTCCAATACAAACCCTAGAAGCCAAGGACCTTAGATACCTAACCTATCTTGGCCTATTTTAGGATGTAGTGTGAAGGTCGTTCAAGTGTAAGGCTTGATGCGATTGTTACGCGATACGACACTCGTAAGAGTCCCTCTTGAGAATATTTTTGGAAGACGAGTAGTCGTTTTATCCGATAATATCCAAAAGATAGGATGATGACTATGTGAACCTTTTAGAACATGATTGTCAGGTTTAACCATAGTACACTCCCGTTGGGTGGTTCTTAACTGAGACTCCATGCTCGTGACTTACAACAAACCCGTGATTCGCGGTCGATCCGTTCTCGTATATCCTCAAAATCAATGAAACTTTGGTGTTGATAAGGTGTAAAACCATAATCCACCAAAATGGATGATTGATATTGACGATGACTTGAGCCATCCCGTGACCTTTGTATGGTGTGACTTACTTGATCCTTGAGTGTGTTTGTTGCATCCATGCATCCATGCATTCATTCTCATTCATGTCATCGGCGTCTGAAATCTTATGTATTAGATCCTTTGGAGTTCAAATCTCGCCATGGGAAGCTTCTAGCTATTCTCTCTACCAAGGTGGATGAGGGTCTGATGAGTGTGTTGGTGCAGTTCTACGATCCTCTGTATCGGTGTTTCACTTTTCCGAATTTCCAGCTTTTGCCTACTTTGGAGGAGTATGCTTATCATGTGGGTATACCTATTCTTGACCGATTGTCGTTCAGTGGTTTGGAGAAGATTTCGTCTTCTCAAGAGATTGCTGACATGCTTCACGTGGAAGTATCTGACATTGTTGCCAATATGACTACCAAGGGTGGAATTCAAGGTCTCCCGTCTGATTTTCTGATTCCCAAAGATACCTTGTTTGGGAAGGTCATGAGTAAGGAAGCTTTTGAAGCCATATTTGTACTCCTCATCTATGGGCTAGTGTTATTTCCCAACATCGATAACTTCGTCGATGTACGCTATTAGGATTTTCTCTTCTCTTAATCCCGTTCCGACTCTGTTGGGTGACACTTATTTCTCTTTGCATATGAGGAATGCAAAGGGTGGTGGTTCCATTGTATGTTGTCTGCCTCTGTAGTACAAGTGGTTTATTTCGCACTTGCCTCAGACGCTTACCTTCAAGGAGAACAAGGGATGTCTACGGTGGTCCACGAGACTTATGTCTCTAACTAATGATGATATCTCTTTGTATAATCGTGTTTATGATGGCATTAACATTATCGACTCTTGTGGTGAGTTCTCCAATGTGCCTCTTCTTGGTACATGTGGTGGAATTAACTACAACCCTGCTTTGGCTCGCCGTCAGCTTGGGTTCCCCTTAAAGGATAAACCTAACAACATTTCGTTGGAAGGCTTATTCTTTCAATAGGGTAAAGATCCCTAAAACCTAAAGGATAGGATGGTCCGCGCCTGGCGCAAGGTTCATAAGAAAGGGAGGAATGAGCTTGGTCCGAGGAACTGTGTTGCTTTGAAGCCTTACACCTCTTGGGTAAGGAAGAGAGCCCTCGAATACTGCATGCCGTATGAGTATTCGAGACCTACCCCTATGGTTATGGTTGGGCCTTCAACCCTCCCTAATCAAGGAGTAGAAGAGTTGAGAGACGAAGACTGTTCGTATGCTTGGGTTCGTGAGCGCGAGGAGCTTCTTCAGCAGCTCAAGGATAAGGATGCAATGATCGAGTTTCTAGAGCATCAGGTTATTGATGAACCTGATAATATGGTTACTTCTCTCCTACCTCACTCATCTAGGTTTTGGAAGAAGAGATATGATCAGCTCGCCAAGGAGAAGGCCGACATGGAAGCAGCTTACGAGAGAGAGGTGAAGAGGCTTCGTGCGACGTATCTTCCGATCTCGAAGGCTTTGGACGACTGCTTCTAGGGCTCCATAGGATGTTTATTCTCCTTTTCTATTGTATTGTATTTGGTTACCGAGAATGTACTACTTCTTTGGTGTAAAAGGTTTCCAAATATTATATTACTATGAGTATTCCACATAGGTCTTAAAAACTTCAGTATTTTCAAAAAATTTACAAATAGATCTTTATAAAGTCCCTCCGATAAAAAACAAATCATATGCACGAGCATTGCATGCATCATATGCATAAGCAGGTTTTGGTTCCGAGCTCTTGATACAGTGTTCTAACTCTTTGCTCTTCATTTATTTTGAAGACAAGCTGATGCATCCGTACTGCACTCGCGCAAATGTCAAAGCAATGGCCGAACAACTAGAGAACGAGAACAGAGAGCTCAAAGAAGAAGTCAGCCGGTTATCTGCTCTGGTGGAGTCCTTGTTTAAAGCTCAGAAGCAAGCTGTGAATGTGCAGGCGTCCGCGTCCAATCAAGCGCTTGAGGTGGCACCTACCTCTATACCAACCCCTGCTATGGGATCAGCTAATGTCATGCATTTTGGTTACCCTTGGGGAATGCCCCATAATTTCATGCCTAAAGGACATCATTCGTAAGTGTAAGTTCAGTCGACATCTAGCCCGGTCCCGGTGGTTAATTCTGTTCCTACTCCAGCTCCCATTCCTCAAGTCTGTGTTGACGAGACTCTCTACCAATTCGAGGCCTTTGAGAACCCGGATGTGTATGATAAATTTGATGAGATGAGAGACCAGTTCTCTAATTTGAGGAAGGAAATGAAGGCCCTTTGAGGGAAAGACTTGTTTGGGAAGAGCGCCTTTGAGCTCTGTTTGGTCCCAAATGTAAAGATTCCAATGAAATTCAAGGTCCCAGACTTTGAAAAATACAAGGGGAATAGCTGTCCGCTCAGCCATTTGGTCATGTATGCTAGAAAAATGTCTACGCATACCGACAATGATCAACTGCTCATCCATTATTTTTAAGACAACCTGTCTGACGCTGCCTTGAAATGGTATACGGGTCTTGATTGTGGCTCTGTACGCACTTTCAATGACCTCGGTGAGGCTTTTGTAAAGCAGTACAAATATAACATGGATATGGCTCCGGACAGAGATCAGCTGAGGGCGATGTCCCAAAAAGACAAGGAAACCTTCAAGGAGTACGCCCAGAGGTGGAGGGAATTGGCAGCTCAGATAGTGCCACCATTGGAGGAGAAGGAGATGACAAAGATCTTTTTGAAGAATTTGAGCTCTTTCTATTATGAGCACATGATTGCTAGTGCTCCCTCGGACTTTACCGAAATGGTAAATATGAGGATGAGGCTAGAAGAGGGAGTCTGTGAAGGACGTCTGTCCCGGGATGATTCTTCGGCAAAGAAGTATGGAGGATTTTCCAAGAAGAAAGAAGGGGAGCCTCATGTTGTTTCTTCCCATATCAAAAGAAGACCCTTGTGAGGAGGAAGGAAGTTCGACCAACTGTCAACCAACACCAGGTGGCTCATATAGCACCTGCTTTCAGAGAAGCTCAACAACCACAACAACAACCTCGTCAATAACAACAGGCTTACCAGCCTCGCAATAATAACAACAACAACACCAACAATTATGAGAGGAAGAGGGTGACTTTTGACCAAATTCCTATGACCTACGCTGAACTTTATCCTTCCTTGATTGATAGGAAGTTGATAACTCCAGGTGATCCTCCTGATGTGCCAGCCAATCCTCAATGGTGGTACAAGCCTGAACTTCATTGTGTGTATCATTCCGATGCGCTCGAACATGACATGGAGAATTGCTTTCCGTTGAAGACCAAGGTGCAAGACCTTGTGAGGAGTGGGATACTATTCTTTGAGGATGTAGGCCAGAATGTTAAGAAGAACCCATTGCCCGAGCATGGGAAGGAAGCTGTCAACATGGTTCAGGGGTGCCCTAGGAAGTATAAGGTCCTTTATATGAATGATATAAGGCAATCCCTGGTGGAAATGCATAGGCTATTGTGTGAGCACAATCACTATGAGCACGATCATGATAGGTGTCATGTGCGCACCGTCAATGAAAGAGGATGCCGCAAGATAAGAAGGGATATCCAAGAGATGCTAGACCAAGGGATGATTGAGATACTTCAAAATCGCGATGAGGATGAAGTGGATATTATTACCCCTGTGTTCAATATTCTTGATCCTGTTGTCATTAAGTATGATGGTAGCAAAAGGAAGGTGGTGCCAACTCTTGTGATAAAGCCAGCGGGCCCTGTCCCGTATGTGTCAGATAAAGCGGTCCCATATCGTTACAATGATGTTATGCTGGAAGATGGGAAGGAGGTGCCGTTGCCCTCAACCTCTGTTGTAAGCATATCCGATGTTAGTGGAGTGACCCGTAGTGGTCGTGTTTTCTCGGCTCAGCCGAAATCCCACGAAGACGTCGTGAAGAGAGATGTTGTTAGTCTTGTCGGTCCCATGGGGACTTCTTCTTCAAATCATTCCGTTTCTACTGTGAAGGGTGTTAACCCTGTTGTTGTCAAAGCTGATAAAGCTCCTATCCTAGTTGGCCAGTCTGGCATATTGAGAGAGGATGGTGATGAGATGTTGAGGCTCATCAAGAGGAGCGAGTACAACGTTGTGGAACAATTGCTTCAAACTCCATCAATGATATTTGTCCTATCTTTGTTGATGAATTCAGAGCCACACAGTGAAGCGTTGCAAAGGGTGTTGGACGTGGCATATGTGGATTACAATGTCACAATTAAATAGTTTGATAGCATTGTTGCAAATATAACTGCCTGCAACAATTTGAGCTTCTGCAATGATGATCTTCCCGAGGCGGGAAAAGACCACATTTGGCCTTACATATCTCTATAAACTATAAAGGCGATGCCTTATCCAACGTGTTGGTGGACACAGGGTCATCACTTAATGTATTGCCAAAGTCCACTCTTGCCAAACTTTCATATCAGGGACCTCCCATGAGGCAGAGTGGAGTGGTAGTAAAAGCTTTTGATGGATCGTGCAAGACCGTGATTGGTGAATTAGACCTCCCGATCAAGATTGGACCTAGTGATTTCCAGATCACTTTCCAAGTTATGGATATACATCCGTCGTACAGCTGTTTACATGGTAGACCATGGATTCATGAGGCAGGTGCCATGACATCCACCCTACACCAAAAGTTGAAGTTTGTCAAGAACAAGAAGTTGGTGGTGATAGGAGGAGAGAAGGCTCTCTTGGTCAGCCATTTATCTTCATTTTCCTACATTGATGCTGAGGATGAGGTTGGGATTCCATTCCAAGCCTTATCTATTGCAGAGCCTTCTAGGAAAGGACTTTCTTCATTTGTCTCCTACAATGACGCGAAGTTGGCCATCGAGCGTGGCACAACTAATGGTTTAGGGAAAATAGATAAAGATGGAAGAGAATAAATCCCGGGCTGATATAGGGTATTCTTATGGTGTTTCTAATGATCTTGGGCTATTTCAGAGTGGAGGTTTTATCCACACCAATGGAGATCAAGAAGCTGCTGCCATCATCGAAGAAGGTGAAGAGGAAGACCTCGGCAACTTTGTCATACCTGGCGGGATCTGCAATAATTGGGTCACTGTTGATGTTCCGACAGTTATCCATAAGTCAACGTAATATGTTCATTCTTGTTTAAAAACCCTTCTCCCATGCAAAAAAGGAGAAGTGAAGACATTGTTGGCATAATTAATTAATACAATGATATTCATTCAATAATCGCATGGTAAATGTTTGTTTTCTCAAATTATTTTTCATTTTTGCTTTTTTTGCATGAAATTGGTGATCACCATAAAAATCTAAAAAAAAAGAGAATAAAATCAATTTTTTTATCTGCATAATGATTTGCCTTGTTTGAATTCTGAAATCTCTTTTATACTCAAAATCATTATGCAGGTTAATCAAACCCATTGAACATAATGATCCAACACCATCTCCCAACTTTGAATTCCCTGTATTTGAGGCAGAAGAAGATGATGTTGAAGAGATTCCTGATGAGATTACCCGTCTGCTTGAGTACGAAGAGAAGGTCATTCAGCCACATCTTGAGAGTCTGGAAACAGTCAACTTGGGGTCTGAGGATTGTATTCGTGAAGTGAAGATTGGGGCACTCCTTGAAGAGTCTGTTAAGAAGGGGTTGATTGAGTTGCTACGAGAATATGTCGACGTCTTTGCCTGGTCGTATGAAGACATACCTGGTCTAGATACTGATATCGTGCAACATTCCTTGCCGTTGAAGCCTGAGTGTGTGCCTGTGAAGCAAAAGCTCAGAAGAACTCATCCTGATATGGCAGTGAAGATTAAAGAAGCAGTTCAGAAGCAAATTGATGCGGGATTTCTGGTGACTTCTACATATCCTCAATGGGTGGCCAATATTGTGCATGTACCTAAGAAAGATGGAAAAGTCCGAATGTGCATGGATTACCGTGACTTGAATAAAGCTAGTCCAAAAGATGATTTTCCTCTACCACACATTGATATGTTGGTAGACAATATGGCTAAATTCAATGTCTTTTCATTTATGGACGGATTTTCTGGTTATAATCAGATTAAAATGGCACCCGAGGATATGGAGAAGACAACATTCATCCCATCTTGGGGAACATTTTGTTATCGAGTGATGCCCTTCGGTTTGAAGAACGTCGGAGCCACGTATCAACGCACTATGACTACCTTGTTTCATGACATGATGCACAAGGAGATCGAGGTGTATGTCGATGATATGATTGCAAAGTCGAAAACGGAAGTTGAACATGTAGAACACTTGTTGAAGCTTTTCCAGCGTTTGAGGAAGTACAAACTCCGCTTGAATCCGAACAAGTGTACATTTGGAGTCCGTTCCGGCAAGTTATTGGGCTTTATTGTCAGCGAAAGAGGTATTGAAGTTGATCCTGCCAAGGTTAAAGTAATACAAGAGATGCCTGCGCCCAAAACTGAGAAGAAAGTCCGAGGTTTTCTTGGCTGCTTGAATTATATTTCGAGATTTATATCCCATATGACCGCCACATATGCACCTATATTCAAGCTCCTCCGGAAAGATCATCGTCATGATTGGACCGAGGATTTCCAAAAGGCCTTTGACAGTATCAAAGAGTACCTGTCTGAGCCTCTGATTCCGTCTCCGCCTGTTGAAGGGAGACCATTGATTATGTACTTGTTTGTGCTTGATGATTCCATGGGTTGTGTCCTTGGTCAACAAGATGAATCAGGAAAGAAAGAATATGCAATATACTACTTGAGTAAGAAGTTCACCGACTGTGAGTCTTGGTACTCAATGCTTGAGAAGACATGTTGTGCTTTGGCTTGGGCTACTAAGCGTCTACGCCAGTATATGTTGAATCATACAACTTGGTTGATATCCAAAATGGATCCAATCAAGTATATCTTTGAGAAGCCTGCTTTAACTGGGACGATTTCCCGTTGGCAGATGCTGTTGCCTGAGCACGATATTGAGTATCGAGCTCAAACAACTATTAAAGGTAGTATATTGGCTGACCATTTGGCACATCAACCAATTGAAGATTATCAGTCTGTGCAATACGACTTCCCTGATGAGGAGATTCTGTATTTGAAGATGAAAGATTGTGATGAGCCTACGCTCGATGAAGGGCCAGAGCCTGGTTCTCGATGGGGTATGGTGTTCGATGGTGCTGTCAATCAGTATGGAAATGGTATTGGGGCAGTGATCATTACTCCTGAAGGCACACATTTTCCTTTTACAACAAGGCTAACTTTCAAATACACGAATAATATGGCAGAGTATGAGGCTTGTATTATGGGTTTGGGAGAATGTGTTGATCTTAGGATCAAACATCTTGATGTTTATGGTGATTCGACCCTTGTTGTTAATCAGATTAAGGGTGAATGGGAGACGAATCAACCTGGCCTTATCCCATATAGAGATTATGCGAGGAGGATTTCAACTTTCTTTACTAAAGTTGACTTCCATCATATTCCTCGAGATGAGAATCAGATGGCGGATGCTCTTGCTACGCTTGCTTCAATGATTGTTGTCAATCATTGGAATGAAGTCCCAAATATTACCGTGATGCGATTGGATAGACCAGCTCACGTGTTTGCAGTTGAGGAAGTGAAAGATGATAAGCCATGGTATTATGATATCAAGTGTTTTCTTCAAAGTCAGACCTACTCGCCTGGGGCATCTGTTAAAGATAAGAAAACTTTAAGGAGATTATCTGGCAGTTTCTACCTTAATGGTGATGTGCTTTACAAGAGAAATTTTGACATGGTTCTGCTCAGATGTGTGGATAGACACGAAGCAGACCTACTGATGACTGAAGTCCACGAGGGTTCATTTGGTACTCATTCCAATGGACATGCCATGGCGAAAAAGATGTTGAGAGCAGGCTACTATTGGCTGACAATGGAGTCTGACTACTGCAAATATACGTAAAGAAATGCCACAAGTGTCAGATTTATGCGGTCAAGATTCATATTCCCCCGACACTTCTGAATGTTATTTCCTCACCATGGACTTTCTCCATGTGGGGAATTGACATGATTGGCATGGTTGAGCCTAAGGCGTCAAACGATCACCGTTTTATTCTCGTAGCCACTGATTACTTCACCAAGTGGGTTGAAGCGACATCGTATGCAAATGTGACCAGGCAGGTGGTTGTGAGGTTTATCAAGAACCAACTCATATGCCGATATGGTGTTCCAGACAAGATCATTACTGATAATGGATCTAACTTGAATAATAAGATGATGAAAGAGTTGTGTAGCGAGTTCAAGATTGAACATCATAATTCTTCTCCCTATAGACCTAAGATGAATGGGGTTGTTGAAGCTGCTAACAAGAACATCAAGAAGATTATCTAGAAGATGGTTGTCACGTACAAAGATTGGCATGAGATGCTGCCGTTTGCTTTGCATGGCTATCGTACATCTGTCTTCACTTCAACAGGGGCAACCCCTTTCTCGCTTGTATATGGCATGGAGGTTGTGCTCCCCGTAGAGATCGAGATCCCATCAATGAGAGTCTTGATGGAAGCCAAGTTGACTGAGGCTGAATGGGTTCAGAGTCGTTATGAACAACTGAATTTGATTGAAGAGAAGAGATTAACTGCCATGTGCCATGGTCAGTTATATCAACAAAGGATGAAGAAAGCCTTTGATAAGAAGGTCAAGCCTCGTGTGTTCCGAGAAGGTGACCTCGTGCTCAAGAAAGTCTTATCTTTTGCGCCCGATTCCAGGGGCAAGTGGACTCCAAACTATGAAGGTTCATACATTGTTAAGAGAGCCTTTTCAGGCGGTGCTTTGTTGCTCACAACTATGGATGGGGAGGATTTCACTCGTCCTGTAAATTCAGATGCAGTCAAGAAATACTTCGCATAAAAATAAAAACAGAATAGCTCGCTAAGTTGAAAACCCGAAAGGGCGGCTTAGGCAAAAATGAGCATCTCGGTGGATTGAAAACCCGAAAGGGCGATCCAAGAAAAAGTTAGAGACATAAAAAAAACGAATGAATATATATCCCGCTAGATTGAGTACCTCACCCCGGGGCAATCTAGGCAAAAATTAGGGATTTGGCAAGTAACTGCATCCTGACAAGACTTTGTTCTACAACTGTCGTTTATCAAAGATTCTCGCTCAATCATCATCAACTAAAGTGTCGAATAAGGTGGATTCAGAGTTGGTGGAGAAACGGTTATTATGTTCAATGTAGCCTTTTTCCATGTATATCACCAATTTCAAATTTGTAAAGATCCATGGAGTCTCGCCATTTGCGGACTACCATTCTCTTAAATAAATTTGAGCATTTATCCAATTCTTTGCACTCTTATTTGTTTCTGTTTGGCAAATGTTTTCATGTTTTAATTAATGAATATCATTTTTTTAAACAAATAAAGTTTTCATGAATAAACTGTTTTAAACAAAGTGAACATTCACAATGACTAAAAGGGTAAGTGGAATATCCTCAGTGCTTTCCCAAGGATAGTATGATCACCAAAGGGTAAGACATTTATTCATATTCTGGCATTCCTGCTCCTTATATCCTCTTCATAAGCTTTCAAGTTGTCTCCCCAACTGAGCACATAAAGAATAATACATCATCAACTTCACAGAGAGTCTGGTATGAGAAGTTCTCCTTAATGGCAGTGGATTGATTTGTCTTATTGGATTGCTTTCCCCTAGCGGATGTTTGGATGTTCATCCAATACATTCCCTGGTAGTTTGTTTGTGTATACATACTTGTTTCTCTCACAGAGTGTTTAGCAATCCACTATTGGTATATGGTTGATCTGTGAATGATCCCTTCTTTTCCAATTTTTGCCTCGATATTTTAGAGATGTGTATCCCTCTATATCAGGCACTAGCATTTGTGTTTTATCATTTGTTTGGTTGTCATCCCTTGTGTGGATTGACCTAAAATCCCTTATAGATTGATAAAAGTTGATATGCTTTCCTCGCCTCACTATCCTGGTTATCTACTCACGAGGAAGATTGTCTTTCCCCAGCCCGAGTAAGAATCTCCAAAGGAGTAAGCATGTGTTCCCTGCAGAGCTACCTTTTGACTCCTCAGCAGGAAGTTTCCTAATGTAATTGATGGAAAGCTTGTTTCCCTTTTTCATTTATTTTGAAAAAGGTATCCCCGGTATGTCGCCTGCTGATGAAGGACTCATTTTCCCAATTTCTCCAGCAAGGGTAGTTTCCTCAAGAGCATTTACAGCTTGTGCCCAGTAGGGTTGCCAGATCAGAGTTTGATATTTGTATCTCCTCCGAGTCTGAAGTTTTCTTCTAGCATTAAGAGTTGGTGGTGAAGATGTTTATTTCCTTCCCTAATGGAGCAAAATGCTATTATTCCCCTTTTTTGCAGAGTTTCCTCTCCAGCAGATAGAAGGAAATGTTTTGATTGGTGTACATCTAATTGGTGGTTGTTCCCCACAGAGTCTTACATCATTCCTTGATAAGCTTCCCCAGTAGAGTTTCTTCTCCTACGGATCTTATTATTATTAAACCACCTGTCCCCGAGAGAGTTGATGGAAACTCCCCGATAGATTTTCTGCATCTTCCTTATGTCAGGATTGTTTACTCCAGGAATACTTTTCTCGTGCAGAGTGTTATCTCCTACAGTTAGAATTTTTGACTTTGCCTTTTCCCAGCTATGGTTAAAGTCATTCCTTGTTTATTCTTACTCCAGAGATAACCCCCCATCAGAGTTGAGTTCTCTGTTTGATCATCTTTTTTCGTTGCTCTTGAATACATCTTCTTTGTATCCTCAACGAGTGTAGCTTTGGGATAGGGTTTGATGTCCCCGATGATTTATTTTCATCCCTCTAGGGTTATTCCCAAGCTGAGTTCTCCAGTAGGCTTCGCCCTTCTTGTCGAGACGTTTATCGAGTGTCTATTCGTGATTCTTGGATTTGTGTTGTGTTAGATATGTTTGTTTGTCAGCATTAATCATACACAAATCATGCATATACATGCATAATCATAGCATTAAGATATTCATGATTGCATTCTTTGCCATATATCTTTGTTTGTTATCTCCTGCTATTGGTGAAATGTTCTTCCCCAAGCTGATGTTTGTGTCTGATCTCTCCATATAGAGTCAACCCCATAGGCAAAAAGTGTCTATCTTTTCCTCTTTATTCCCCACTGAGTTATGACCTCGTGCATGATTATTGTTTCAGTTTCCTCCCCAATTGTGTATCGGGATGGAATTACTCCCTTGAGTTATATCCTCATCGGGTTGAGTCTTATTTGATTGTGTCTTTCTAGTTTGTTCCTAGATTGATTCCTTTCTTGTTATCCCCTGCGGTTCCCTGTGGTTCAGTTGTTCAATTGCTCAGTAACCAGTAATTGTTCATCCTCTCCCCCAGTGGATTTCGTGGCCTTCTACCCAGTAACCGGTAGTTATAATTCCTATTTATATGGTTTTCTACCTAGTACCCGGTAGATGTAATCCCCTCTTTGTTGGTTATCTTTATCTAGTATCCGGTATTGATATTGCTTCGTTTTTTTGAGTATACCACACAGTAACCGGTGATATATCTCTTGGATAATTGCTTTTGTCAGGAAATTTATCCCTAGCGAGTCATCTTTCATTTACCCTTGTTTGGTAATGATTGTTTCTCCTTCTGATTGGTCATCAATTTATACCCAGTAACCGGTATCCCAATGTCCTTTCTTTTCGGTCGATTTATCCTTTATTAACCCAGTAACCGGTTGTGGATAATCTTTTATACGAGTAGGTTATCTACGTTTTTACCCATATAATGGTAGTAGACAATATATCTCATGCGCTCTTCAGTCGAAGTCTTTTTCTTCCCCAGTCTTGTAAGATTCGTATTTCCTTGTGGAATCGAATGTCCCTCCTGTAAGTCGAGTTTGCTTTTTCAGCCCTCCTTTCGGATGATGAGTGTCTTGGATATGTTCCCAATTCACACCTGGTTGGTCACCTATTATATACACAGTAACCGGTATGACTGGTGTTCCTTCCTTCTGCTCCCTATTATGACTTTTTGTCCCCTATGGAGTCAGATTTTCCTGAGTTGAGATGTGCCTTTTTGGTCCTCCTCAGATATTCCGGACGATTGATATCTCTCACCCTTATACCGGTCTTAGATATTCTTTCTCCCTGAGCATGTTGTTCTCTCACCCAGTAACCGGTGTTTTGATAACATGTCTCTCTTTGAGTTTATTACCCAGTAACCGATAATATCTCGTTGTTTCTTCCTCAGCTGAGTCCTTTGTGGACATCCCCGTCTGAGTCTGGATATTGTTTATCCGATGTATCCTTTATGGATAGTTTTGCTGTATTGGCATATTCCCCAGTACATGCATCTCTGCGTCAACTTGAGTCTTTCCATCGATTTATTTTCGTGGAATCCCTTCGTGTCTCCCAGCATGTTTTGAAGTCGTGGCCTACTCACGCATTTTTACCTTATTTCTCCTAGAGTCTCTGTCTCCCTAGTGAGTGTGTTACTCCTTTGGATCTTCAGTTTCTCCCGATTTCTTTTCCTTTGTAGTAATTATTCACCATGAAGATTTTTATTTCGCATGCTTACATTTTCATCACGAGGTCTCTTAGGGACCAAAATTCGTCTCTTTGCTATTATTTAAGACTCATTCTATCTCATTGAGACGAAGATTTTAACCTTCATATCTCCGGCTAGAATGACCTTAAATAGGGGCATCTGTAAGACCCTAATTTTGACCCTAAGATCCCTCATGGCATCATGTTATTGCACAAGTGCATTGCCTCATGGATCATAGCATGTTTGACTCCTTAACCCTAGGGTTGGGACTTGTTTGAGTGGTTTGAGATCACCAAGCATGCTTGTATTGTATGTTATTGATTTTATTATTTGATTACTAACCAAAAGCATAAAAACATGTCACTAACTCTTTTTGTTTTGAAGCTCAAGTGATCATGTGCTCCACAATGCTCCTAGGAGGATCCTAAGCTCAATGCAATGGCTAAATGAAGACGAGAAAAGGCATGAAAATGGTCCACAAAGTTCCTTTTCATCATATATGTCTCCCAAGTATCTCAATTTTCCTATTTGATCAAGATAACCCAAAGGGCTTGAGGATTGTTTCCCAAGGAAACCCTAATTTCATTGTGCTTTGACTGTGCCTTGCCCTTGAAGCAATCTCAACCTCTGATCAAATTTAATCAAGGTAAGTTCTTTCACTTATCATTTTATACATATATGAGCCTATTTCAGGACCCTCAATCATTTATTCATCAAGATTGGAAGTTTGACCTTGAAAAGTTGACCAGTCAAGTCATCTGACTAAGCTGAGGTTCAATAAGCTATACGTTATGATGTGTTTGTCAAAAGAAGATGACCCCAATATAAAAACTGTTCCTAAGAACCATATGAACAACTTTCATGTTCATCAAAAATAAATTTGAAGCTTGGAGAGTCATCATTCATTCCAAAACATTATAGGTCTTTTTGACTGAAACCCTAATTTGGGTCAACTTGCCAAGGCCATAACTTCCTTAATTTTTATGATTTTGAGGTGAGACCAAAGGCATTGGAAAGCTTGATATGTCTAATTCAAATGTTATGTTGCAAAACATTATAGGTCATCTTGGACCTAATTCAATGAATTTGAAAAAGTTCCCAACTTCAAATGCCCATAACTTTGTCATATAAAATCCAAATGATGCAAACTTTAAGTCTAGATTGACCAAATTGAAACTATTTACAACTTTTAGGTTGGAGTGTTTTTCATTTGAAACTTGTATCATGAGGACAGAGGGGTTTGATTAAGCCTACTTTTGGATAACTTTTTTCAAAGTGATTTGAATATGTTTTACACTTGAATTTTCCAAGCCAGTTTTGATCAACTTGCACATGCCAAATGATTTTTTTCCCAACATGACTTTTGTTCCTTATTTCAAGAGCTTTCCAACCTTTAGTCACAATAGTCCTTGGGGTCTACCATTTGGGAGATTCGAATTTATTTTCATTTAGGTGCATTCTTGATATTTTATGTTGAAACTTGAATTGCAAGCATTTACCATCCAATATGCACGACCAAATGCCTTTCGCATGAACTCAGCAAGCTTCTTCAGCCATCCATGGGCCTCTCACACGTCCACAAAGGCCCATGCATTCAAATTTCAATTTCCATGCACATGAGCAAAGTGTGATGCTCTGATACATTCAGCTATAAATAAAGGCTTCATGAGCTTCATTTCACAACCTTTTGGAGATCCCATATGCTGCTGCACTGAAACCATAACCCTCACCAAAGGAATCACTCAATCTTTTTTCCAGATTTTCGAGCTTGAAATTCAGTAACATTAGCTGAGTTTTAAAGCTAGATTCCTTAGCCAATTATCTTCCATACATTCAGAGATCAAAGAGGAGCAAGAAGTGTGAAGAATTCGTGGCCAGAAGCTCTCCAATTTGAAGGTATAAACTCAAACTTTTTGGATCTGAAACTCCTAATTCAATGTAGTATCCTTGTGTTTTTGTGGTTCTCTGAAGTCCTCATACTTGAGGCAAGCTTTTGGTGCATTCAATTTTCCATTTCATGAACAATTCATGTGGACACCATGATTTTCTCCTTCATCTTTCTCTCAATATAGGAAGATTGAAAGAAATCCATTGGTACAGTGATGATCTACATCACAAGAGCTTTATTTCCATGGCCTTGTTTTTCATTTTCATTGAGGTTCATTTCTCTGCAAATTTGGCCGGAATCTGTTGGTTGGCCGGAGAAGATGGTGGTTTCCTCCGCCACCACCACGTGTGCATGCTTATAGCCTTTGGATCTTGCTTCCATGATCTAATCGTGTGCGTCCATTTTAATTACTTCTTTTAATTCTTTGTGTTTCTCTGTTGACTTGAGTCCACCGTGTGTCATCAGATCCAAGTCGTGCCTTGTGCCAAGTCAATTAATGAATTTGGATCCGGTGGCTGAGTATTTTTAGCTTATTTCATTTTCTTTTTATTATCTGTTAATTCGTCCCATTTTCAAAAATTCATATGAGACCAACTTTGAAATTTTTCTTGAAAAATCTAGTTTCATATTATGATTTTTAATTATTTTTGTGACTTCATTTGATATTTTTTATGAATTACTTGGTTTTTAATTATTTTAATTCATTTTAAAAAACTTTCTGACTTTTAAAAAATACAAAAATATTTTCATAGCACCAATGGATCATGATAAGTCAATGAAAAATAGTCTCAACAATTTCTTGTTTGTTTTGAGATTATTTGAGATTTTAATTCATATTATGCTATTTTTGGTTGTTTTTAATTGATTTTAAATGCTTTCTGACTTTAAAAATTTGTGAGAAAATTAGTCAAAGTTTGTTTGACTATGTTGATCCTATGAGAATTGAATTTGACTTTTTGAAGTTGCTTTGAATTGAATTTGAGGTTCAACCTTATTTGTTTATTTTTTATTTGTATTTTACTTTAATTCAAAAAATACCAAAAAAATATCATTGACTTCTTGACTTGTTATCTTCATTCTTCTTCTGTTTGGTGTTGATTGAGGTTGAATTGATTCAACTTTAATCAAATTCATTGGATCTTGTGGTATGAAAATCCTTAAGGATCATCACCTAGAAAGATGAATGAACTTGATCAAGGATGAGTTATCCCTTGATCAATTGGAATTGGTTGTTGACTTCTTACCCCTCCCCTTTCATCTTCATCCCTTTCTTTCCCTCAATGGCCAATGAGTTAAAGTCTTGAGGTTGGTCTGGACAAATAGAAGTTTAATCTTCTTTGATCCAAACCAAACTTAACATGATCCATGATCAAGTGAGTTATTTTGTGTCAAAGATAGGTTACTTCTTGATCAAGCAAATAACCAAAAGTCAATACAAGGCCATTGTCATGAGTAACCAAGTCAAGAGCCAAGCCAAATAGAGATCCTAGGAGCTTGAATTCAATTTATTGATTTCTTGTTTTGTGTGCTAAATCCACAGGAATGGAGCATCTTGAGTCATCTCTATATGACTCCAAGAAAAGGAACTCCAAGGGTTACCTCTCCCCTCTTATCTTTGTATGCTTTAGGAATATCCCTTCTCTCTTCTCCCCATTCTAACCAAGCCAAAAAATCATTTTCAAAACTTTTACTTTATTTCAAATTAGAAACTTAGGCCTTAGGCCTTTGACTTTTCAAAACCATTTTCATAAATACTCATTGATAATGAACTTTAATCCAACTTTAATCTCATCTTGTAAATAAATCTAACTTGTAAATATAACCCATTTCAAGTTGTTTTTGTGGTTCCAATGGCCACTTGTTAAAATCTTTTAAAAAACATTAGTCATAGGTTTGAGTTATCATAGTGGTTGATGTAAGTCTCACCTCATCCTTAGTGTTGGATAATAAGCCTTCCATGCTTATTATAGGGTTAACCCCTCACTAGCATGTTGAAGCCTTCCTCACATGGTGGATTGTTGGTTTAGGTTAAGTTTTCTCCCTTTGATAACAAAAGACCTTAAGGCTTTTGATTAAAATTAATTCACCAATCTTTGAAATTTTTACCCTGAACTACGAGGTTTTGATCCTTCTTTGTGATGGTACGTAGGCAATGGGTTCATCCATTCAAACAACAAAATATGTAAATATAATCTATTCTCTTCTCATCCCTCCAATCTTTTGCACAAATCTTTTCACAAATACCAACCTACAACATATTTGCAAAAAGAGGTTCCGTTAGAGTCCTAAGGATGTTTTGGGTGCGTAAAACCTCCCCATTTCATAACCAACCCCCTTATCTAGATCTCTGACATTTTTATTAGTTTTTGATTTGAAAAACTTCTTACTTGGCTTTTGTTTGCTTTTTAGCCTTTCCTTTGGACAAATAAAAGTGCGGTGGCGACTCAAATTGTATGTTGACTTTTGGTTTAGTCAATAAACCTAAAGGTAACGAAAACCCTTCTACACTAGGTAATCCAAATTCAGGGTCTTGATGGCCCAATATTCCTCGTGCTTGAGTTCAAAAGGTAAGTGGCATGACTTCCCGTAGACCAACTGGTATGGTGTAGTTCCAATAGGGGTTTCGTAAGCCCACAGTGCTTCTGTTAGCTTTTCAGACCAATCTTTTCTGGATATTAAAACAGTTTTCTCCAAGATCTGCTTAATCTCTCTGTTAGATACTTCCACTTGACCATTAGTCTGGGGATGATATGGTGTTGCTACTCTATATTTTACTCCATATTTTCTTAAGAGTTTATCAAATATCTTGGATATAAAATGTGATCCACCATCACTTATGACAAGTCGTGGTACTCCAAATCTGGGAAAATATTATTCTTGAACATCTCGATGACTACTCTTGTGTCGTTGGTGGGTGCGGCTATAGCTTCTATCCATTTGGACACATAGTCAACGACTACCAAAATGTACTTGTTTCCCATCGAAGATGGAAAAGGTCCCATGAAATCAATACCCCAAACGTCAAATAGTTCTACTTCTTGGATGTTCTTCAAAGGCATTTCGTCACTTCTTGAGATGTTTCCAGCACGCTGGCACCGTTCACATTGGACAATATAGGCATGGACATCACGCCATAATGTTGGCCAATAAAGACCAGCTTGTAGGATCTTAGCGTATGTCTTAGATGTGCTTGAATGTCCACCATAGGGCGAAGAGTGATAATGCTCTATGATATTTCTGACTTTTTCTTCCGGGATGCAACGTCGAAATATTTTATTTGTTCCTCTTTTGAAAAGGAGTGGTTCGTCCCAATAGAAATGTCTTATATCTTTAAAGAACTTCTTCTTCTGTTGATAGTTGAGGTCAGGTGGTATGATATCAGCGGCTAGATAGTTCACAAAATCAGTGTACCATGGTACTCTGCTAATTTCTGAAACTGTCTCGAGGTTGTCTCTATCAGGTTCAAGGGGAACGGTATCTAACTTAGCTATCAATCTGTCATAGGTCAAATCATCATTTATAGGTAAATGGTCTGGCTTCAAATGCTCTAATCTGGAAAGATGATCAGCAACTACGTTTTCTGTTCCTTTTTTGTCTCTAATATCTAAGTCGAATTCTTGTAGCAAAAGGATCCATCTGAGTAATCTAGGTTTCACATCCTTTTTGCTTAGAAGGTAACGGATAGCTGCATGGTCTGTATAGACTATAATCTTAGATCCTACAAGATAAGACCTAAATTTATCGATTGCGAAAACTACAGCTAGGAGTTCCTTCTCTGTTGTTGTATAATTTAATTGAGCGGCATCTAGGGTTCTACTAGCGTAATATATTACATGAAGTTTCTTATCTCTTCTTTGCCCTAAAACAGCTCCTATAGCAAAATCGCTAGCATCACACATTATTTCGAAAGGTTTAGTCCAATCCGGAGTTTGTAGAATGGGTGCTGAAATTAATGCTTGTTTTAAATGGTGAAAGGCTTCAATATATTTTTCATCGAAAATGAATTCAATGTCTTTCATCAGAAGGCCGGTCAGGGGTTTTGTTATTTTAGAGAAGTCTTTGATGAAGCGTCGGTAGAAACCGGCGTGTCCAAGAAAACTACGGACTTCTCTAACTGTCTTAGGAGGGTTAAGGTTTTCTATAACTTCTATCTTTGCTTTGTCGACCTCAATGCCTCTTTCAGATATTATATGTCCTAACACTATGCCTTCTTTAACCATAAAGTGGCATTTCTCCCAGTTTAACACAAGGTTAACTTCTACGCATCTCTCTAGGATTTTCCCAAGGTTAATGAGGCAATTCTCAAAGTCGAACCCACACACCGAGAAATCGTCCATAAATACTTCCATAATGTCGTAGATATAATCTGCGAAGATTGACATCATACAACGTCTGAAAGTAGCTGGCGCATTACAGAGTCCAAACGGCATTCGTCTGTAAGCAAACGTTTCGTAAGGACAGGTAAAGGTTGTTTTCTCTTGATCCTCGGGGTGTATGGGCATTTGGAAAAATCTAGAATATCCATCAAGATAACAAAAGTAAGAGTGTCTGGCAAGACGCTCCAACATTTAATCTATGAATGGAAGAGGGAAATGATCTTTCCTAGTTACCTTATTGAGCTTCCTATAATCTATGCACATACGCCATCCACATTCTATACGTTTAGCTACATGCTCGCCCTTCTCGTTCTGCACGACTGTGATGCCTCCCTTTTTGGGTAGATTACCCATTTACTATCGGAGATTTGATAGATTATACCAGCCTCTAGCAGTTTAAGGACTTCTTTCCTTACCACCTCACTCATTACAGAGTTGATTCATCTCTGATGTTCTCTCAAGGTTTTGAATCCTCCTCTAGCGAGGTCCTATGCATACACACAGATGGGCTTATACCTTTTAAATCAGAGATGTTGTACCCTAAGGCAGAGGGGTATTGTAGCGGGAAATTCATGATCATCAAGTTATTGACAAGCTAAAGATCAATTAACAAGAGTCGCCACCGCGCTTTTATTGTTTCCAAGGGAAAAGGGAAAAGTACGAACAAAACCCAAATAAGTAAGAAGTTTTCAAATAAAAACTAATAAAAATCAGAGATCACAGGTAAGGGGGTTGGTTACACAGAGGGAAGGTGTTAACACACAAAGTGTCCTAGGTACTCCTAGGGAGCCCTTTTTGTGTGCATATGTATTTTTGTACAAAGTGGTGTTTACAAGCAGATAGAATGGGGGGATGAGGAAAGAATTCATTAATTATATTTTTGTGTTTGACAAGACCTTCGGTCTTGTGCCTACGTACTAACATAAAAATGAGGGATCAAAACCTCGTAGTTCGTGCTACAAATTTCAAAATGAGTGCATTGTTTTTAACAAAATTTTAAGTTTGAAAGGCACAAAGGCCTAAAATGGTTTGAATGAGTTATTGTTTTTTGCTTTTTGAAAGTTTAAGTCAAGTATAGTTAAGTTTATTCACAAGTTTGATTTAGAAAATAAGTTTGAAAAGGCAATGGCATAAGGCCAAAGTTTCTAATTTTTTGCAAAAGTGGTCAAAGTTTAGAATAAAATAGTTCACACAAAGAAGATTTTGAAAATGGAGGGAGAGATTTTGAAATTAAATAAATAGGGAGAAGATGAAGAGACTACCCTATGCACAAAATCTAAAAGTTTAAAGTTGAAAAGATCTGACCAAATGGGTAGCAATCCAATAAACAAGTATGTCAACAGAAACCCAGAATTCCCTTGGATTTTTAGAATCAAGCAATACACAAATGCACAATTATATTATCTTGAAGAGGAAAGGCACCAAATAAAGATGGCCTCATCCAATCTTATCCATTCCATGATCTTCTTCAGAAATAACCCATGTAACAAATGAATTCCACAGGTTCAAAATGACAGCTTCACAATGATCATGTTGCCGATGAACTTAGGGAGATCTTGAATGATGTATCAGATGAAGTTCAAATTGTAAGCACTTGGTTCTTTACAAGTTGGCATTGGCCAAATCCTTTAGCTTAAGAAGGTTGCCTAAATTCTAAGTCTTTTGCTCAAAATCAAACCAACAGTCCACTCAGATGTTTTTTTAGGGTTTATATGATTATTATGTACATTAAATGGTCAAAGACCACACAAACAAACAGAGCAACACAAACAAAATATATCACACAATATGGTCCAAATGGACAAAGTGAAAATTACATTAACATAAACAATTAGAATGATATGTACAATGGCAAATGAAATAAAGTGTTAAAAATAAATTGCATTAAAGTAAAAGCTTGAAATTAAAAGTTAATGGTTAGTAAGTTAGAAGTTAGTTTTGTTTTGCTTTTGACTTTCAAGACATTCTTTGGAGAACACTCAACCCACTTACCACAAGCATGGATCCTTGAACCAAAACATCTTCCAAAGGAAGGAAAGAAGGCCAAGTTTCCACACAATACCATGGAAGAGGGGAGACTTACAATCTCACTAACTAGAATGCTTATGCCTTTTGTGTCAAAAATTTAGCGATATGTTAAGCAATCGTAATTGGACTTATGTAGAAGTCACAACTATTTGAGGCCGGGCAATAGACTTTTGGTGTTAATGCATGTTGGAGACATAGTATTATGAACTATGCTCATGAACCATACCACACACACAAAATATACAAAAGGTGTGGCCTAATCTCATCCATACTCATGTTAATCTTTCAATCAACTAGCATTAGGACTTTGACATGTCATTGGCCAAATGGAAATGAATGAATGAAGAAGGGGAATTAGATGAAGGGGAAGGGGATGAATGAGATCACAAATTGGTCAAAGGAGGACTTTTTTACCAAATTAATATCATTCATTCATTTTGGGAGATGGAATGTACAACATGGGCAACCCCTTTCTCTCTTGTGTATGGTATGGAAGCAGTGCTCCCCGTAGAGGTTGAGATTCCTTCATTGCGTGTGCTTATGGAAGCCAAGTTGACTAAAGTTGAATGGTGTCAGCCCAGGTTTGATCAGTTGAATTTGATTGAAGAGAAAAGATTAACTGCCATGTGTCATGGCCAATTGTATCAGCAAGGGATGAAGAAAACTTTTGATAAGAAGGTTAGACCTTGTGTGTTCAGGGAAGGTGACCTTGTGCTCAAGAAGATTTTATCGTTTAAGTCAGATTCTAGAGGAAAATGGACTCCTATTTATGAAGGCCCATATGTTGTTAAGAGAGCTTTTTCAGGCGGCGCATTGATACTTACAACTATGGATGGTGAAGAGTTCACTCGTCCTGTGAACGCAGATGCATACAATAAATACTTCTTATAAAAAGAAAAGAACAACTTGCTAAGTTGAAAACCCGAAAGGGCGGCTTAGGCAAAAATGAGCGTCTCGGTGGATTGAAAACCCGAAAGGGTGATCCAGGCAAAAATTAGAGACATAAAACAGAAAGAATTTCCCGATAAGTTGAGTACCCCACCCTGGGCAACTTATGCAAAATTAGGGATTATGGCAAGTAACCGCATCCTGCTGATCTTCGGTGTTTTGAATACTTGATAGAGCACAAGGGTTTACATCAATTCATCACCCCGACAGCGGTCGAGAGCACAATGGATATCAAGAGTTGGTAGAAGGATTAAGGATCATTTGTATTAAGTGTAACCCTTTTCCATGTAAATTACCATTTTTATCTTTGTAAAAATCTATGGGGTCTTGTCATTTACAGACCACCATTCTATCAAATAAAGTTGAGCTTTTATCCAATTGTTTCTACTCTTATTTATTTCATCCAATTGTTTAAATTTTATTATGATCATTTTTTGAAAATTTAAAATTTTAATCAAAATATCTTTTTCTTAGAAACATATAAAAGCAAGAATTTTCCAAAGCAATTGAAAGAAATATCAACAACATTCTGATGGATAACAAGTCCTTGAGTGTGAAACATCAGAGGTTCCCCAAGCAGTTAACCCTTCGGGTATCCCTAGACGATTGTCTTGATTCAGTTCCTTGACGGATTTTTTGATTCCCCAATAGAGCTTCGTTCCTTTTTCTTAGCTGAGTTGGTTGATTCAGGTACCCTGCGATTTGTCTCCCCCAACGGAGTTTCTGCCTTCCCTAGTGGAGTTTGGTTTCCCTCAGCAGAAGTGGTTGATCTCCCCCAGTAGATCGCATTGGTTTCCCCGCCAATCGCCAGTCGACTTGCTCCCCAATCAGAGTTTCCTCCTGGTTTTTAAGCAGTTTATTTTCCCTGTAGGGTTGTCTCCCATTTTTATGGTGTTGACCTAAAATTCCCCACAGGTTTGGTGATTTTTCTCTTTCCTCAGTAGATCTCCTCCTTCCCTAGTTAGGGTTGAACCTTTTTGGATTGTTGATATCTCTGTTCTCCAGCAGTTGTCTCCATATTTTATGGATTGACCAGGGATTGTACCGATGATTCAATTTCTTTGCGACACCTTTGTATCCTTTGTGATTGTTTTTGTCAGCATAACCATCCTATATATATACATTCATATAATTTCATAATTGCATATTCGCATATTTGTTTAAATTTCTTGTTTTGAGATTCTCATTCCCTGTATGGAGGTACTTTATCCCCATACAAATTTCGGTGTCTGTTCTCCCTCAATTGTAGAATGTCAACCCCTTAGGCAGAAAGACTTTAACCTTTCTCCTCTTCCCCACTGAGTTTGTTTCCTCATGGATGATTATTACTTCAGGTTCCTCTCCAGTTGGTTATCTGGATGGAACCACTCCCCTTGAGTTATGCCCTCATTAGGTTGAGTCTTGATTGACTGTTTCTTTCTAGCTTCTACCTAGATAGATACTTTGAGTCCCCTAAGAGTCTATTTCCCAGTAACTGGTAATATTCTTCTTAGTTTGCAGTTTGTTACTTCTTGCCCAATACCCGGCAAAAGTGTCCCAGCAGTAGAGTCCCTAGTGGATCTGATTCCTCAGGAAGTATATCCTTGATATGTTCATCCTAACTAGTGACAAATATCTTTTTGGTATTCTACCCAGTAAAAAGGTAGTTGTAATCCATATTCTTGTTTCCCAGAGTGTTAACCGTTGATATGTTCATCCTAACCGATGACGGGTTTCCTTCTCTTTGCGATCTTCTACCCAGTAACCGGTAGTTGTGAACCCTGCCTTTGTTCCCCCGCAGAGTTGATCCTTGATATGTTCATTTTAACTAGTGACAGATTCTCTCTCTTGGTATTCTATCTAGTAACTGATAGATGTCATTCCTATTTTATCTCCTCACAAAGTCTATCCTTGATATGTTCATCTTAATCGGTGACTGATTTTCTCTTTGACGGTATTCTGTCCAACATTCGATAGATGTAATTCCTACTTTTTGTTTAGTTGGTTTATCCTTGATATGTTCATCTTAACCGATGACGGGTATCCTCCTTGACAATCCCAGGAAAGTCTATCCTTGATATGTTCATCCTAACCGATGACGAATTTTCTTCCCTGTTGAGTTTATCCTTGATATGTTCATCCTAACCGATGACGGATACTCTCACCCTTGGTCTTCTGCCCAGTAACTGGTATTTGTAAATCCTATTTTCTGCAGTTTTCCCCACCAAGGTTGTTCTTACCATGTAACTGGTAATGGATATTCCCTTCTGTTGTTTCCCAACGAGTCATCCTTGATATGATCATCCTAACCGATGACGAATGTTCTCTCTGTCAGATCTTTATTATCTCCTTACCCAGTAACAAGTAGTAGATAATAGATTTCTGCTCCTCCTGTGTTGAAGTTCATTTCTACCCAGTTGAGTTGAGTGCGCATTTCCTTAGTGAAATCTCTTTTCCCTGCATGATTCAAGTATTTCAGTTTTATCCTAACTTACTCGTATCCCCTGCAGATGTTGTTAGTTCTCTGGCTAAGTCTTTTCCATGTTTGTATGGAATCCCTCGAGTCCCCCAGCAGTTTTAAGTCATAGCCTGGCCTGCGCATAACGCTTTATCCCCCAGAGCTTATGTCTCCCCAGTGAGTTTTTCTTACGGAATGTATTATACTCCTGCGGACTTTCGGTCTCTCTGAGTTCTTTTCCTTTGTGGCAATATTTCCCCATAAAGAATTTGCTGGCATTCATAACATATGTATCATGAGGTCTCTTAGGGACCAAAATTTGTTTATATATGTTGTTATTTAAGCCCATTCTACTGAGTCGACATGAAGATTTTAACCTTCGCCTCCTCAGTTAGAATGTCCTTAAATAGGGGCAGCTGCAAGACCCCGGTTTTGACACTGAGATCCCTCATGCAATTTCATCATAAGCATTAGCATTGAGATCATACCTTGGCATCCTCCTTACCCCTCTTTCATTGGGTTCGCTTTGGGAGATATCACCAAGCAGTTTGTGATTATATCATACTTGTATTTTATCATTTTACTAACCCAAATACAAAAAAATATGCCTTTGCATTTGCCTAACTCTTTTGTAGGTAGGGCATGATCTCCATTGATCTATCAAGTTCATATCTAGGGTTTGAGACCCTCATGACAAAGAGAACAACCATGAATTGATGCAAGAATGGTTATGAGCAACATATTTGAGTCCCAATGATTACTACATGTTATATTGATCAAGTTTTCTTCAAGAGTTTGAGGGTGATTTGCCTTGGAAACCCTAGTTTGACTGGGTATCTTGAGTAACTTCTCCAACAAGCTATCTCACCAATTGGTCAAATTTCTCAAGGGACACTTCAAAATTAATTATATTATGCATATATGATCTACCATGAGCCTTTAAAGTCAAGAGAATTGAAGGTTAGCAAGTTGGTTGATGGTGGTTGGCCAAATGAATTCATCTGATCAAAACTGGGTCTCCCTAGACCCTATATCATACAATTTTCACCATATGTAAATGATTCCAAGCTAAAACTTACTCTAAATGACATTCCAAAAAACTTTCATGTTGAGACCTAGAGTTATTTTTGCTTGTAAAATCATTTTCTATGTTGAAACATTATAGGTCATTTTGTCTAAACCCTAATTTGAAAGTCAACTTCCCAAGGTCATAACTTGCTCAATTTTTATGAGATTAAAGATTTCCAAGTTTCACAATCAAATTCAAGATGTCTACTTCAACTTTGATGTTTGTAGTGATAGCTAATTCAACTTTTATGAGCATGTGATATGACGCTATATTATAGGTCACTTTTGACCTATGCCATTGAACAAGTGATTTTTCTAAACTTCAAAAATGCATAACTCTATCATTTCAAATCCAAATGACATGAAATTGGTGACAATTTTGAAGGTCTTTGAAATATTTACAACTTTAATGAAGACACTTTTCTCATTTGAAGCTCACATAAAAAGTTAAGCAAGGTGGAATATTGAGATATATGGCTTGACACTTAGAAAAATTTTCAACATGTTGAAATTTCAAAACTTCCACCTCAAAATTCATCATGACACAAGCTTCAAATGTAAAAGTGTTAAACATGAAAGTTGTTCCTCTTGATCTAACCTTTCCAAAAAGTCCAAGTTCATCCATTTTGGACAAGAATTTCTAGGGTTGCGCATGGCATGAACATGGTATCATCATTTGGCAAAGATCAAACTTCAAATCTTCACACACACTTGCCTTGCAATCCAAGTTGATTTCAGACTCTCTCAGACTCATTTGTGGACCTAAAGCAATGATCTCATGGGCCTGTACACTCCCATGCACCCATGCATCATCAATTGCCAATTTTGGAAAGTGATTTGAAAGGTGCAAATATCATGAGCTGCACCTATAAATAAAGACCTATAGCATCAGAATTGAACACACATTGGCGCCATCTTTGATCCTAAACTCCTAACCCTTCCATTTGAGAGGATAATCCTAAGAATTTCATCTTGAAATTGATTTTGAATCTCACTATTTTGAGATTCAAAACTCCAGGGATCCAAGACCTTTTGTGTATTTCATTCTACTTCTGCAAGCATTCTGAGTGAGATCAAGCACGAGCCAAGGCAAGAACAGTTGAATCCAGACCTACATTGAAGGTATTTTCCAGAAAATTTCATCTCTTCGATTCTCTCTCAATCTTGCTCAATTCTCTTAATTCTTTGGTTGTCTGAAGTCCTACCAATGTAGGCAAGAAGATTGAGTTGCTTACAGGTCAAATCGAAGCAACTCAGTTGACATACCTCAAAATTCAACTCCTCATATCTTTCTATATGTGAGGAGTTAGTTAAAATTGAGGTGATATTCGTGATCTACGCCATTTTTCCTTTCAGATGATGTCCTCCTTTTTCATTTATGATGAGGTGATGAATGGACCAGTCCGGCCAAGGTCGCCTGAGAAGTCGACCGACGCTTTTCTCCGGCAATGATGCGGCACGGTCCTGAGCCATCACATTGATTCAAAATGTTTTAATCAGAGCCATTGCTTATAATGACCAAGTGTGTGGCGCGCTGACTAGCGTGTACCATGGAACGTGCGTTTCTCACCATTTGATCTGCCACCTCAATTAATGAGGCAGATCAAGTGGTCCACCTTTTTTTGATTTTTTGATTTTAATTTTTATTCCTTTGATTTTCATTAAGTCATATTAATTTTAATGCTGATCCAAAAAATATGAGAGTTTCACCAAAAAATTTCAAATATTTTCCTCTTTCATATTCTGAATTAAAATTATTTTTTGGATCATTATTAATATTTTTCATGATTTAATTGATTTTTCATTTGTTTTTAATTGTTTAAAAATACTTTTAAGTCTTTTAAAATTCTGAAATTTCTCCAAGGTCATTTGACCTTGTTTGACCTATGATAAATCTCATAGCCATTTATTTGGTATTTTGATGAGGTTTTAGGAATTTGACAAACCATATTTAATTTAAATATATTATTTTAGTATTTTTAATTGGAATAAATGCCAAATAATTTTGTTGACCAATTGTGATGACTTGTTTGTGTTTGACTCTTGTTGTTGGGCCTTGGTCAAGATTGATTTGACTTTGTCAAATTAATATCATTGGATTTAGGGGATTGATGGAATGTACATTCCATCTCCCAAAATGAATGAATGATATTAATTTGGTAAGAGTCCTCCTTTGATCAATTTGAGTTTTCATTTATTCCCCTCCCACTTCATCTCATTCCCTTTCTTTATGCATTCATCCCATTTGGCCTATGACATCTCAAAGTCCTAAAGCTAGTTGATTGAAAAATTAACATGAGTATGGATGGGATTAGGTCACACCTTTTGCGTATTCTTTTTGTGTGTGGTATGTTTCATGAGCATAGTTCATAATACTATGTCTCTAACATGCATTAACACCAAAATTCTATTGCCCGGCCTCAAATAGTTGTGACTTCTACATAAGTCCAATACGATTGCTTAACATAGTGCTAAATTTGTGACATAAAAGGAATAGCATTCTAGTTAGTGAGATTGTAAGTCTCCCCTCTTTCATGGTATTGTGTGGAAACTTGGCCTTCTTTCCTTCCTTTGGAAGATGTTTTGGCTCAAGGATTCATGTTTGTGATAAGTGGGTTGAGTGTTCTCCAAAGAATATCTAAAAAGATGAAAAGCAAAAGCAAACAAATACTAGCTTTTAACCTATTAACTACTAACTTTTAATTTCAAACCATTTACTTTAATGTCATTTAATTCTTGTCTTTATACATTTGTCATTGCTCATATCATTCTAATTGTTTATGTTAATTCAATTTTCCTTTTGTCCACTTGGACCAGATTGTGTGATATATTTTGTGTGTATACTTTGTTTGTTTGTGTGGTCTTTGACCATTAATGTACATAATAACAACAAAAACCCTAATAAACTTTTGTGTGGACTATTGGCTTAATCTTGGACAAATGGACTTAGAATTTAGGCAACATTCTTGTGCTAAAGGACTTGGCCAATGCCAACTTATTGAGAAACCAAGTGCTTGCAATTTGAAACTTCATCTGATACATCACTCAAGATCTCTCTAAGTTCATATGCAACATGATCATTGTGAAGCTGTTATTTTGAACCTGTGACTTGTGGAATTCATCTGTTACATGGGCTACCTTGAAGAAGATCATGGAATGGATAAGCTTGGATGTGGACATCTTTACTTGATGCCTTGCTCTTCAAGATAATATAATTGTGCCATTGTGTATTGCTTGATTCTAAAAGTCCAAGTGAATTCTGGGTTTCTATTGACATTCTTGTCTATGGGATTGCTACCCATTTGGTCAGATCTTTTCAACTCTAAACTTTTAATTTTGTACATAGGATTAGTCTCTTCATCTTCTCCCCATTTATTTAATTTCAAAATATCTCCCTCCTTTTTCAAAACCTTCTCTGATTGAACTTATTTTGTTCTAAACTTTGACCACTTTTGCAAAAAAAAGATAGAAACTTTGGCCTTATGCCATTGCATTTTCAAACTTCTTCTCTAAATCAAACTTGTAAATAGACTTAACTATACTTGACTTAAACTTTCAAAAAGCCAAAAAAGAACTAATTCATTCAAACCATTTTTAGGTCTTTATGCCTTTCAAACTTAATTTTTGTTAAAAGCGATGCATCCACTTTGAAATTTGTATCACGAACTACGAGGTTTTGATCCCTCATTTTTATGTTGGTACGTAGGCACAAGACCAGAGGTCTTGCCAAACACAAAAATATATTGAATGAATTCTTTTCTCATCCCCTCACTCTATTTGTTTGTAAACATCATTTTTGTACAAAATACATATGCACACAAAAAAGGGCTCCCTAGGAGTACCTAGGACACTTTGGGTGCTAACACCTTCCCTCTATGTAACCAACCCCCTTACCTGTAATCTCTGACATTTTATTAGTTTTGATTTGAAAACTTCTTAACTTTGGATTTTGTTCGTACTTTTTCCCTTTTCCCTTGGAAATACTAAAAGTGCGGTGGCGACTCTTGTTATTTGATCTCTAGCTTATCCATAGCTTGATGATCATGAATTTACCGTTACAACATCCAAGCATTATGTGAAGATCAAGACATCAAATAAAGATATCCATAATATCCAAGTAAGCCATCCAATAGCTAACAGTCTTCAGTGTCTTCCCATGTAGCAGATGAAATATTCCTTGATCAACTCAGAATAAAACATCAGACATAGACAATAGTAACAAAACAATTAAGCACAGAGACAGAGTAGCAGATGGATCCAAGGCATCCAAGGTCTTTCATCACATGAAGGCACAAGCAGAGATAGCTCAGTCTCAAATGTTGGTATTGGCCAAGTCCTTTAGCACAGGGAATGTTGCCTAATTCTAAGTCCAAAAGCTCAAATCAAATCCAACAGTCCACCAAGATGTTTTTTAGGGTTTTTGTTCTTATTATGTGTTTTAAGGTCCTAAGACCACAAACAAAATTAAAGCAAGCAAACAAAATATACAGTCACAGGGATATGTCTCAAGTGAGCAAAGTGAAAAGGGCTGAAACATAAACAACTTTCATGGAATGTAAATGACAGATGAATAATAAAGGTGCTAAAATTTAAATTGTATAAAGTAAACGACTTGAAAGTAAAAGAAAAAAATGAATAAAAGTTAGTCAAGTATTAGTCAAATGTTAGTGATGATTTTTAATTGATTAAGTCATTCTTTGGAGAACACTCAACCATTCATTCACAAGTATGAATCCTTGAACCAAGACATCATCCATGAGAAGGGCTCCAACTTGGATAATTCAACAAGTATTCCACTAGCTCTCGTGAAAGGAAGAAAGGTGAAGTCTCCATACAATGCCATGAAGAATGGGAGACTTACAATCTCACTTACTAGAATGTTATGCCTTCTTGATCAAATTTAGCTCTATGTTAAGCAATCATAATTGGACTTATGTAGAAGTCATAACTATCTGAGGTCGGGCAACAAAAATATAGATGTTAATGCATGTTAGAGATTTGGTACAAAGAACCAAACTCCTAAAATATACCACACACTAAAAGAAAAGTGGGAATAACATATCTCAGTCATACTTGTATTGATTCATCTGACACAAGGTCAATGATGAACCAACTAGCATTTAAACATTAGAGAAATCATTGGTCAAATGAATGATTGGGAAAGAATAGGGATGAAGATGAAGAGGGAAGGGAAAGTAGAAACACAAATTAATCATAAGATAAGTTTTATCTAATAAATACCATCCATTTATTTTGGGAGATGAAATGTAAATTTCATCAAATCCAATGGTTTTGATCAAACAAAAGTCAAATCAACCATGACCAAGGCCTCAAACAGAAAGTCAAACATCACAAGACCATAAAAATGACTCAACGTAATTTTCAAGCAATTATTCAATTAAAAATCAATTTAAAAATGAATTAAAATGAATTTTAATTTGGTCAAAACCTCAAATCCCTTCAAAACACCAATTAAATGGCCAAGGGATTTATCCTAGGTCAAACAAGGTCAAAGGACCTTAGACAATAAATTTCATGATTTTTGGAAAGTCATAAGTATTTTAAAAATATTTAAAACAAGTCAAAAATCATTTAGTTCATGAAAAATATCAAAATTAATCCAAAAAATGATTTTAATTCAAAATATGGAAGAGGACAATATTTAAAGATTTTTGGTGAAAGTCTCATATTTTTTGGATTAAAAATAAGATCAATACGAGTTAAACAAAAAAAAAGAATTAAATGAAAAATCAGAATTAAAAAAGAAAATAGAAAAAATGAGTGCCATCAGATCTCCCTCATGAATTGAGGTGGCAGATCTGATGTCCAAGCGCGCGCATTCCATAATAGTCCTTAGTCAATACGCTGCAGGCTTGGTAATCACAATGAAAGGCTGAGATTAAAACATTACAAATAGATCAGATGGCCATGATGCACGCCAGCACATCACCGGAGCCCTAACTCCTGTCATCTTCTCCGGTGGACCTCACCAGACTGATCCACCATCAACCACCACCAAAATAAAAAGTAAGGACATCGTTTTAAAGGAAAAATGCTCAGAAGCTCGAATCTGGTCTCAATTTCTTCCAATTCAAAGTATATTGAAAGATACATGGATTTTAATTTTGAGGATCATGAATTGAGTTGATTCAATTTGACCTCAAAGCAACTCAATCTTATTGCCTACATTGGTAGGACTTTAGCCAACAAAAAATAAAGCAAAATAGTTGAGAAATGAGGGAGAATAGAAGAAGAGAAGGTTGAGAAAATTCACCTTCGGGTATCTCCTGCAAGGTTGTCTCCCTCAAAGCAAAAGAGTTGTTTGGAATGTAATAAGGAGTAACTTTTATCTTAGAATCATTTTCATATGACAAAATGTGTAAGAGATAGGGTATAGGGAACCCTAGTTTTGACCACTTGATTTTCTCTAGTCAACCTCTTCGAACCAACTTGAAAAATTGAATTTACCTTGATCTTTGGGACTCATGGAGGATAATATATGCATAAGATGATGTAAAATGAAGTATCCCTTGATATTTCTTACCAATTATTGCATAAACTTGTTGAGGAAGTCACCCAAGATACCCAGATGAATTAGAGCTTCCAAGGCAAACAAGCTTCAAACGCTTGATGAATTCTGGATCAAATTGACAAATAAAGAACATGGGGATTCATATATGATGTATAAAACCAATTTGAACCATTTTTGGATTGATCTCCTTTCATTGAGGGTCTCAAACCCTAGTTGTGAATTTGGTGGGGCACAGGTGAGTACACACTCATACCTACAAAGAAACAAAGACATACATAGACATATTTTTTGTATTTTAGTTAGTAAACATAAGAAAATTAAGTATGATGCAATCAAATATTCTTAGTGATCTCTCCCAATGCAAACCCAATGAATTAGGGATGAAGAGGATACCAAGGTGTGATCCCACAACCAATTCAAATGATGAGATGATATGAGGGATCTTATGGTCAAATGGACTTAAATAACAACATCTAGAAACAAATTTTGGTCCCTAAGATACCTCATGATGCTTTAAGATGCTATTTAAGGACATTCTAGCTGAGGATGTAAAGGTTAAAATCTTCGCATCAATTCAGCATAATGGACTTAAATAACAACATCTAGAAACAAATTTTGGTCCCTAAGAGACCTCATGATGCATATGATAGGAATGTTAAAATAATCTTTGTGGGGAATATGTTGTCACAAAGGAAAAGAATCCGGAGAGACCGAAAGTCCACAGGAGTACAATGCATTCCATAAGGAAAACTCACTAGAGAGGTAAAGACTCTGGGGATAAAAGCTATGAGTAGGCCAGGCTACAAATTAAAAAGTACTGGAGACACGATGGATTTTCCATGAAAATAAATCAATGGGAAGACTCGGAATGGGGAGAAAGGACATATGCATATATTGGGATAACACCAATACAACAAGAAACACCCGCTGGGGAAGTATGTAAATCAGCACAAAGCTGAGATACTCAAACGCAACAGGGGATTGGCGATTTCACTGGGGAAGGACGCACTCAAACTCAATTAGAGAAGAAAGAATTCAACACTGGAGTAAAAGAGATGTATTATCTACTATCAGTTACTGGGTAAGAAGATTAATACATCCGGATAGAGGGACATCCGTTACCGGTTAGGGTAAACATATCAAGGATGACTTGCTGAGGAAAGAGGCACATTCACTACCGGTTACTGGGTAAGAATGACTTATTGGGAAAATATGTCAAATAGGATTTATAACTACCTGTTATTGGGAAGAAGACCAAAGAGAGAGTATCCGTAACTGGTTAAAGTGAACATATCAAGGATAAATTCAAAAGGAAGAATATCTATCACCGATTAAGATGAACATATCAAGGATAAACTGTCCGGGAAAATAGGTATTATAACCAGCTGTGGGGATAGAAGACCAAATAAAGAGAAAATCCATCACTGGTTAAAGTAAACATATCAAGGATATACTCTGAGGGGAGAATAGGATTTATATCTACCATTTACTAGGCAGAATACCGCAAATAGGAATTATAACTATCGGTTACTGGGTAGAAGACCGAAGACAGAGACAATCCGTGAACATATCAAGGATGAACTCTTCTGGGAAAAATAGGATTTATATCTACCAATTACTGGGTAGAATACCAAACAGGAAGAATATTTGTCATGGGTTAAGATGAACATATCAATGATAGAGTTGTTGGGGAGATGAAAAATGAATCCGCTGGAGGAAATCAAAGAAGTAAATTACCTTTTACCGGTTACTGGGTAAATTAACACATGCAAAGTACTCAACACCAAAAAGAATACTACCAATTACTAGGTAATAAACTCTAGGGGAACCAAAAGATCTATCTAGGTAGGAACTAGAAAGAAAAATTCAAACAAGACTCCACCCAATGAGGATATAAACCAAGAGGAATGGCTCCATCCAGATATTAAACTAGGAAGGAAACTAAAATAATAATCATCCACGAGGAAATAACTCAGTGGGGAAAGGAGAAAAGATAAACTTTTTCTACTTAAGGGGCTGACACTCTACAATTGAAGGAGGACAGACACACCAAATCTGCATGGGAAGACAATATCACCAAAGCAGGGGATCAGAATAAAGATCAATGTGATAAAAAATGCACAACGAAATATTTGACGTTATGTTTTATGCATGTATATGCATGAGTATGTATATGATTATGCTAACAAATGAGCACAAAGGATATAAATAACAAAGATTTGAATCATCACTACAAAACACTCGGTTAATCCCAACAAGATGGAAACACCAACTGGAGATCCCGCTAGGGATGAAAATAAGTCATCTAGCTCCGAATAAATCAACTATGGATGAGGAAGGACATATGTAACATGTTTCTAACCAACTTGTTGAGGATAGAGAAGGATCTGGTGAGGATCCAAATAAATCAATGTTGTGGGGAATTTTAAGTCAACACCATATCAAATGGGAGACAACCTTGCAGGAGATATAATCAATATTGCTTAGAACTATGCACTATCGGGAATGGAGGAACTTCCATCAGAAGAAGAACTCCGCTGGGGATACAATGGGTAAAGCTCTGAATGAGGAACCAGGCAAATTGCTAGGGATGCTGGAACAAACCAAAGACCACCACTTTCCTCAAGAATCATAAAATTCTTCTTGGAAATCGCAAAATAAACCAATTCCAAGGTAGAGATAATCAGATCTGACTCGCAGGGGAGAAAATTCTGCGGTTATGCAACACAAATGAAAATGGGGATCTGGAGACCAAATAAAGGTTCAGAGATAACCTAGGTTCAATCAAGTCACAACTGGGGAACGCAAAACGTGAACACCTCAGCTAGGGAAGATAAACTGCAAATGGGACCAATCATCAACTCAAACGGTAATAATAGGTTGCTTGGGGAGTAACTTATCAACCATGCTGGGGATGAATGACGAACTGTTGGGGAGGAGGAAGTTACCTAACCAACCGCTTGGGGAAGACAACAATGCTTCACACTTCCAGACTTACTTGTGCTTAGATTGTTATTGACATTCCTTGCTGGAATCGATTATTCTTAAAGTGAAAATTTTTATTGTTTTACAAAAATAATTATTCATTGGTTTATTTATTTCAAAGTTATCATCATAAAATTTCAATTTTAAAACAGAAACAAATAAGCATAAAAATAATTGGATAAAAGCTCAACTTTATTTAATAGAATGGTAGTCCGCAACTAGCAGGACTCCATGGATCTTTACAAAGTTTGAAAAATGGTCATTTTCATGGAAAATGGGCTACATTGATTACAATGATCACTACTCTCTCTACCAACTTCAAAATCCACTGTGTTTGTCTTCGTTTGTGAATGATGAATCAGAACCAAATGATTGTTCAAAACTACTTCCATGATTAGGACCAGCCGAATGCGTTTACTTGCCATAATCCCTAATTTTTGCCTAGATTTCCCCAAGGTGGGGTAATCAATCTACCGGGATAATTGTTCTGTTTTATGTCTCTAACTTTTACCATGATCGCCCTTTCGGTTTTCAATCCACTAAGACGCTCAGTTTTGCCTAAGCCGCCCTTTCGGGTTTTCAACTTAGCGGGTTGTTTTTTTCTTTTTTAGGCAAAGTATCTCATGACTGCATCGATGTTCATAGGACGAGTGAACTCTTCACCATCCCTAGTTGTAAGAATCAAAGTACCGCTTTAAAAGGCTCTCTTAACAACATATGGGTCTTCATAATTTGGAGTCCATTTTCCCCTAGCACCAGGTTTGAAAGATAAAATCTTCTTGAGCACGAGGTTACCTTCTCTAAACACACGAGGCTTGACCTTTTGTAAGACCCCAATTTTGACCCTAAGATCCCTCATGATATCTCATCATATGCATTGGCATTGGGATCACACCTTGGCATCCTCCTTACCCCTTATTCATTAGGTTTGCATTAGGAGAGGTCACCAAGCATATTTGATTGTATCAGACTTTGTTTTTCATTATTTATTGACCCAAATTACCAAAAATATGTCAATGTGTAGTTTGTTGCTTTTGCAGGTAGTGTGTGTGTTCACCCATGCTCCATCAAGCTCATACCTAGGGTTTGAGACCCTCAATGTAAGAAAACTAATCAAGAGATGGTTAACATTGACTCAACACATCATATATGGGTCCCTATGATCTTCAAATATCATTTTGATCAAGAATTCATCAAGAGTTTGAAGCTTGTTTTCCTTGGAAGCCCTAATTCATCTAGGTATCTTGTGTGACTTCTTCAGCAAGTTTCTTCAACATTTGATCAAATATTTCAAGGTATACTTCATATTACATAATCTTACATATATATGATCCTCCATGAGTCCAAAATATCAAAATAATGTCAAGTTTGCAAGATGGTTCATGGTGGTTTTCAAAATTAGGGTTCCCTAGACCCTATCTCCTACAATTTTTGTAATATTAAAATGATTCCAAGAGTAACGTTACTCATAATGACATTAAGAACAACTTTAATGTTTAAGTCAAGAGCTAGTTTTTCTTGGAAAGTCATTTTTTATGGTAAAATAGTATAGGTCATTTTGTCTGAACCCTAGTTAAAAGGTAAACTTCCAAAGACCATGACTTGCTCAATTTGTATGAGATGAAATCCATTCAAGTTTTATGATCAAATTCAATATGTGATTTTCAACTTCTATGTTTGGAATAATTTCAAATTCAACTTGCAAATGCATGTGCCAAGAGGAAACATTATAGGTCATTTTGGGCCATTACCATTGAGCAAATGATTTTCCTCAACTTCTAAAATGCATAACTCCTTCATGAAAATTCCAAATGAGGTCAAATTTGTGACCAAATTTAATATGTTTGAAATATATACAACTTTGATGAAGGAAAGGTTTACATTTGAAGTCCATAGTAAAAGTTATTTAAGGTGGAAGAAGTGAACATTTAACTTGGTACTTCGAAAATTTTCAAACATGTTTGATTTTCCAAGCTTCCACCTCAAAATTCATCATGATCCAAGCTTCAAATGAAAAAGTTTTCAACATGAAAGTTGTTTCCCTTGATATCACCTTTCCAAAAAGTTAAAGATCATATCATTTGGATCAAAATTGATGTACTTGCACATGGGTGTAATGCATGGTCCCTTGATTTCGTTTCAGCATCATTTGAAATTAAGTTTGGACCCTTTTACATCATTGATTGGGATTTGTACACGCCCATGAAAGCATGCATGAGTTGATTGTTGTTTTTGGATTTTTGAATTGAAGTATGCAAAAAGCATTGAGTAAGCCTATAAATACAAGTGCCCTGAGCTCGAAAATGAAGGAACACCTTGCCCAAGCTTTACCAAGAGAAATCAAGCCCCTCACTCCATAGAATTTCTTGAGGATTTCATTGAAATCGAGTTTGAATTTCACCTTCTGCTTTGAAGTTCAAATTCCAAGAATTCATTTCCCTTTCCATCTCAATTGATTACTGCAAGCAAGAGGAGGAAGAATCAAGCAAATCCAGATCAAGATCAAGCTGAATTGAAGCTACTCGAAGGTTAAATTTCAGAAACTTCATCTCTTCGATTCTCTCTCAATTCTTCACTATTATTTGTGATTTTTGGTTGGATGAAGTCCTACCAATGTAGGAAACAAGATTGAGTTTCTTTGAGGTCAAATCGGAGCAACTCAGTTCATGATCCTCAAAATTCAAATCCCTGTATCTTTTTATATACTTGGAATTGGAGAAAATTGAGGTCAGATTCGTGACCCTGAGCAGGTTCTCTTCAAATTAGTGTCCTTGTTTTCCATTTTTCATGAAGTTTAGGTTGGACCAGTCCGATGGTCCTCACCGGAGAAGATGACCGGAGCTAAGGCTCCGGTGATGTGTTGGCAAGGTTCCAACCATCTGATCTTGGTCCAACGTTCTAATCTTGACCCTTGGTTTCGATTACCGCGTGTGTGGTGCTTTTACTCAAGTTCACCATGGATAGCGCACGTGTGACCCTCAGATATGCCACATCAATTAATGAGGGAGATCTGATGGCCCTTGTTTTTTTGTATTTTATGATTTTTCATTTAATTGCTTTATTTTGTTTAATTCATAATAATTTCATTTTTAATCCAAAAAATATGGGACTTTTACCAAATATCTTTAAATATTTTTCTCTTTCATTTTCTAAATTAAAATTATTTTTTGGATTAACTTTGATATTTTTCATGAATTAAATCTTTTTGTGCATATTTTTAATTGCTTAAAAATACTTCTGACTTTTCAAAAATGATGAAATTTTTTGTTTGAGGTTCCTTGACCTTATTTGAACTATAATAAATCTCTTGGCCATTTATTTGATGTTTTGAAGAGATTTTAGGTTTTTGACCTAATTAAATTGAATTCTAAATCATTTTTAATTTGATTTTTAATTGATTAATTGTGTAAAAATTATGTTGAGCCATTTTTATGGTCTTGTGATGTTTTACTATTTGTTTGGACCTTGGTCAAGGTTGATTTGACTTTTGTTGGATTAAAGAATTTAGAAGATTGATGAAATGTACATTTCATATCCCAAAATGAATGAATGATTTTAATTTGATAAAATTCCTCCCATGACCAATTTGTGTTTCTCTCACTCCTCTCCCCATTCATCTTCATCCATATTCTTTTCCATTCCTTTCATTGACCAATGAAATCTCAAGTATCCTAAGGCTAACTGGTTCATCAATGACCTTGTGTCAGATGAACCAATACAAGTATGGATGAGATATGTTCATCCCTCTTAATCTTTTATTTTAGCGTATGGTATGTTTTAGGAGTTTGGTTCATTATACCAAATCTCTAATATGCATTAACACCTAAAATTTTATTTCCCGGCCTCAGATAGTTGTGACTTCTACATAAGTCCAGTTACGATTGCTTAACATAGAGCTAAATTTTGACCCTAAAGGCATAACATTCTAGTAAGTGGGATTGTAGTCTCCCATATTTCATGGTATTATGTGGAAACCTAACCTTTATTCCTTCATATGGAAGATATGTTGGGTCAAGGATCCATGCTTGTGAATAGATGGTTGAGTGTTCTCCAAAGAATGACTTAATCAATTAAAAAGCAAAACCCTACTAACATCCAATTAACTTTGACTAACATTTGACTAATTTTTGTTAATATTGTTTTACTTTCAAGTCATTTACTTTATGCAATTTAATTTTTAGTCATTTATCATTCATTGTCATTTACATTTCATTAAACTTGTTTATGTTTATGCCATTTTCACTTTGCTCATTTGAACCACATCTTGTGATTGTATATATTTTGTTTGTGTATTTTGATTTTGTTTGTGGTCTTAGGACCTTAAAATACTTAATAAACAACAAAAAACCCTAAAAAATATTTGTTGGACTGTTGATCTTGATCTGAACTTTTGTACTTAGGATTAGGCAACATTCTTTGTGCAAAAAGGACTTGGCCAATGCTAACATTCTTAGACCAAGTTATTGTGAGCTGAGCCTTTATTTGATGCAAGTCTTGGGATTTATTTGAATTCATCTGCTACATTGTCTTGATGCCAACTGTTATTTTGATCTTGTGTCTAATGTCTTACTCTGGATTGATCAAGGAGTATTTCATTCGATGCATGAGAAGAAAAAGAAGACTGCTAGCTTTTGGGATTTGCTTGCTTGGATGTGGCCATCTTTATTTGATGCCTTGATCTTCATGATGTCTGATATTGCCAATTGCTTGTTGAGTATTGCTTGATTCAAAGTCCAAAGGGAAATTGGGTTTTCTATATGACATTATTGTTTGTTGGATTGCATCCCATTGGTTAGATCTTTTCAACTCTTAACTTTTAAATTTATGCTTAGGATAGCCTCTTCATCTTCTCCCACTTCTTAAATTTCAAAATCTCTCCCCTTTTTCAAAAACTTTCTTTGCTTGTGTTTTTAAACATAGACTTTGTTTAAATGATTAGAAACTTTGGCCTTATGCCAATGAATTTTCAAACCTTTTTTAAATAAAATTTGTAAATGAACTTAACCATATTGACTTAAAACTTCAAAAGACAAAAAGAACTAACACTCATTCAAATTTTTGGCCTTTGTGCCTTTCATTTAATCTTTTATTAAAAGCAATTCACCAACTTTGAAATTGTTACCACGGACTATGAGGTTTTGATCCCTCATTCGTATGTTGGTACGTAGTCACAAGACCGAAGATCTTGTCAAACACAAAAATATAATTAATGAATTCCTTTCTAATCCCCACATTCTATTTTTTTCAAACATCATTTTATACCAAAAACACATACACACATAAAAAAGGCTCCCTAGGAGTACCTAGGACACTTTGGGTGCTAACACCTTTCCTCTATGTAACCAACCCCCTTACCTGTAATCTCTGAAATTTTATTAGTTTTGATTTGGAAACTTCTTATCTTTGGGTTTTGTTCGTACTTTTCCCTTTTTCTTTGAAAAAAATAAAAACGAGGTGGCGACTCTGGTTTTATTGACGTTAAGCTTATCCATAGCTTGATGGTCATGAATCTATCGCTACAAAAATTAAGTGGCGACTCTGTTGGGGAGTAGTCCTCAGTGGGTTTAGCCTACTTTTTTATGTGTATATATTTGTATATGTGACGTTTGTATATTTGTTTGTGTGATATAATCTGTCTGTTGTGCTTGGTGATCTCTGAGTGGTGAGATAAGTTCTAACCCGAACTTGATTGTAATTAAGATAGGAGGATGGTGTCATACCCCAATTTCGTTCGGGTAAGAAAATCTTTCACCAACATTCACAACCAGAAGTTATAAGGCATAAACTCTATCTTAGGGTTTCTCAACCCTAAGCTACTCCAAACTCCCCCATCATTCCTAAAGTTGTTGCTAAAGTATGGGATGGTATGCGCATTTTTTGGGCTTGTTGGTTATAAAAGGCCCATTTTGGTTATCCATGAGACCTTTTGGTTTAAAATCCCACTCCTATCAACATGTCCACAATTAATATTGCAAGTTCAAGGTGTGGTTCAAATCTTTTTTACACGTACTAGTCCAAGTCCACTTTCTTACTAGCAAGTATTAAAAGCCATTTTACTTGTGATGATCACTTGATTAGCCCAAGTTTGCAAGCCCATTTTTACATCCCAAATATTTGTGCCAAGTTTTAATCCTTCATGAGTGTCTAAATTCAAGTTGCATTTTGAAGCATGTATATGATTGGTTTAATCTAAGGTTAATTATAGGGAGGAACTGTTATGATGGATAACATTTTAAGGCTCCCGTATTTTACAGACCTATGCGCCATGATCTTTTGTTGGCTTCGTGGTTGGAGATGAGCTTTCAATGCTTATGATGTGCGTTTCATTTTGTTCCTTTAGTCATATGATTATTTAACCAATAATAGTATACTTAGGGCAACCAATTTGAACGTCCATTCTTGTAATTATGGTGGTCTAAACCGTTTTCAATGAGATATTACTCTAAGACTTGAGTGTTTAAAAATTGATTACATAAACCAGTTCTAAGCTAGGACTTTACATATATTATAAGACAGACCAAAAAGTATTATACATATTGTCTTAAAATTCAAATGTTACATCTTAATGCATGAATAATCAAAGTGTTATTGTTGCGAATCCCGCTGATGAAGGCGAAGCTTTTGAAACGCCATTGCCAAACCATCCCTTGGATCGAAATACCCTAATTTCAACTCCCTCGTGGAGCTGGTACAACAGACCGTCCTTCCCATTTGAATTTGCCTTTGTGACCTGCAAAAAAATAATAAAAAGCTTAAAATCCAATTTATAACATTATCTCCATAAGCACTTAAAAGCTGAAAACAATTAATAAGTTAATCAAGTAAACACTTTGCACAGGGGACCACAGAAAAAACGCCAAAGAGCGTCTTTGCTACAGACAACAAATTCATTCGTAACGAATTCACAAAATCTGGATCCCCACGAAATATGGGATGCACAAAGGATATCCTAACGGATTTATCCTAGGATTTACCAGCTCATCATTAAGAGAATATGCTTCACAATCTCAATATAAGTACCAAGCTGTTACAGTGAGCGAAGGACACCGTTATTCTGCCAAAATATCCCAATAACCTTTCCATTAAAGCTCACAAAGTTTTTCAAGTCTAACTTAGAATTTCACACTGAAATTCTAAGAGAGGCGAGCTCATAGCTAACATTACCATCAATAGCATTCAAAAACGGGAAAGAACAGAGGAAGACGAAGAGAGTTTGAAGTTAGAAGGAAACTTATCTTGAACGCCGCGGAAAAGACGTCGCCGACAACCCACTTCCGATCAAGTATACCTCTTCTTTCTCATTCGCTTAAAATATTTGCATCATTTTGTTCGCCTCGACGAGCTGACCAAAACCCCCATGACAATTGCTTGAAATCTCCGCCGTTGTGGCTTCTTTTGCAGATTTAGGGTTTTGACTTTTAATGTTTGTATTTAATTGTTTTTGTGTTCGTTTGGCTTGAGGAGAAGATTTATGTGGTTTGGTTTGTGAAAATTTATGTTTAGGTTTTTTGTGTGTGATTAGGGTTTCCGATCCAAGACATTGGTCAACCTTTTGTTGTTTTCGTGACCGGATTTGTAATCGTGAGGTTGGAATAGGAAGGTTTAAGTTTAGATTCATTGATTTGGGGTAAGGGTTCGCTGGAGAAGAAGGTGGCGCCGCCGTCGTTGGCCTGCAACCACCGTCTTCTCTGGTAGGTTTTAGCCATGGTTGGTTTAGAAGTTGCAAAGCGTTTTGTCGCTCTAAGTTGAGAGAGAGAGAGAGAGTGAAGTGAGGGACGAATAGCTTGCACTTCACAAGTAAATGCTTTTTCTTTGGCTGTCGTTGAGTGTCCAGGTTTGTTGATGACAAGTGTCCCTGACCTTGGACACTTGTCGCTTGTAGTTTGTTGGCTGGCGGAGTGTTTCTACGCATTAAGGTACACCAAGTTACCATACACCCTCTCCATCCACCGTGTGATTTGAGGACCGGGTCAGATCTCCAGATCTGAAGGTCCAGAGCGTACACGTGAGTTAACACAATTGACCGGGACTTTTTAGGGCTTTGTAGTTTGGTTTGGGCCAATGCAACCTGGGCCTGTATTCGCCTTCCTATTGGACCCCCCCCCCCTTTTGGTCCAGTTTTGGCAGATTCCTTTTGGGCTTAGTTTCTATCCCAAAGCCCAAACTGTTTTATTATTATTTTGTTTAGTCCATATTTATTTGCTTATTTGATTTAAGTAGAGCTTTATCGATTAATCAAATTTCTATTATCATTTCTAAAAATAATTAAAATCACTTGATTATCTATTATTACTATCATCATCATTAGTTATTTTAATTATATAATTATTCATTATTTTGGGATTTATGAGATTTATTTGTATTAATACTTATTTAGTCGTTTGTATAAGTGTTCAATTTCATAGGCGTGTTGTGTTACATTTGTGACAAATCATTTCCATACCATCAATTCAAACCAATTTTAAAAACGAATCAAACAATTCTCGATTCAAAGTCGAGCCCATTTTCAAACACCTTTGTAAGTCGATCGCATTTAAAGCATCGCCACCAACCTCACAAAGCTTACTCTTGGGCTTTCTTACAATGAGACCTAGTCGATTATTAATTGACCGATTAGATGAACGATTCACTAAATAAAATCCACTTCATTCATAAAACACAAATTTAAAACCTCGATCCAACATCGAGTATCCTTTATTAAAATTAAATTAAAATACCTAATCACCATTAAATACTATTTCATTTGGAAATGAAAAAGGGGATGGTTTTGAGTTTTCAACTTCTCTCCTCGATTATTTGAATACGAGTTCTTTTACCCGGTTAGTCGAATAATCGTCTCTTCTAATCCACTTAAGCATAATTAAATCAAAACGTTCTTACAATAAATAAAAATGAAATGGCGGATGGTTTTAAGCCTTTAACTCCTCCCCTCGATTTTTTGAATACGAGTTTTCTTGCTCGGTCAGTTAAGCACTCGTCATTTCTTTACAAACTTCTAAAACCCCGATTAAATCAAACTATTTTCATAATAAGCTAAATGAAAAAAAGGAGATGACTTTGGGTTTTCAACTTCTCTCCCCAATTGTTTGAATACGAGTTCTCTTACTCGGTCAGTCGAATAATTGTCATTTTTCCACAAACATATAACCTAATCAAATCATTTTCATAACAAACTTTACGAAAAGGGAGATGGTTTTGAGTTTTCAATTCCTCTTCTCAAATGCTTGGATATGAGTTTTCTTACTCAACCATTCAAGTACTTGTCGTCCATTCTAAGATACATCAACCATATACAACCTTATTTTCGTAAATACTTAAACGAAACAGAAAGCGGTCTACAGTCTTCTATTCCCTTTCCCGATTATTAGGATACGAGTTGTCTTACTCGATTATCCGAGTAATCGTCATCCAGTCAAAATACCTTAATTATCATCAAATCCTTTTATAATTAAGGATGAAAAAGAAAGAGGTCTAGAGTCTTCTATTCCCTTTCCTGACTGTTAGGATACGAGTTTTCTTACTCGACTATCCGAGTAATCGTCATCCAACCAAATATATTAACACATAAAATTTATCACTCCTCGCCCCCGTGCGACCGAAACCAATCCAACAAAACATCAAACATATTAACTCAACTTGTCACCCCCGTGTGACCAAAACTCTTTTCAGAAAGAACATTATTTAATCCTTTCTAATGCGCATAACAAACCAATGCTTAAGCCTTCGCCGAGAGTAAACAAGCCAACGTTTAGCCTTTAGAATGTGATCTAAACAGTTGTTCACTAAAAGACACCAACCAACCAGAGTACCCCAAACTACGAATGCTCTGATTTCCTTATTGCACCATAAGGATACGTAGGCACGAGATTGCGAGATCTTGGCGAGCACACTAATAAAAACCCTCCCTTTTTCCCCATTCTAGGGTTTCCATCCATCTCTATTATCAAATCCTTATCACTTGAAGAAAGCGAATAACATTCAACTAACATTCAAATAGCAAATCGGACTAAAAGGTTCTCATTGAGTACAACGGACATGAGGGGTGCTAATACCTTCCCCTTGCGTAATCGACTCCCGAACCCGAATATGGTTGCAACGACCATTATTCTATTTTCTAAAAGGTTTTATCTATATTTTCCTATTCCTTCATTGGGATAAATAAATTTCGGTGGCGACTCTGTTCGAATTTAATTTTTCCGTGACCATCGCGAGGAATTGTATTTTTCGAGATGCGACAGATGGCGACTCTGCTGGGGACTAGCTCCAAGAAAAAGAGAGTAAAACCTAATTTAGTTCAGTTTCTGTATTGTGTGTTAATCTTGCTTGTTTGTTTGTTATTTTATTTTGCTATTATTATTCTGTCATAATAATTGTCTGGTGTTTTATTGGCTAGGTATTATTGGGGTTCCCTGATTGATGGTACTTTGTGAGATAGGCTCTCCACCCGAGTCTGAGAAAAACCATAAGATTAAGTTGGTGGTTGCGTAGTGGACGCCCACAAGGAGTCTTCCTTGTTGGGAAGATACGAAGACCCCGCCTAAAGGAGATTCTCTTGAGATATTATTGCCCGATGAGTCTTCATCACGATGATAGTATTCTCAAGTTGGATCAATGACTCTAGGGAACTTTTAACCCATTATATCCGGCGATTATGTAGTATTTCCCTGAAAAGTCTCCGACTTGTTGGGTTAATACGAAATCCCCAATCAGATGAGATCCCTTGGGCATATTACTACCTTACAGTAATATTCCTAACCTCGATCTATGACTCTAAGAACCTTATAAGAACCTTGGACTCGAGAGTTGTGTAGTCTGAACCCACTAGGACTCTTCCTCTTTGGGACCATATGAAGATGTAGTGGGGTTTTCGTTACCTTTAGGTTTATTGACTAAACCAAAAGTCAACATACAATTCGATTCGCCACCGCACTTTTATTTGTCCAAAGGAAAGGCTAAAAAGCGAACAAAAGCCAAGTAAGAAGTTTTTCAAATCAAAAACTAATAAAAATGTCAGAGATCTAGGTAAGGGGGTTGGTTATGAAATGGGAAGGTTTTACGTACCCAAAACATCCTTAGTACTCTAAGGGAACCCTTTTTGCAAATATGTGTTGTAGGTTGGTATTTGTGAGAAGATTTGTCAAAAAGATTGGAGGGATGGGAAGAGAATAGATTATATTTACAAGTTTTGTTGTTTGAATGGATGAACCCATTGCCTACGTACCATCACAAAGAAGGATCAAAACCTCGTAGTTCGTGGTAGAAATTTCAAAGATTGGTGAATTGATTTTGATCAAAAGCCTTAAGGTCTTTTGTTATCAAAGGGAGATAACACAACCTAAACCAACAATCCACCATGTGAGGAAGGCTTCAACATGCTAGTGAGGGGTTAACCCTATAATAAGCATGGAAGGCTTATAATCCAACCACTAAGGATGAGGTAAGACTTACATCAACCACTATGATAACTCAAACCTATGACTAATGTTTTTGAAAAGGTTTTAACAAGTGGCCATTGGAACCACAAAAACAACTTGAAATGGGTTATATTTACAAGTTAAATTTATTTACAAAATGAGGTCAAAGTTGGATTAAAGTTTATTTACAATGAGTATTTATGAAAATGGATTTGAAAAGTCAAAGGCCTAAGGCCTAGGTTTATAATTTGAAATAAAGTCAAAGTTTTGAAAAATGATTTTTGGCTTGGTTAGAGTGGGGAGAAGAAACAAGGGCTATTCCTAAAGCATGCAAAGATAAGAAGGGAAAGATAACCCTTGGAGTTCCTTTTCTTGGAGTCATAGAGATGACTCAAGATGCTCCTTTCCTTTGGATTTAACACACAAAACAAGCACTCATTAATTTGAATTCAAGCTCCTAGGATCTCCATTTGGCTTAGCCCTTAACTTGGCTACTCATGACAATAGTCCTCTTTTTCCAATCTTAAGATGAGGTTCCTATCACACAAAAGCACACATCAAAAAGCTCATAACACATTAAAGGGAATGGACAAAGAATGAATTTTAGGAGAAGTCATTTGAGGTCAACTTTGAATTTTAGCATTCTAAAGGCATGAGGCCTAGTTGCTCTTCAACATATTTTGAATTCTAAAGGCATGAGGCCTAGTTGCTCTGAACTCCTTTAAGCATGGGTGAATTCTAATTCTAAGTCCTTTCTCTTTTTGTATTTTGGTTCACATCAAAACACACACAAAATAACACAAAATAACAATATATTTATGTACAATAATGGGCTCAAATGAGCAAAAGAAAAATGACATAAACATAAAATAGGTGCTCAAGTGAGCAAATATGAAAATCAAGATGAATAATGAGCAAGAAATAAAGGACATTAAAAGTAAATGACAAGAATTTAAAAGCTCAAATTAAAGTTAGTAGTTAGGAAAGTTATGTTAGCTTGTCACAAGACAATGTAGCGCTATGTTAAGCAATCGTAAGTGAACTAATATAGTAGTCACACCTATTTGAGGCCGGTCAATAAGAGTATGGGCAAAGAACACAAGTTAGAGATCATGACTAGTAAGCCAAGCTTCATAAACTTGCCATGCCAAACAAAAGGGGAAGGGCCTTGTATTGACTTTTGGTTATTTGGCTTGACCAAGAAGTAACCTATCTTTGACACAAAATAACTCACTTGATCATGGATCAAGTTGAGTTTGGTTTGGACCAAAGACGATTAAACTCCTATTTGTCAAGACCAACCTCAAGACTTTAACTCATTGGCCATTGAGGGAAAGAAAAGGATGAAGATGAAAGGGAGAGGGTAAGAAGTCAACAACCAATCCCAATTGATCAAGGGATAACTCATCCTTGATCAAATTCATTCATCTTTCTAGGTGATGATCCTTAAGGATTTTCAAACCACAAGATCCAATGAATTTGATCAAAGTTGAATCAATTCAACCTTGATCAACACCAAAATAGAAGAGGAATGAATATAACAAGTCAAGAAGTCAATAGTATTTTTTGGTATTTTTTGAATTAAAAGAAAATACAAATAAAAAATAAACAAACAAAGTTAAACCTCTAATTCAATTCAAAGCAACCTCAATGAGTCCAATTAAATTTTCATAGGTTCAACATAGTCAAACAAACTTTGACTAATTTTCTCACAAATTTTTAAAGTCAGAAAGTAATTAAAATCAATTAAAAAACATCCAAAAATAGCATAATATGAATTAAAATCTCAAATAATCTCAAAACAAATAAGAAATTGTTGAGACTATTTTTCATTGACTTATCATGATCCATAGATGCTATGAAAATGTTTTTGTATTTTTTAAAAGTTAGAAAGTATTTTAAAATGAATTAAAATCATTAAAAACCAAATAATTCATGAAAAATATCAAATGAAGTCACAAAAATAATTAAAAATCATAATATGAAACTAGATTTTTCAAGAAAAATTTCAAAGTTGGTGTCATATTTTTCTGACTTCATATGAATTTTTAATGAATTATTGAAAATAGAACGAATTAAAGGAAAATAAAAATAAAATGAAATAAACGAAAAATACTGGGCCACCGGATCCAATTCATTAATTGACGTGGCACATTGCACGACTTGGATCTGATGATGCACGGTAGGCTCAAGTCAACAACGCAACATAATGGATTAAAGCTAGTAATTAAAACGGACGCATGAGATTAGATCATGAAAGGGAGATCCAAGGGCCAGGGATCAGAACACATGGTGGTGGTGGTGGAAACCACCGTCTTCTCCGATCAACCACACAAACTCCGGCCAGATATGCAGGAAAATGAAACTTATCATAAATGAAAAACAAAGGCATGAAAATGAAGCTCGTGTGATGTAGATCATCACTGTACCATTGGATTCCTCTCATTCTTCCTATATTGAGAGAAAGATGAAGGAGAAAATCATGGTGTCCACACTGATTGTTCATGAAATGGCAAATTGAATGCACTAAAAGCTTGCCTCAAGTATGAGGACTTCAGAGAACCACAGAAACACAAGAAAACTACATTGAATTATAAGTTTCAAATCCAAACAGTTTGAGTTTATACCTTCAAATTGGTGAGTTTTTGGCCACGAATTTTTCAAGCTTTTTGCTCCTCTTTGATCTCTGAGTGTAGGGAAGATGATTGGCTAAGGAATCTAGCTTTGAAACTCAACTAATGTTGCTGAATTTCAAGCTTGAAAATCTGGAAAAAAATGGTGAATGATTCCTTTGGTGAGGGTGTGGTTTCAGTGCAACAGCATATGGGATCTCCAAAAGGTTATGGAGTGAAGCTCATGAGGCCCTTATTTATAGGTGAATGCAACTGAGTTCACACTTTGCTCATGTGGATGGGATTTGAAATTTTGAGTGCATGGGCCTTTGTGGACGTGTGAGAGGCCCATGGATAGCTGAAGGAGCTTGCTGATATCATGTGGAGAGCATGTGGTCGTGCACATCGAATGAAGAATGCTTGCATTTCAAGTTATAACATAAAATATCAAAAATGCACATAAATGAAAAGAAATTCGAATCTCCCAAATGGTAGATCCAAATGACCATTGTGAGTAATGGTTAGAAAGCTTTTGTAATAAGGAACAAAATTCATGTTGGGCAATAAACCATTTGACATGTGCAAATTGATCAAAACTGGCTTGGAAAGTTCAAGTGCAAAACATGTTCTAGTCACTTTGAAAAAGTTCACCAAAAGTAAGCTTGATCAAACCCCTCTGTCCTCATGATACAAGCTTCAAATGAAAAATATCCAACATCAAAGTTGTATATCTTTTCAAGATAGTCAATTTAGACTCAAAGTTTGCATCATTTGGATTTTCTATGACAATGTTATGGGCATTTGAAATTGGGTACTTTTTCAAATTCAATGAATTAGGTCCAAGATGACCTATAATGTTTTGCAATATCACATGTATTTCCTTTAGTATTATGAAGTTTTGTACAACATTAAATTTTAAGTAGACATCTCAAGATTTCCAATTCATTTTGTCCCACCTAAAAATCATAAAAATTGAGAAAGTCGTGCCCTTGGCAAGTTGACCCAAAATTAGGGTTTTAGTCAAAATGACCTATAATATTTTGAAATGAATCATGACCTTCCAAGCTTCAAATATATTTTTGATTAACATTAAAGTTGTTCAAATGGTTCTTATGTACATGTTTTCATTTGGGGTCATTTTCATTTGACAAACACATCAAAAATTATGGCTCATTGATCCTCAGCTTAGTCAAATGACTTGACTGGTCAACTTTTCAAGGTCAAACTTCCAATCTTGATGAAAAAATGATTGAGGGCCTCAAATAGGCTCATATATGCATAAAAATGATAAATGAAAGAACTTCCCTTGATTAAATTTGATCAGAGGTTGAGATTGCTTCATGGGCAAGGCACAATCAAAGCACAGTGAAATTAGGGTTTCCTTGGGAAACAATCTTCAAGCCTTTTGGGTTATCTTGATCAAATTGGAAAATTGAGATACTTGGGAGACATATATGATAATTAGGAACTTTGTGGACCATTGTCATGCTTTTTCTCATCTTCATCTAAGGAGCCTCCTAGGAGCATTGTGGAGCACATGATCACTTGAGCTTCAAAACAAAAAGAGTTAGTGACATATTTTTGTGCTTTTGGTTAGTAATCAAATAAGAAAAGCAATAACATACAATACAATCATGCTTGGTGATCTCAAATCACTCAAACAAGTCCCAACCCTAGGGTTAAGGAGCCAAACATGCTATGATCCTTGAGGCAATGCATTTATGCAATATCATGAGGCCATGAGGGATCTTAGGGTCAAAATTAGGGTCTGACAGATGCCCCTATTTAAGGTCATTCTAGCCGGAGATATGAAGGTTAAACTCTTCGTCTCGACGAGATAGAATGAGCTTAAATAATAGAAAAGAGACGAATTTTGGTCCCTAAGAGACCTCATGATGCAAATGTATGCATGCAAAATAAAATTTTCATGGTGAATAATTGCCATAAAGGAAAAGAAATCGGGAGAAACTAAAGATCCATAGGAGTAACACACTCACTAGGGAGACAGAGACTCTGGGGGAAATAAGGTAAAAATGCGTGAGCAGGTCATGACTTGAAAACTTGCTGGGAGACACGAAGGGATTCCACGAAAATAAATTGATGGAAAGAGTCGAGCTGACACAAAGATGAATGTATTAGGGAATATGCCAATACAACAAAACTATCCACAAAGGATACATCGGCTAAAAAATCCGGACTCAGACGAGGATGTCCACAAAGGACTCAGCTTAGGAAGAAACAACAAGATATTGCCGGTTATTGGGTAATAAACTCAAAGAGAGACATTTATTGAAACACTGGTTACTGGGTGAGAGAACAACATGCTCAGGGAGAAAGAATATCTAAGACCGGTATAAGGGTGAAAGATATCAATCATCCGAAACATTTGAGGAGGACCCAAAAGGCATATCTCAACTCAGGAAAATCTGATTCCACATGAGACACAAAGTCATAATAGGGAGCAGAAGGAAGGAACACCAGTGATACCGGTTACTGGGTATATAATAGGTGACCAACCATGCGTGAATTAGGGAACATATCCAAGACACTCATCATCCTAAAGGAAGGCTGAAAAAGCAAACTCGACTTACAGGATGGACATTCGATTCCACAAGGAAATACGAATCTTACTCGACTGGGAAAAAAAAATACTTCGACTGAAGAGCGCATGAGATATATTATCTATTACCGTTATATGGGTAAAAACGTAAATAACATACTCGCATGGAAGATTATCCGCAACCGGTTACTGGGTTAATAAAGGATAAATCGACCGAAAAGAAAGGACATCGGGATACCGGTTACTGGGTATAAAATGATGACCAATCAGAAGGAGAAACAATCATTACCAAACAAGGGTAAATGAAAGGTGACTCGCTAGGGACAAATTGCCTGACACTAGTAATTATCCAAGAGATATATCACCGGTTATTGGGTGGTATACTCAAAAACGAAGGAATATCAATACCGATTACTGGGTAAAGATAACCAACAAATAGGGGATTATATCTACCGGTTACTGGGTAGAAAACCACATAAATAGGACTTACAACTACCGGTTACTGGGTAGAAGGCCACAAAATCCGCTGGGGAAAGGATGAACAATTACTGGTTACTGCGCAATGGAACAACTGAACCGTAGGGAACTGCATGGGATAACAAGAAAGAAATCAATCCAGGAACAAACTAGAAAGACATAATCAAACAAGACTCAACCCGATAAGGATGTAACTCAGAGGAGTAATTCCATCCTGATACACAATTGGGGAGGAAACTGAAACAATAATCATTCATGAGGACATAACTCAGTGGGGAAAAAGAAGAAAAGATAGACACTTTCTGCCTATGGGGCTGACTCTATATGGAGAGATCAGACACAAACATCTGCTTGGGGAAGAATATTTCACCAATAGCAGGAGATAACAAGCAAAGATATGTGGCAAAGAAATGCATCATGAATATCTGAATGCTATGATTATGCATGTATATGCATGATTTGTGTATAATTAATGTTGACAATCAGACATATCTAACACAAACAAGTCCAAGAATCATGAACAGACACTCGGCAAACATCTCGACAAGAAGGGCAAAGCCTACTGGAGAACTCAGCTTGGGAACAACCCGAGAAGGATCAAAATAAATCATCAGGGATATCAAACCCTATCCCAAAGCTACACTCACTGAGGATACAAAGAAGATGTATTCAAGAGCAGCGAAAGAAGATGATCAAACAGAGAACTCAACTCTGATGGGGATTATCTCTAGAATAAGAGTAAACAAAGGGGAGACTTTACCCATAGCTGGGGATAAGCAAAGTCAAAGCTTCCAACTGCCGGAGATAACACTTTGCATAGGAGAAGTCTTCCAGGAGCAAACAATACTAACATAAGGAAGATGCAGAAAATCTGTCGGGGAGTTTCCATCAACTCTCTTGGGGACAAATGGTTTAAATAACAATAAGATCCGCCGGAGAAGAACTCTACTGGGGAAGCTTATTAAGGAATGATGTGAAACTCCGTGGGGAACAACCACCAATCAGATGTACATCAATCAAAACATTCCCTCCTATCTGCCAGAGAGGAAACTCTGCAAAGGGGAATGATAGCATTTTACTCCACTGGGGAAGGAAATAAACAATTTCACCACCAGCTATTAATGCTAGAAGAAATCTTCAAACTCGGAGGAAATACAAACATCAAACTCTGATATGGCAACCTTACTAGGGACAAGCTCTAAATGCTCTTGAGGAAACTACCCTTGTTGGAGGAATTGGAAATGAATCATTCATCAACAAGAGACATACTAGGGATACCTCTTTTCAAAATAAATGAAATGGAAAATAAGCCCTTCATCAATTACATTAGGCACTTCCTGCTGAGGGGACAATTATCTGGAAAGGTAATTCTACAGGGAACACATGCTTACTCCATTAGAGATTCTTACTCAGCCTGGGGAAAGACAACCTTCCTTGTGAGTAAACAGTCAGGATAATGTGACAAGGATTATTCTCAACTTAAAGCATATCAACTTTTATCAATCTATAAGGGATTTTAGGTCAGTCCACACAAGGGATGACAACCATACAAATGATAAAACACAAGTGCTAGTGCCTGATACAGAGGGATACACATCTCTAAAATATCAAAGCAAAAATTGGAAAAGAAGGGATCATTCACAGATCAACCATATACCAACCACGGATTGTTAAAGCTCCGCGGGAGAAACAAGTATGTATACGCAAACAAACTACCGGGAATGCATTGGATGAAAATCCAGCTAGGGGAAAGAAATCCATAAGACAGATCAATCCACTGCCATCAAGGAGAACTTCTCATACCAGACTCTCTGGGAAGTTGATGATGAAGGTACAAGGAGCAAGAATTCCAGAATATGAACAAATGTCTTACCCTTTGGTGATCATACTATCCTTGGGAAAGCACTGAGGATATTCCACTTATCCTTTCAGTCATTATGAATGTTCACTTTGTTTAAAACAGTTTATTCATGAAAACTTTATTTGTTTAAAACACTGATATTCATCAATTAAAACATGCAAATATTTGTTAAACAGAAACAAATAAGATTGCAAAGAATTGGATAAAGGCTCAAATTTATTTAAGAGAATGGTAGTCCACAAATGGCCAGACTCCATGGATCTTTACAAATTTGAAATTGGTGATATACATGAAAAAGGGATACATTGAACATAATAATCGTTTCTCCACCAACTCTGAATCCATTGTATTTGAAACTTCAGTTGATGATGACTGAGTGAGAATCTTGGACAGACGACAGTTGTAGAACAAAGTCTTGTCAGGATGCAGTTACTTGCCAAATCCCTAATATTTGCCTAGATTGCCCCAGGGGGAGGTACTCAATCTAGCGGGATATATATTCATCATTTTTCATGTCTCTAACTTTTGCCTGGATCTCCCTTTCGGGTTTTCAATCCACCGAGATGCTCATTTTTGCCTATGCCGCCCTTTCGGGTTTTCAACTTAGCGAGCTATTCTGTTTTTATTTTTAGGCAAAGTATTTCTTAACTGCATCTGAGTTCACAGGACGAGTGAAATCCTCCCCATCCATAGTTGTAAGCAACAGAGCACTTCCTGAAAAGGCTCTCTTGACAACGTATGAACCTTCATAGTTTGGAGTCCACTTTCCCCTGGAATCGGGCGCGAAAGACAAGACTTTCTTGAGTGCGAGGTCACCTTCTCGGAACACACGAGGCTTGACCTTCTTATCAAAGGCTTTCTTCATCCTTTATTGATATAACAGACCATGGCACATGGCAGTTAATCTCTTCTCTTAAATCAAATTCAGTTGGTCATAACAAATCTGAACCCATTCAGCCTCAGTCAACTTGGCTTCCATCAAGACTCTCATTGATGGGATCTCGACCTCTACGGGGAGCACAACCTCCATGCCATATACAAGGGAGAAAGGGGTTGCCCCTGTTGAAGTGCGGACGGATGTACGATAGCCATGCAAAGCAAATGGCAGCATCTCATCCCAGTCTTTGTACGTAACAACCATCTTCTGAATAATCTTCTTGATGTTCTTGTTAGCAGCTTCAACAACCCCATTCATCTTGGGTCTATAGGGAGAAGAATTATGATGTGCAATCTTGAAATCGTTACACAACTCTTTCATCATCTTATTGTTCAAGTTAGATCCATTATCAGTAATGATCTTGTCTGGTACACCATATCGACATATGAGTTGGTTCTTGATAAACCTCACAACCACCTGTCTGGTCACATTTGCATACGATGCCGCTTCAACCCACTTGGTGAAGTAATCAATGGCTACGAGAATAAAACGGTGATCGTTTTACTCCTTAGGCTCAATCATGCCTATCATGTAAATTCCCCACATGGAGAAAGGCGATGGTGAGGAAATAACATTCAGAAGTGTCAGGGGAACATGAATCTTGTCCGTATAAATCTGACATTTATGGCATTTCTTCACAAACTTGTAGCAGTCAGACTCCATTGTCAGCCAATAGTAGTCTGCTCTCAACATCTTTTTTGCCATGGCATGTCCATTGGAATGAGTACCGAATGAACCCTCATAGACTTCAGTCATCAACAGGTCTGCTTCGTGTCTATCCACACATCTGAGCAGAACCATGTTGTCGCACCTCGAAAAAATGGGGGATACGACTACAAAGCAAAGCACGATCGCACGCTCGCAATGATGGACTGAACAGAGTCGCCACCGAACTTTATTTATTCCTAAAAAGGAAAGGGGAAATATCGATAAAACCCAAGACAAAAGAAAGGATAAGATATGGTCATCGCAACCAATATCAGGGTTTGGGAGTCGATTACGCAAGGGGAAGGTATTAGCACCCCTCACGTCCGTTGTACTCAACGGGAACCATTAGGTCAGTGGTGTGTATTAGTGTTAGTTTAAATGTTAGGCTTTTCAGTTTATTAAGTGGGAAAAGAAAGAATATAAGAGAGAAGAAATGTTTTTGGATTTTTGACGAAGGACTAAACCTAAGTTTTTTATTAGTGGGCCTGACAAGATTTACAAATCCTGCTCCTACGTATCTCAAAAGAGAAATCAAGGCTTACGTAGTTCTGGGTAGAAAAATGTTTGTTTGTTGGTCGATTTTAGCGAAAGCTATATTGTATTAATCGACAAAAACATCGTTTTACCCAAAACAGATGAGGAGTGGACGCATACCACACATCGAACGGATTTATAAATCTACATTCGGAAAAGCGTCACTTATCTCTACTCAACAATCGTGGCCGAAACATTGTTTTAAATCACTTAAGACAATATATCTTTCATTTATGAAAAAGGTTTTTGATTAATCGCACGGCGGCGAAAAAAAGTTTGATTGGTTGGATGTATTTTGAGTGATGGCGAGAACTTGGATGAGCGAGATATACAGCTCGATCCTAGCCTCAGGAGTGCATGGTATACACCATGTTCCATTTCCATCTTTATTAAAAAAAAGTTAAGATAGGAATTAAGTATTTTGGAATTTGATTGGGAAAAAGGGTTTGAAGAAACCGAATTGACAATTTTAGACGATGGCGAGAGTTAAGATTGGCGAGGCATACGTCTCGAATCTTAACCTCAGGAGTGCATGGTATACACCATGTTCCATTTCCACCTTTATTGAAAAAGTGTAAGATATGAATTAAGTATTTTGGAATTTGATTGAGAAAGGGTTTGAAGAAACCGCATTGACAACTTTAGACGATGGCGAGAGTTAAGATTGGCGAGGCATACGTCTCGAATCTTAACCTCAGGAGTGCATGGTATACACCATGTTCCATTTCCACCTTTATTGAGAAGATGTTAAATAAGAATTAGGTATTTTTGAGTTTTGTTGTGAAAATGACTTGACCTAGATCAAGTGTTGATGGACGTTTAAGAGAAATTTGAATGAGTGTTTGAGAGAGCAAAGTGGATAAATTTAGATGATGGCGAGAGCTAGGATTGGCGAGATATACATCTCGAATCCTAGTCTCAGGAGTGCGTGGTATACACCACGTTCCACTTCCATCTTTATTAAAAAAGTGTTTAGATAGGGATTAATATTTTTGAGTTTTTTATTAGAGAAAATGGCTTGACGTTGAATCAAGCGTTTGATGAAAGTTTGAAAGAAATGGAATGGAATAGGAGGGAGAAATGAGTTGATTTGTTTATTGAGAAAATACTCGACGTTGGATCGAGTCATATTTTTTGTATTTTTTGAAATTGTTGATTTTACTCTTGTGTTAGTATCTAAAACAAATAGAGAAATAAAACAATACAAAATTATATACACATTGGGGAAGTGGGGTACATTTTGTCAAATGGGGATTCAAAAATCGTGAAATAATTAAATCGGGCCCAAACAATAAAATGATGCGAAGTATGAGTGTAAGTGCAAGAGAACCGGCTCATTGTAAGAAAGCCCAAGAGTAAGCTATGTGAGGTTGATGGTGATGCTTAAAAAGCAAATCGACTTACAAGGGTGTGGAAATGGGCTCGATATTAAATCGAGAAAAGTATGATTTTTTATAGTTTTCAAATGGCTTCGAACACATGATGCAATTAAAAAGAAAAAACAAATCTATGTTATAAAAGCTATGAGTAATAAAACATAAACGTAAAAGAAAAAACTACACATAGGGGTATCAAACCCACTACACTAAAGACCTAGACACCACTCCCCTCCACCAGACCACTTACTAACTAATTGTTATCTTAATGCTAACTTAAATATATAAACTAAGATAGATTAAAAAAGAATTAAAATAAAAAACTAAATAATAAAAAAAAACTGTTGGTCTACTAGTAATTAAACCCAGCCGCATGGTTGTTGGGTTTACAAAGGGGAATAAGTTGGAAATGGTAAAAAAAGAATCATAGTTAATTACCAATATTAATATCGACATCCAAAAGTCACTAAATTGAATTAAAAGGTTTTTAACCAGACTTAAAGTGAATAATAAATAAAAAAGAAATTGAAACGAATTGGACAGAACTCTTCCTCTCTCAAAGCTCTCAATCTCATCCTCTCCATCGCTCTCACCATCTCACGATTTTTTCCTCACCTGTACCTCTCAATCTCACGATCGTTTAACCTCACTCACCGCCGCTCACTCATCGCCGCTCACAATCTCGCAAGTTCTCAACCTCACTCACAAAATCGTTCTCTCCAACTCACGTCTCTCTCATCATAATCCTCCCTCAAACACGCGTTTCTCCTAATCGCTTCCGAATCGTACAAAAAATCAAAGGCTGAAGCAAAAGAGAGCTCACCTCCGGCGGTGACCACAGCAACGATGAAGCTCACAGGTTTGTCCTTGATTTGGTGATTAGGGTTTCTATCGTTTATGGTCGCTTCCCCCCTTACTGATTCCTTTCTTTTCTATTTATGCCCTGTGAATTAGGGTTTGGGATTTGGTCTATGGAGTCCAAAAGAGCATCCTGCGAAATCTCTTTTGAGTTGTCAGGTTTTTGTCGCCCTGCTTGATGGTTAAATTCGGAAGAGGTAACACAAAGCCACACTTTCTTCTTCGTTTATGTCCTGATGCCAATTTGGGAATTCTTTGAAATTCTAATGCTTTGTCTAATTCAATTGTGTTACTGCAGTGAATTTCTTGGACCTGATCAGTGTTCCCCCATTCTAGTTTCTCTGCTACCAATCCATGAGAGGTAGGACTAACATCTTCAGGACATAAATGCAGCTCTATATTCTTATTTATGATCTTAAGCACCTCTTCATTATAGTCTGTTGACACAACTCTATTGCAGAATTTGCGACAAAGTATTCCAGTAATACCAATGCCAGAACCTGATTCAATGACAGTGGAGGCAGAATGCAGACAGAAGAGTCGAATATGTTGAGAGCCAAATGTGAATTCCGTCAGCTGGTAATTGTCATTCATGAAGAACGATGCACCTAAGCAAACGATTTCATCATCATCGGTAGAATCTCGTTGTGTTTGATGTTGCAGGTTTATGAACATGGATTTGATATATTTGAACTCTGACTTGTTGAATGTGCATGATGATTGCAGCCTATTTGTAGTAGGTTATGGTTGGTGATTCTGATGTTTCGTCCAATGCTTCCACCCAATTTTCCGGAAGATTCAAAGACGGTGTTGATTGCTCAGTTAAGGATGCTTCGCAAGGTTTTGCCCATTGACTCTTCCCGTTTCTTGCTCATTTAAGCCAACTTGGAAGGTGGATTTCACAATATAAGGAATAGCGCTTAGGAGCTTCCCTACAAGGATTCTTATTATCAAATGGAGGAGACCCTATCCAGATTGGAGCCTCCATTATAACGTATCCGTTTCAGAATGCACCAGCTTCTCAGACGAGTTGTTTACTCCATGTAATGAATTACCAGCAATATATGGAACTAGATCCACTTGCAGTGAACCTTCGCCATCTACCAATACCATGTCTTTACAGAACATGTTCTCTGAACCAGCATAATTTCTTCATGTTTCCTTTTCATAGTACTTTGGAGTAAACTCGAGACAGGTATTGTTTCAGCATCATTATCATTATTATTTCCATCACCACTGCCTGCTTCTTCCTTCCTATCTTGATCTTGAAACTCAGATAGATCAATCTCACTGGACTCCACTCTTATTATAGATGTTTGCAGCAGTTTTACTGCTAAACGAAGGTTGTACCTGATTATCCAAATGACAACGTGCAACGGCCTCCGGCAGCCTGATTAAAGCCTCCAACTGCCTAAGTGTCATACGATATGCAACCCTACTGCCAGGATTTGTATCAGCCCTACGAAGAGCAACATAAGAGTCTACCAGTGGTTTTCTTGCATCTGACGTTAGCTTTGATTTAGGAGTCTTTGCATAGGCTATATAACGCTTCAGTTCTGCTATTTTTCACTTGGGATTTTCTTTGATTGTGATTTTTCAAAAATGCTTAAATCAGACTTAATTTGAATAATTTGTTGTACAGGCTTTACCACATTTGCATTAGAAATTTTGACTCAAAATTGCCATGGCAAGCTGAGCCATCTCCAAAAGCATGCCGGTAACCTCCCTGCGGTACCGACAAGCGGATGAATTGGTCGAGGTAAGTGCATTATGTCCTCTTTTAGAATGGTATCTCCTGTTGTAGCCATAACTTGGACTTTCAAATTATCCTGATCATTTTTCTAATGCAGGAACGACTTCGGTTACATATGGCTCGCACAAACCGAGCCACCTCTGGCATAAACTGTGATAATGATGGTTGTAGCCACAGTTATACAGAAGTCTAAAGCATTGAAAATTATCTGCTGGGCAGATAGAGATTGTCTTTCATTTGTAGCATCAGCCAATGTCCGAAACAAAATTCCCGTGTAGATTGCAACGAATATCTCCGGCATTATTCCAACCAAGGATCCAATTATGTAAGGCCCGTACTTGACATTTGTTGCCACTGCACAATAGTTGTAGATCATGTAAGGGAATGGAGAAACCCTGATTAAGGCAAATGCTCGAAACTGATGAAACCAGTTTCCACCGCCAGCAGACTTTTGAATAGAAGCCTTCTTTGGATACTTCTCTAACCATCCTTCAATTTTATGATGGAAGATTGAGAAATGAGAAAAGGGAGTGAAACACCGATAGCTACTGCAGGTATTATTAGCAAAAACCCAAATCCATAACCATATTTCATTCCAGCAACCCACAAAGAGGGTGTAGATGGCAAAAGTATAGTTGGAAAAAGTGCAACTGAAGCAAACACCAAAATAGTAAGCACCGGAGGACTGAAAGTCTCTGTTTCCCAATTTATTATTGGAATAACCTCCTTGTCTATGAAATAGGGTCCAACCCACTTGAGTACAGCAACAGCCAAAAACCCTAAGAATAAAACAACAACATCACTTTGATCCAGTACCACACAACAGATCTCCTCGCCAGCGGAGAACACTCCTCGGCCGCACCTAACGAAGAACCCTCATCTGAGCAAGGCAATCAATTTGATATAATCCCCTTTGTTATCATCAGCTTCGATTGTGATAGTGAGGTCCGACACTACCTCCTTTTTTTGAATGTCATCAATTGGCTAATGATGATGGGACTGACGGTGGAGCAAAAAAATGAAATTATTGGTACTTGGAACTTGGCTCCAAGGTCAGCAACAAGAGTTGCTTCTTGCCATGCCGATAATCACTTCAACTTTTCTTTAGTGATTAATTCTTCAACAACTGAAGCTACTTGCAAAGGGTTTCGACCAGAATCACGGAAGAAAATTACCAAGTTTTGATTGTTGTAATAGTTATTGAAACTTTGTAAATCCATATTTGTAATGAGTATGATTACGAATTGTAATTGGGGAAATTAACAAGGATGCAGGTTATTGTTATGGAATTCTTTGGAATTGGGATTTGTTTTTTTTTTGTTGAATAATTGTTTTGGATTAATGAACTTTGGGTTAATTGGTTAATTGTTATGATTGAATGGATTTGGATGTGAAATGGTTTAAATTGGTTCCAAATGGATAATGAAGATGGATATGGATTTTGGATATGGATTTAAAAATAGAGTTAAAAAAAAGATATGGATTTTTAGGAATAATCCAAGACTAATCTAAATATCAATTTAAATAATAATAATCAAATCGGCAAAAACCAAATTAAAATCAAATTAATCTATAATTCATTAAAATTACTTTGATATCAACTCTAACATTCATTTGGAAATTAAAATCAATTAGAGTTTGATTCATTAGTAAAATAAACAATTAAGATTAAATTGAAATTTGGAATTAAACTTAATTCGAAATTAAAATCAAATTAAAATTAAAAAAAAGTCAAATAATTAAAATCCATTTTATGATCAAAAACACCATGATCAAGAAGCTAGATAATGACCGATGTCTATCAATAAAAAAAATGGATTTGGCGATGAATGTATGCAAATGAACTTTAGGCCAAACGCCTAAGTGAAAAAGAAAAAATGAAAAAAATTCAGGACCAAAATCGGGGTATGACACATGTCAAAATTCCTCTTGTAAAGCACATCACCATTAAGGTAGAAACTGCCAGATAATATCCTCAAAGTCTTCTTATCTTTAACAGATGCCCCAGGCGGGTAAGTCTGACTTTGGAGAAAACATTTGATATCATAATACCATGGCTTATCATCTTTCACCTCCTCAACTGCAAACACGTGAGTTGGGATATCCAAGCGCATCACGATAATCTTTGGGACTTCATTCCAATAATTGACAACAATCATTGAAGCAAGTGTAGCGAGAGCATCCGCCATTTGATTTTCATCTCGAGGAATATGATGGAAGTCTCTTTTAGTAAAGAAAGTTGAAATCCTCCTCGCATAATCTCTATATGTGACGAGGCCAGGCTGATTCATCTCCCATTCACCCTTAATTTGATTAACAACCAGGGCCGAATCGCCATAAACATCAAGATGTTTGATCCTAAGATCAACACATTCTTCCAAACCCATAATACAAGCCTCATACTCTGCCATATTATTTGTGCATTTGAAAGTTACCTTGCTGTAAAAGGAAAATGTGTGCCTTGAGGAGTAATAATCACTGCCCCAATACCATTTCCATACTGATTGACAGCGCCATCAAACACCATACCCCATCGAGAACCAGGCTCTGGGCCTTCATCGAGCGTAGGCTCATCACAATCTTTCATTTTCAAATACAGAATCTCCTCATCAGGGAATTCGTATTGCACAGTCTGATAAGCTTCAATTGGTTGATGCGCCAAATGGTCAGCCAAGATACTACCTTTAATGGCTTTTTGAGCTCGATACTCAATATCATTCTCAGATAACAGCATTTGCCAACGGGCAATTCTCCCAGTTAAAGCAGGCTTCTCAAAGATATACTTGATCGGATCCATTTTGGATATCAACCAAGTTGTATGATTCAACATATACTGGCGTAAACGCTTAGCAACCCAAGCCAAAACACAACATGTCTTCTCAAGCATTGAGTACCGAGACTCACAGTCGGTGAACTTCTTACTCAAGTAGTATATTGCATATTCTTTCTTTCCTGATTCATCTTGCTAACCAAGAACACAACCCATGGAATCATCAAGCACAGTCAAGTACATAATCAACGGTCTCCCTTCAACATGCGGAGACAGAATGGAAGGCTCGGACAGATACTCTTTGATACTATCAAAGGCCTGTTGGCAATCCTCGGTTCAATCATGACGTTGACCTTTTCGGAGGAGCTTGAATATAGGCGCACATGTGGCGGTCATATGGGATATAAATCTCGAAATGTAATTCAAGCGGCCAAGGAAACCTTAGACTTGTTTCTCAGTTTTGGGCGCACGCATCTCTTGTATTGCTTTGACCTTTGCAGGTGTTGGAAAGGACAGTTTTTAGGTGTCGGGTTTTTGTTATCGTATCCACAGAGATTGTAAGATATCACTGCCGTTCAATGGTTGAATTAATCTTAACTTAAAGTAACACTAGGGTTTTGGGTTTTAATCAAGTTATCTTGCATACAAAGTAATTAATTGCGGTAAAAGTTACGTTTTGATTAATATGAGAAATATTGTCAAAGTTAGGTTTCAATGATTACATTTGCTTTGCATGTTTTTTTGCACGGTCAACAATATTATAAACTCCTTTGGATGATAAATAATTTCACAAAGTCCTCTCAATGCGTTTCTCTCGAACACCCATTGTGAGTTTTGTCATTTTTGATCCATTGTTTCTCTCGAACACAATCTATCAAAAAGACAACGTTTTGGTTCAACCTTATGGTGAACAAAATCATTTGTTACTATCTCTAGCTAACAAACAAGTTTGGATGAAAACCTAGGTCAAGAATCGGTAAACATCTCTCGATCAAATACCAACACAAAGAGTTTTAAATAGAAACAAAGTTTTCATCATATATTTACCGTTAAAGAGTTTACATATGAGGATCCTTACATTTACATACAAAGCTTGGAAATCACCTACATCTAACCTTGACAAATGGAGACTTAGCTACTCATTTTCATGGTAGCTTGGTCGGCAAGTAAGAAAAGAGGGTCGATCAACATCCAAGTCGAATGATCGAAGTTGGATGGGAATCCACCTTCTTTTTGTGGAAGATGGTTGCTAGATGAAGAGAAAATGAAATTAGGGCATAAAATCCCCCACAAAGCAATGCTGTAAAATATCTAAGAGAAAGTACAAAAAATGAAAAAGTTGGTAAAAAGTGGTATAAAAAAGTGGTTGGGCACAAAAGGTGGCACCTGCTACTTATAGACAAGTGCAGAACTGTCACGTTCGCTAGGCGAGTAGAATGGCTCGCCTAGCGAAGGCCAAAAATGGGCACAAAATGCCCCTGCGCCCAGAGAAAACTGGGCCTGTGGAACTGTCATGTTCGCCTAGCGAACAGACCTTCGCCTAGCGAAGAACTCGCTTCAACCTTCGCCCCAGCGAGGTTGAGAGGTTTTGCTACTGGAATGCTCGCTGGGGACTCGCTAGAGCCTCGCCTAGCGAGCTAGTGCTGGCTGCTCATTTCACCAAAACAGACTGAATTCGCTGCCACTTCGCCTTCAGTTCGCCTAGCGAATTAATTAACCAATTTACTGGAGCCTTTCGCCAGGAGCTCGCCTAGCGAAGGTTTTGCTTCGCCACATCCTCGCCTAGCGAGCTGGCAGATAGAATGCTTGTTTGCTTTGGTTCCTTTGCCAATTTTGTTGTGTCTTCATTATCAATTAATTCATGCCTTTCCTGCACAATAACACACACATCAAAGGCACCAAGCTTGTTTATCAATGTAATGCATTCCATGTAAAATGAATGTGGTTTTGACCACATTTAGCAAGGTATAAGAGTGAAAGATGCCCACATATGATAGCTCAAATAAGCACTTTTGGGCATCTAACAACTCTCCCCAACTAGATTCTTGCTTGTCCTCAAGCAAAGTATGCCTCTTTGAAGAACAAGAGGATTTGCCTTTAAGAAAACGGTTTCTCCGAAGTTGGATAAACGGCTCAAACACAAGCGAAATCCGCAAATACACGTTTCCAACGGTTTTGAATAAAATAATACATAAGAACTAAAACTTAAATAGCAATGCAAAATATATATCTATCTACAACAATGCTATTCTGAATGAATCATCCTATCTCTCCTCTTCGAATAAGGAATGAAGATTTTGCGCGTTTGCAACCGCGGGACTAATCTCACTCTCTAACAAATAATGAAGAAATCAAACAGATTCATACAATGTCTAATCAATCATAAATGGTACTGTGGAAGCATAAAGATCACTAAGGGCTTTTCGGTTGAAACTTGGTCGGGTTAACAAACAAGGGACATTTCTAAGGCCATTGAAACGAAAGTGCCGATGCAAAAGAGACATTCACAGTAATATTCACACTACTCGACTTTGTTTCCTTTGTTTCTTATTTGTAACCTTCACAACACATATTCCACAACTCAACTCTTATTTTTCACTATTTTTCTTTCAAGCAAGCATTCATTTTCATTTTTTTATATTTTTGTTCTTTTCTTTCACATCAAATGTACAAAATAGATGTTTATTTTCTACATTTTCTATACATATATTTTTCTATGCTTGCTCGGTTTTTCTTTTCTTTTTCAAGAGTTGTGGAATTTACCGATTCTTTTTCGTTCTCCCCAACTTATTTCTTCCACACCCTAAGTGAATGCTCTTACCTTTTTACGGCAAAAGAACAATAATCAATAATTTTCGGGTTGTAAACAAAACATTTTTGAGATCTCGCTTTATTTCAAGCCGAGATTCAACTGTTTAGGCTCAAAGGGGTTAACAAATACTCTCTCTACTCACAGGTAAGATATTTTTGGATGTAGTTGTGCTCGAAAGAAAACAAGTGCCTTGATCATTTCTAATTGCTTCCACAATTTCACAATAATAACAGACAAATAATGAATCAAATGAATCAACAAAACTTATTAGAATCCAGCATTTAAGTGTACAATGGAGGTTTCCTCACTCTTTGTGGTTTAGGTTCTAGATGAAACATTCATTCAATTATGTTGCACACAGACAATATTCAATTTACCAAAAAGAGTAAAGTTCCTAATGCATTCTAAAATTCTAGCCGACGGTAACCATGTACCTTAGCTTCATTCACTTGTTATTCTTATCATTGCCATCCAAGCTCGGATGCACCTTCATTGGGTACTTCTTGAGGAGCAACCAATCTAGAAGGGTTTGCCACTCATTCAACCAAAATTTTATTAAGCACACAAAATTAACAACAAACATAAATAATATTAACTGAAAAAATAAAATTTTGTTCGTGGGGGACAAAACACCCCAATAGTACAACCCATTGGTCAAAATACAAAATTCAAAAGTACAACTAAAAATGCCATAATAATAAAAAAAACTGAAATACAAAAAACAAAAACTTAACCCACAAAGGGCTCAAGACTCCTCCTCACTACCGGCCTCAGAACCGGTCGCCTCATCATCATCCTCATCATCATCATCAGCTCCCACCCCCTCAGAATAGACTGGCACGTCCACGGGCCAATTTGCATTAGTCAGAAACTGCTCCCGTGTCATCAAAGTATGTGCACCACTACCCTGCAGCTGCAAACGCTGCATCGAGTCGTGCATGTCAATCATAGCCCTCTGCGATGCTGCCATCCACTGGAAATTGTATTCACATGCAGCCCGCAGGTATGGATCGACCCTGGGAGTAGAAGCACTAGGACCATCAGAAACCCTAGTGCTACCTGAGGCTGCACTGCTGCCGGTGGCCTTAGCTCTGCAGTATTTTGCCACATACCGGTCATCAATAGGAGCCGGGATCCTAACCTGACCCCGAGACGGAAGTCGCACTCGTGCCTTAATGCACAGGCTCATAATCAAACAAGGGAATGCAAGGGGGCAATTCACCCGAGCCCCCGACTTCAGTCCGCTCTCTATTACCGTCTTCAGCTCATTGGCAATGATCCTCGCCACATCAATCTCAACATTGGCGAGGATGGAATGTACTAAATGTGCCACTGGGATCGGCACAATAGATGTGTGGGATTTGGGTTGTATGTTGGTCAAAACCAGAAGAAGAATCAGCTGAGCCATGGGAGTCATGTCCTCCCGATGATATCTCATAGGAACCCCAGATGGGTTCGGCTCAACTGATTTCCCTGGTAGAAGCAGGGCGGCTGTAATTGCTGGAATATCCTTGTGCAGCCGGAGGTCAATATGGTACTGGTCTCTTTCATCAGCACCCAGCTGAAGCGGCTCCCCGAGGATTTGGTTGATTGTATCCCTGTCAAAAGGAACTGGCCGACCGGCCACTCTAGAGACCCAAGTGAAGGGCTCATCATCATCAGGCAATGCGTTAGCGTAGAACTCCCGCACTGTAGCGATGTCATAGTGTTCCAAGGGATTTATCAACCTATCCCATTTCTTTGTATCAATCAACCCGGCAAAACTCCGATACGTGCCCTGTGGGTTGATCAGAAACCGCTTCTCAGGCAAAATGTTTCGCTTCTCCAAAGCGATGTACCGTGCCGCTTGTTTCGGGCCCACAAACTTGTCGTGGTCGAATTGGATTGGCACGGTTCGTGAAGTAGTTGCCGCTCCCTTTCTTTTCTTGCCAGCACTTGATCTTGACTCCATTCTGCAAAACAAGAGATAAAGCAACAAACACGAAACAAACAGATTAGAAATTAAAACATAAATCAAAATTCTGCCATGTTCGCTGCTGCTTCGCCTAGCGAAGTTGCAGCGAACTCTCGCCCCAGGTCGCCTAGCGAGCTGCTAGCGAACCTTACGGGTTTTGGGGTTTTCTGCATTTTCAAAATTGTTTCCCCAAAACCTGTACATACAAGGTTTCCACAGCAAAACCCAATGATTCCTCATGACAATGAATTGTTCTATGCTATTGGGGATACCTAATTTCATGGAAAACCTAAGTAAGAGTAAATCCCCAATTTAAAAACCTAAATGCACAACATTGCAAACTCCCAAAATTGCATGCAACCTCAAGGTTCCTATCACACCTATCCTATTTACCATTCAAAGTTGGGAATAAATAATGCAACAAAAGAAACATGCAATAGGGCAAACCTTGAGGTAAACGGATTTGGAAAGGAGAAGTGGGAAGTGTTTGCAATTGACCGACACACAAATGTTGTTGATATGGATGCACGGTAGAGAATTTGAGAAGGGAAATCGCACACTTCAGCAGAGCAGTTCAGAAGAATTTTTAGGGTAAGGGCAAAACTGCCCTGCTGAACTGTTTTAAATATAACAGTACTGGTGCGCTCGCTACTGCCTCGCCTAGCGAGCAGGTAGCGAGCGCGCTCGCTGCAGACTCGCCTAGCGAGCTGCAAGCGAGCATGACAGCAAGTGCATTTGCAAATGCAGCACTTGCATGTCATCCAATACTCATACAACATCAAACATAAAACAGGAAATACTTACAATGTTGGGGTGCCTCCCAACTAGCGCTTGTTTAACGTCGGCTAAGCTCGACGGTGCGATGCTCACAGAGGAGCATCGAGCGGCTGAGCACAACTCTCGCGATCCACATGACCGCCGAGATACACTTTCAATCGTTGGCCGTTCACGGTCCAACTGTCTTTCTCGTCCATGTCTTCAATGATAACGGCCCCGTACTCTTTTACTTCTTTCACCCGAAATGGCCCTGACCATTTCGATTTCAACTTCCCGGGAAACAACTTCAACCGGGAGTTGAACAATAAGACCAATTGTCCGGGCACGAATTCTTTGGTTCGGATCTTTTTGTCATGATACTTCTTGGCTTTTTCCTTGTACAACCAACTTGAGTGGTATGCGGCATTGCGCATCTCCTCCAACTCAAGTAGTTGTACTTTCCTTTTGTTACCGGCCAACTCATGTTCAAAATTTAGAAATTTGAGGGCCCACAAGGCCTTGTGCTCCAATTCAACCGGCAAATGGCAAGTTTTACCAAATACCAATTGAAAGGGAGTTAGGCCAATTGGAGCTTTAAAGGCCGTACGGTAGGCCCATAATGCTTCGTCCAATTTTTGGGACCACTCCTTTTTCGAGTTAGACACGGTTTTCTCGAGGATTCTCTTAATCTCACGATTAGAGACCTCGGCTTGCCCGTTAGCCTGAGGGTGGTACGGAGTTGTCACCCTATGCGATACACCATAATGTTTTAGAATTGTTTCCAAAGGTGCATTGCAAAAGTGTGACCCTCCGTCACTTATCAACACTCGGGGTGTTCCAAAACGGGAAAAGATGTTTTTCTTTAAAAATTTTATCACCGTTTTGGCATCCGCCCGAGGTGAGGCAATCGCCTCAACCCACTTAGAGACATAATCAACAGCTACAAGCATGTACTCATTCCCGTAAGAGGGTGGGAAAGGTCCAACAAAATCTATGCCCCAACAATCGAACACTTCCACTTCTTGGATATTTTGGAGAGGCATCTCATCTCTCTTACCTATCCCACCACTTCTTTGGCAACTGTCACAACTTTGCGCATGGGTATGTGCGTCTTTAAAAATAGTTGGCCAATAAAATCCCGATTGAAGAATTTTAGTGGCCGTTCTAACCCCATTATAATGACCGCCATAAGGCGAGTTGTGACAATGCCAAAGGATGCTCTGGGCTTCATCACCAGTTACGCATCTCCTTAACAGGTTATCGCTACCCAACTTAAACAAGTATGGGTCATCCCAAACATAATACTTCGCATCCGAAAGGAACTTCCTCTTTTGGTTCGAAGTTAGATCGGCCGGCACACAACCACTAGCCTTGTGGTTTGCAAAGTCTGCAAACCACGGCCTAACTTGAACCTTAAACAATTTTTCATCAGGAAATTCTTCCCGGATTTCCTTTTCAGATGCGGTAACCTCGACATTCACCAAGCGGGATAAATGATCCGCTACCAAGTTTTCCGACCCCTTCTTGTCTTTAATTTCGACATCGAATTCTTGTAACAAGAGGATCCAACGGATGAGCCTTTGCTTCGAATCCGGCTTGGTCAGCAGATATTTAATCGCCGCGTGGTCGGTGTACACCACGACTTTAGACCCTATAAGATAGGACCTAAACTTTTCTAGCGCATACACTATTGCGAGTAGTTCTTTTTCCGTTGTGGCATAATTTATTTGAGCCTCGTTAAGAACCTTACTCGCATAATGTATAGCATGAAAAGTTTTGTCCTTTCTTTGGCCAAGTACCGCTCCAACGGCATAGTCACTCGCGTCACACATTAATTCAAAATTTTCATTCCAATCGGGAGCGACTATTATTGGAGCGGTAACCAATTTTTCTTTTAAAACCTCGAAAGCTTGCAAACAATCGTCGGTGAAGAGAAATACCTGATCTTTGGCGAGTAAATTGCTCAAAGGTTTAGCCACCTTTGAGAAGTCCTTGATGAAGCGCCGGTAGAACCCCGCGTGCCCCAAAAAACTACGGATGCCCTTCACATTGACCGGAGGGGGTAATTTTTCAATTACATCAACTTTAGCTCTATCCACTTCAAGCCCCCTTTTAGAGACTTTGTGGCCTAGCACAATCCCCTCGGTCACCATAAAGTGACACTTTTCCCAATTTAGCACCAAATTAGTCTTCACACACCTTTCCAACACCGTCTTCAAATTTGCCAAGCATAGACTAAACGTCCCACCAAACACCGAGAAGTCATCCATGAAGACTTCCATAGTTTTCTCTATTAGATCGGCAAAAATAGCTTGGACACATCGTTGGAATGTCGCCGGCGCATTGCAAAGCCCAAAAGGCATTTTTCTGTAAGCGAACACTCCAAACGGACACGTGAAAGCCGTCTTCTCATGATCAACCGGGTCAACCGCAATTTGGTTGTACCCGGAGTAGCCGTCTAAAAAACAGTAGTATTGTTGGCCCGATAGTCTTTCAAGCATTTGATCCATAAATGGGAGTGGAAAATGGTCCTTACGAGTCGCTGTATTCAACCGTCTATAATCTATACACATTCTCCATCCCGTGGCAACTTTAGTCGGGATCAATTCGTCTTTGTCATTACGGATTACGGTCATTCCACCCTTCTTCGGAACCACGTGCACGGGACTAACCCACGGACTATCCGAGATCGGGTAAATCATTCCCGCATCCAAAAGCTTCACCACTTCCTTTCTTACAACCTCTTTCATCGTAGGATTTAAGCGGCGTTGTGGTTGAGCCACCGGCTTGAAATCCTCCTCCATCAAAATCTTGTGCATACAATAGGATGGACTAATTCCTTTAAGATCGGAAAGAGTCCAACCCATAGCTTCTTGATTTGTCTTTAGCACAAATATGAGACGGGCTTCTTCTTCAATTGTCAAAAGGTTGCTTATGATAACCGGCTTGTCCTCGGTATCATCAAGGAATACATATTTCAACGTCGAAGGTAACTCTTTTAATTCAATTGACGCTTTCTCGTCAATTACTTCCTTCTTCAAATTTTCTTCCTCTACTTCCCACGGTTGTAGGTCTTCCAAGCTATCAAATTCCTTCAAGCATTCCTCAAGAGCTAGCTCCTCTTCAACAGTGAAAACCTCCAATGAGTCGTCGAGAGCTAACTCCATAGGAGATATCTCGTGAATATGCTTTGAAACTTCCATAATAGCGTCTTCGATCACATCGATTCGAAAGCTATCATGTCTATCCTTGGAATGCTTCATCGCCTCGAATAGATCAAAGGTGACCTCCTCATTTTGAACACGCACCTTCATTAAACCGTCATCAACATCAATCATCATTCTTGCGGTCTTCATGAATGGTCGGCCCAATATGAGCGGAGCATCATCATCTTCCTCCATATCAATTACAATGAAATCCACCGGGAAGAAGAATTTGTCGACCTTCACCAACACATCTTGGGCTACGCCATGAGGATGGGTCGTCGACTTATCCGCCAATTGTAATGTCATTCGGATGGACTTAATCTCGATGTTGCCAAGCCTCTTGATAATTGACAAAGGTATAAGATTTATGCTCGACCCCAAGTCAATAAGTCCCTTTCCGACATACACATCACCAATTTTAACCGGCAATGTAACTCTTCCCGGATCAACCTCTTTCTTAGGAAGCGTCCTTTGAATGATGGCACTACAGCTCGCATCCAGGACGATGGTCTCCGGTTCCGTATACCTCCGCTTTTTGGTTAGTATGTCCTTCATGAACTTGGCATACTTTGGCATTTGTTCCAAAGCTTCAGCAAACGGAATGTTTATTTGTAATTGCTTAAAAATATCCATGAACCGGGCGTAATGCCGTTCATTCTCCCTTTTGACGGGGCATGAGGGTAAGGAAGGTTTTGGACAGGAGTAGCGCTCACTACCTCCTTCCCTTTCGCTATTCTAGCGCTTTTCCATCTCGGCTTCTTCACTACCTCCCTTATTACCTCATCATTTTTATTCTCCTCAATCTCCACATTTTTTTTATTTTCAACTTCACCATTATTTTTATTCTTTTCAACTACTTCCTCATCACTCCACACTCCTACTTCACCATCAACATTTTCTTCCACTATTTCCTCCTCAATCTCCCTCTCTTTCTCTCTTTTTTCACTCGCCATTCTTTTTTCGTTTTCACTACCCAACTCCCTTCCACTTCTCGTCACAATCGCCTTACAATGCTCCTTAGGATTTGTTTGCGTATTGGCCGAGAAAGAAGGACCGGTTTGTTGTTCAGCTAGTTGCTTGGCAAGTTGCCCCACTTGAGTTTCAAGATTTTTTATGGCCGCGTCATTACTCTTTTGATTGGCCATTGACATTTGCATGAATTGCGTCAATGTCTCTTCCAATTTAGAATTGACTACCGGCGGTTGTTGAGATTGATACGGATTTTGGGGAGGATTCTGACGGCTAGAAGAACCACCTCCATAACCTTGGTTATGATAATAGTTGCTTCTAGGTTGGAACCCTTGGTTCCCTTGGAATTGTTGTTGTTGTTGAGGGTGCGGTTGATAAGGTTGTTGTTGTCTTGGTTGATAGTCCCGTTGATTGGCCATATAGTTCACTTCGTCAAAGCCGGGAGGTGGACAAAATCCGGTGTCATGTTCACCTTTACAAAGTTCACAACAAGCTATTTGTTTAGCTTTTGACGGTTCTCTTAACTCTTTGATTTGTTGCGTTAAAAGTTCCACTTGTTGTGAGATGAGCTTGTTTTGGGCAAGTATGGCATCATTCGTCCCTAACTCAAGCACTCCCGCCTTCTTCAAAGAACTTCCACGACTTTGACTTTGAAGATCATTCAAAGCCATACGGTTGATAATGTTGGTCGCTTCTTCGGCACTCTTTGACATCAACGAGCCACCCGAGGTGGCATCCAACAACGTCTTACAGTTTGGTTGAAGTCCATTTCTGAAGATATGGATTTGAGTTAATTCATCAAATCCATGCCCTTTGCATTTCCTAAGCATGGACTTGAATCTCTCCCACGCTTCATTTAAAGATTCATTGGTTCCTTGAGAAAACACCGAGATGGCCGTCTTTGATTCCATGAATCGGTTATGGGAGAAAAATCTTTCAATGAATTTCTCCTCTAACACATTCCAATCTGTCATTACGGCAGGTGTTTGATCAAGATACCAATCCTTTGCTTTACCGAGCAAAGCGTGAGGAAATAAACGTCTGAACAACGGAAGCTCCTGAGCCTGATCCACTCCGGCAGCCAATGCTATCTCATAGAATTTTGTGAGAAAAGCAAATGGGTCTTCATGGTCCATTCCGGTGAATGGACTCCCATACAATAAATTCAGAGTTCCCGTCTTCATCTCAGCTTGCCTTCCAGTTTGGTTGGCAAACTGAGCAGTGTTCCTTGGACTGTTGATACATGGAGTAGAGATCGGTGGTGGTGGTTGTGGCTCCATGTTTGGTACGAATGGGTGTGGATTTGTGGTTGAAGAACTTTCTCCTTGCTCTTGATTTTGTTGAGCCTGTTGCCTCCTACGTCTTGTTTTGCTATTGAGCCTCCTTGCGGTTCTCTCGATTTCAGGATCAAAAAGAAGTTCGTCCACAGGGATTTTCCCTCGCATAAAACGTAAGCTGCACACTAAACCAAACGAATTACAAGCACAAGTCAAAAATTCACAAGCTAAAACTTAAACAACCAATGCGATGCTCGCAATATCAATTTACAATCCCCGGCAACGGCGCCATTTTGTTGGAAAGGACAGTTTTTAGGTGTCGGGTTTTTGTTATCGTATCCACAGAGATTGTAAGATATCACTGCCGTTCAATGGTTGAATTAATCTTAACTTAAAGTAACACTAGGGTTTTGGGTTTTAATCAAGTTATCTTGCATACAAAGTAATTAATTGCGGTAAAAGTTACGTTTTGATTAATATGAGAAATATTGTCAAAGTTAGGTTTCAATGATTACATTTGCTTTGCATGTTTTTTTGCACGGTCAACAATATTATAAACTCCTTTGGATGATAAATAATTTCACAAAGTCCTCTCAATGCGTTTCTCTCGAACACCCATTGTGAGTTTTGTCATTTTTGATCCATTGTTTCTCTCGAACACAATCTATCAAAAAGACAACGTTTTGGTTCAACCTTATGGTGAACAAAATCATTTGTTACTATCTCTAGCTAACAAACAAGTTTGGATGAAAACCTAGGTCAAGAATCGGTAAACATCTCTCGATCAAATACCAACACAAAGAGTTTTAAATAGAAACAAAGTTTTCATCATATATTTACCGTTAAAGAGTTTACATATGAGGATCCTTACATTTACATACAAAGCTTGGAAATCACCTACATCTAACCTTGACAAATGGAGACTTAGCTACTCATTTTCATGGTAGCTTGGTCGGCAAGTAAGAAAAGAGGGTCGATCAACATCCAAGTCGAATGATCGAAGTTGGATGGGAATCCACCTTCTTTTTGTGGAAGATGGTTGCTAGATGAAGAGAAAATGAAATTAGGGCATAAAATCCCCCACAAAGCAATGCTGTAAAATATCTAAGAGAAAGTACAAAAAATGAAAAAGTTGGTAAAAAGTGGTATAAAAAAGTGGTTGGGCACAAAAGGTGGCACCTGCTACTTATAGACAAGTGCAGAACTGTCACGTTCGCTAGGCGAGTAGAATGGCTCGCCTAGCGAAGGCCAAAAATGGGCACAAAATGCCCCTGCGCCCAGAGAAAACTGGGCCTGTGGAACTGTCATGTTCGCCTAGCGAACAGACCTTCGCCTAGCGAAGAACTCGCTTCAACCTTCGCCCCAGCGAGGTTGAGAGGTTTTGCTACTGGAATGCTCGCTGGGGACTCGCTAGAGCCTCGCCTAGCGAGCTAGTGCTGGCTGCTCATTTCACCAAAACAGACTGAATTCGCTGCCACTTCGCCTTCAGTTCGCCTAGCGAATTAATTAACCAATTTACTGGAGCCTTTCGCCAGGAGCTCGCCTAGCGAAGGTTTTGCTTCGCCACATCCTCGCCTAGCGAGCTGGCAGATAGAATGCTTGTTTGCTTTGGTTCCTTTGCCAATTTTGTTGTGTCTTCATTATCAATTAATTCATGCCTTTCCTGCACAATAACACACACATCAAAGGCACCAAGCTTGTTTATCAATGTAATGCATTCCATGTAAAATGAATGTGGTTTTGACCACATTTAGCAAGGTATAAGAGTGAAAGATGCCCACATATGATAGCTCAAATAAGCACTTTTGGGCATCTAACAGCAGGATCAACTTCAATACCTCTCTCGCTGACAATAAAGCCTAATAACTTGTCAGAACGGACTCCAAATGTACACTTGTTCGAATTTAAGCGGAGTTTGTACTTCCTCAAGCGCTGGAAAAGCTTCGGCAAGTGTTCTACATGTGCAACTTCTGTTTTCGACTTTGCAATCATATCGTCGACATACACCTCGATCTCTTTATGCATCATGTTATGAAACAAGGTAGTCATAGCACATTGATACGTGGCTCCGGCGTTCTTTAAACCGAAGGGCATCACTCGATAACAGAATGTTCCTCAAGGTGTGATGAATGTTGCCTTCTCCATATCCTCGGGTGCCATTTTAATCTGATTATAACTGGAAAATCCGTCCATAAATGAAAAGACATTGAATTTAGCCGTATTGTCTACCAACATATCAATATGTGGTAGAGGAAAATCATCTTTTGGGCTAGCTTTATTCAAGTTGCGGTAATCCACGCACATTCGGACCTTTCCGTCTTTTTTAGGTACATGCACAATACTGGACACCCATTGAGGATACGTAGAAGTCACCAGAAACCCCACATCAATTTGCTTCTGAACTTCTTCTTTAATCTTCATTACCATATCAGGATGAGTTCTTCTGAGCTTTTGCTTTACAGGCACACACTCAGGCTTCAACGGCAAGAAATGTTGCACGATATCAGTATCTAGACCAGGCATGTCTTCATAAGACCAGGCAAAGACGTCGACATATTCTCGTAGCAACTCAATCAACCCCTTGTTAACAGACTCTTCAAGAAGTTCCCCAATCTTCACTTCACGAATGCAATCTTCAGACCCCAAGTTGACTATTTCCAGATTCTCAAGATGTGGTTGAATGATCTTCTCCTCGTACTCAAGCAGATGGGTAATCTCATCAAGAATCTCTTCAACATCATCTTCCTCTGCCTCAAATACATGGAACTCAAAGTTGGGAGATGGAGTTGGATCATTATGTTCAATGAGTTTGGTCAACCTGCATAATGATTTTGAGTATAAAAGGGATTTCAGAATTCAAACAGGGCAAATCATTATGCAGATGAAAAATTGATTTTATTATCTTTTCTAGGGTTTTATGATGATCACCAATTTCATGCGAAAAGCAAAAATGGAAAAAATAATTTGGAAAACAAATATTTAACATGTGATTATTGAATGAATATCATTGTATTAACAAATTATGCCAACAATGTCTTCACTTCTCCTTTTGGCATGAGAGAATGGTTTTTAAACAAGAATGAACATATTACGTTGACTTATGGATAATTGTTGGAACATCCACAGCGACCCAATTATTGCAGATCCCGCTAGGTATGACAAAGTTGTTGAGGTCTTCCTCTTCATCTTCTTCAATGATGGCAGCAACTTCTTGATCTCCATCGGCGTGGATGAAGCCTCCACTCTGAAACATCCCAAGATCATTAGAAACACCGGAAGAATACCTTATACCAGCCCGGGATTTATTATCTTCCATCTTTATCATTTTCCCCAAACCATTAGTTGCACCATGCTCGATGGACAACTTCACATCATTGTAGGAGACAAATGAAGAAAGTCCTTTCCTAGAAGGCTCGGAAATATATAAGGCTTGGAATGGAGTTCCAGTCTCATCCTCAACATCGATGTAGGAAAAGGAAGATAAATGGCTGACCAAGAGAGCCTTCTCTCCCCCTATCACCACCAACTTCTTGTTCTTGACGAACTTCAACTTTGGGTGCAGGGTGGATGTCACGACGCCTGCCTCGTGAATCCATGGTCTACCAAGTAAACAGTTGTATGACGGATGTATGTCCATAACTTGGAAAGTGATCTGGAAATCACTAGGTCCAATTTTGATCAGGAGGTCTAATTCACCGATCACGGTCTTGTGCGATCCATCAAAAACTTTTACTACCACTCCGCTCTGCCTCATGGGAGACCCCTGATATGAAAGTTTGGTGAGAGTGGACTTTGGCAATACATTAAATGATGACCCTGTGTCCACCAACACATTGGACAGGGCATCATTTTTGCAGTTCATAGAGATATGTAAGGCCAAATTATGGTATTTTCCCTCCTCGGGAAGATCATCATCGCAGAAGCTCAAATTGTTGCAGGCAGTTATATTTGCAACAATGCTATCGAACTGTTCAATTGTGACATCGTGATCCACATATGCCACATCCATCACCCTTTGCAATGCTTCACGGTGTGGCTCTGAATTCATCAACAAAGATAGGAAAGATATCTTTGATGGAGTGTGAAGCAACTGCTCCGCAACGTTGTACTCGCTCCTCTTGATGAGCCTCAGCATCTCATCAACATCCTCTCTCAATATGCCAGACTGGCAAACTAGGATAGGAGCTTTATCAGCTTTGACAACAACAGGGTCAACACCCTTCACAGCAGGAATGGAACGATTTGAAGAAGAGGTCCCCACGGGACCGGCAGAACTAACACCATCTCCCTTCACGACGTTTTCATGGGATTTCGGCTGAGTCGAGAAAACACGACCACTACGGGTCACTCCACTAACATCGGATATGCTTACAACAGAGGTTGAGGGCAACGAAACCTCCTTCCCATCTTCAAGCATAACAATATTGTAACGATACAGAACTGTTTTATCTGACACATACGGGACAGGGCCCGCTGGCTTTATCACAAGAGTCGGCACCACCTTCCTTTTGCTGCCATCATACTTAATGACAACATGATCAGGAATATTGAACACAAGGGTAATAACATCAACTTCATCCTCATCAAGATTTTGAAGTATCTCGATCATCCCTTGATCTAGCATCTCTTGGATGTCCCTTCTTATCCTGCGGCATCCTCTTTCATTGACAGTGCACACATGGCACCTATCGTACTCGTGCTCGTAGTGATTGTGCTCACACAACAGCCTATGCATTTCCACTAGAGATTGCCTTATATCATTCACATAAAGGACTTTATACTTGCCAGGGCAACCCTGGACCATGTTGTCAGCCGCCTTCCCATGCTCGGGAAATGGGTTCTTCTTAACATTCGGGCCTACATCCTCAAAGAATAGTATCCCACTTCTCACAAGGTCTTTCACCTTTGTCTTCAACGGAAAACAGTTCTGCACATCATGTCCGGGAGCACCGGAATGATACACATAATGAAGTTCAGGCTTGTACCACCATTGAGGATTGGCTGGCACAGCAGGAAAATCACATGGAGTTATCAACTTCCTATCAATCAAGGAAGGGTACAATTCAGCGTAAGTCATAGGAATCGGGTCAAAAGTCACCCTCTTCCTCTCATAATTGTTGGTGTTGTTGTTGTTATTGTTGCTACGAGGCTGGTAAGACTGTTGTTGTTGACGAGATTGCTGTTGTGGTTGAGCTTCTCTGAAAGTAGGTGCTATATGAGCCACCTAGTGTTGGTTAATGGTTGGTCTAACTTCCTTCCTCCTCACAGAGGGCATTCTTTTACTATGGGAAGAAATAGCATGAGTCTCCCCTTCCTTCTTTCTAGCAAATCCTCCATATTTCTTTGCCGAAGAATTATCATCACGGGATAGACGTCCTTCACGGACTCCCTCTTCTAGTCTCATCCCCATATTTACCATTTCGGTAAAGTATGAGGGAGCACTAGCAATCATACGCTCATAATAGAAAGAGCTCAAAGTCTTTAGAAAGATCTTTGTCATCTCCTTCTCCTCCAATGGTGGCACTATCTGAGCTGCCAATTATCTCCACCTCTGGGCATACTCCTTGAAGGTTTCCTTATATTTTTAGGACATCGCCCTCAGTTGATCTCTGTCCGGAGCCATGTCCATGTTATATTTGCACTGCCTTACAAAAGCCTCACCGAGGTCATTGAAAGTGCGCACAAAGCCACAGTCAAGACCCATATACCATTTCAAGGCAGCGCCAGACAGGATGTCTTGAAAATAATGGATGAGCAGTTGATCATTGTCGGTATGCGTGGACATTTTTCTAGCATACATAACCAAATGGCTGAGCGGACAGTTATTCCCCTCGTATTTTTCAAAGTCTGGGACCTTGAATTTCATCAGAATCTTCACATTTGGGACCAAACAGAGCTCAGAGGCGCTCTTCCCAAACATGTCTTCCCTCGAAGGGCCTTCATTTCCTTCCTCAAGTCAGAGAACTGGTCTCTCATCTCGTCTAATTTTTCATACACATCTGGGTTCTCAGAGGCCTCAGAATGGTAGATAGTCTCGTCAACACGGACTTGAGGAATGAGAGTTGGAGTAGGAATAGAATTAACCACCGAGGGTGGCACCACAGGGACCGGGCTAGATGCCAGCTGAACTTGCACTTGCGGATGATGTCCTTCGGGCATGAAATTATGGGGCATTCCCCAAGGGTAACCAGAAGGCATGACATTGGTTGATCCCATAGCAGGGGTTGGTATAGAGGTAGGAGCTATCTCAGGCGCTTGATTGGACGCAGACGCTTGCACATTTGCAGCTTGCTTCTGAGCTTGGAGCAGAGACTCCACCAAAGCAGATAACTGGTTGACTTCTTCTTTGAGCTTTTTGTTCTTGTTCTCTAGTTGTTCGGCCATTGCTTTGACGTTTGCACGAGTGCGGTACGGATGCGTAAGCTTGTCTTCAAAATAAATAAAGAGCAAAGAGTTAGACCACTATACCAAGAGCTCGGAACCAAAACCTGCTTATGTATATGATGCATGCAATGCTCGTGCATATGTTTTTGTTTTTTATCAAAAGAATTTTATAAGGATTTACTTGCAAATGTTTTGAAAATATAGGACTTTTGAGACATATGTGGAATACTTATAACAATATAATATTTGGAAACTTTTTACACCAAAGAAGTAGTACAGTCTCGATAACTAAATACAATACGAGAGAAAAGGAGAATAAACATCCTATGGAGCCCTAGAAGCAGTCATCTAAAGCCTTCGAGATCGGAAGATACGTTGCACGAAGCCTCTTCACCTCTCTCTCATAAGTTGTTTCCATGTCGGCCTTCTCCTTGGCGAGCTGATCATATCTCTTCTTCCAAAACCTAGACGAGTGAGGTAGGAGAGAAATAACCACATCATCGAGTTCGTCAATAACCTGATGCTCTAGAAACTCGATCATTGCATCCTTATCCTTGAGTTACTGAAGAAGCTCCTCACGCTCATGAACCCAAGCACACGAACAGTCTTCATCTCTCAACTCCTCAACTCCTTGATTAGGGAGGGTTGAAGGCCCAACCATAACCATAGGGGTAGGTCTCGGATTCTCATACGGCATGCGGTACTCGAGGGCTCTCTTCCTTACCAAAGAGGTGTAAGGCTCTAAAGCAACACAATTCCTCGGACCAAGCTCATTCCTCCTTTTCCTATGAACCTTGCGACAGGCGTGGACCATCCTATCCTTCAGGTTTTGGGGATCTTTACCCTCTTGAAAGAATAAGCCTTCCAACGAAATGTTGTTAGGTTTATCCTTTAAGGGGAACCCAAGCTGACAGCGAGCCAAAGCAGGGTTGTAGTTAATTCCACCACATGTACCAAGAAGAGGTACATTGGAGAACTCACCACAAGAATCAATAATCTTAATGCCATCATAAACACGATTATACCAAGATATATCGTCATTAGTGAGAGACATAAGTCTCGTGGAGCACCGTAGACATCCCTTGTTCTCCTTGAAGGCAAGCGTCTGAGGCAAGTGCGAAATAAGCCACTTGTACAACAGAGGCAAACATCACACAATGGAACCACCACCTTTTGCATTCCTCATACGCAAACATAAATAAGTGTCACCTAACAGAGTCAGAATGGGATTAAAAGAAGAGAAAATCCTAATAGCATTCACATCCACGAAGTTGTCGATGTTGGGAAATAACACTTGCACATAGATAAGGAGTACAAATATGGATTCAAAAGCTTCCTTACTCATGGCCTTCCCAAACAAGGTAGCTTTGGCAATCAGAAAGTCAGACGAGAGACCTTGAATTCCACCCTTGGTAGTCATATTGGCAATAATGTCGGATACCTCCACATGAAGCATGTCAGCAATCTCTTGAGAAGACAGAATCTTCTCTAAACCACTGAACAGCAATCGGTCAAGAATAGGTATACCCACATGATAAGAGTACTCCTCCAAAGTAGGTAAAAGCTGGAAATCCGGAAAAGTGAAGCACCGATACAGAGGATCGTAGAACTGCACCAACACACTCATCAAACCCTCATCCACCTTGGTAGAGAGAATAGCTAGAAGCTTCCCATGGCGAGCTTTGAACTCTAAGGGCTCTAATACATAAGATGTCAGACGCCTTAACTCTCTAAAGTCGGGTTGTTTGAAACTGTACTTCTTCGTATTCCTTCTTTGCTTATCCATGTCTGAAAATTTGCAAATAGACCTTTTAAGTTCCTTGTAAAAAATCTTGTTGTTGATCACATGAATGCGGTTGAATGCATGGATGCATGGATGCAACAAACACACTCAAGGATCAAGAAAGTCACACCACACAAAGGTCACGGGATGACTCAAGTCATCGTCAATATCAATCATCCATTTTGGTGGATTATGGTTTACACCTTATCAACTCCCAAGTTCCCTTGATTTTGAGGATATACGAGAACGGATCGACCGCGAATCACGGGTTTGTTGCGATTCACGAGCTTGGAGTCTCGGTTAAGAACCACCCAACATGAGTGTACTATGGTTAAAACCTAACAATCATGTTCTAAAAGGTTCCCATAGTCATTATCCCATCTCTCGGATATTATCGGATAAAACGACTACTCGTCCACCAAAAATATTCTCGAGAGGAACTCTTATGAGTGTAGTATCGTGTAACAATCGCATCAAGTCTTACACTTGAACGACCTTTGCACTACGTCCTAAAATAGGCCAAGATGGGCTAGGTATCTAAGGTCATTCGTTTCTAGGGTTCATATTGGAAGGAGTAATTCCTAACCACGACTACTCGTGTGACATTAGTGATCCCAACAAGACCTCCACCAAGTGAATGGACTTGAAACTTAACTTGTTAAGGACTAACTCCACACAAGTCAAGAAGACTATATCATTCTCTTATCATAAGTGCACTCGAGTTCGGGTATAGAACCCATCTCACAAGCAACCACGAATCATACAAGCAATTAATATATCAAGCAATTCATACATTACAAATAATACATTCATCCCAAATTTGCATAAAAATATGTCACAAATAAATATAAACATACAACACATACAAGCGAAAAATAGGCTAAACCCACGGGGCTTGATTGCAATCCCCAGCAGAGTCGCCACTTTTCTGTAGCGGGGTTTTCATTACCTTTAGGTTTATTGACTAAACAAAAAGTCAACATACAATTTGAGTCGCCACCGCACTTTTATTTGTCCAAAGGAAAGGCTAAAAAGCGAACAAAATCCAAGTAAGAAGTTTTTCAAATCAAAAACTAATAAAAATGTCAGAGATCTAGGTAAGGGGGTTGGTTATGAAATGGGAAGGTTTTACGCACCCAAAACATCCTTAGTACTCTAAGGGAACCCTTTTTGCAAATATGTGTTGTAGGTTGGTATTTGTGAAAAGATTTGTGCAAAAGATTGGGGGTATGAGAAGAGAATAGATTATATTTACAAGTTTTGTTGTTTGAATGGATGAACCCATTGCCTACGTACCATCACAAAGGAGGATCAGAACCTCGCAGTTCGTGGTAGAAATTTCAAAGATTGGTGAATAGATTTTGATCAAAAGCCTAAGGTCTTTTGTTATCAAAGGGAGGAAACTCAACCTAAGCCAACAATCCACCATGTGAGGAAGGCTTCAACATGCTAGTGAGGGGTTAACCCTATAATAAGCATGAAAGGCTTATAATCCAATCACTAAGGATGAGGTGAGACTTACATCAACCACTATGATAACTCAAACCTATGACTAATGTTTTTGAAAAGGTTTTAACAAGTGGCCATTGGAACCACAAAAACAACTTGAAATGGGTTATATTTACAAGTTAAATTTATTTACAAAATGAGGTCAAAGTTGGATCAAAGTTTATTTACAATGAGTATTTAAGAAAATGGCTTTGAAAAGTTAAAGGCCTAAGGCCTAGGTTTATAATTTGAAATAAAGTCAAAGTTTTGAAAAATGATTTTTGGCTTGGTTAGAGTGGGGAGAAGAAAGAAGGGCTATTCCTAAAGCATGCAAAGATAAAGAGGGGAAAGATAACCCTTGGAGTTCCTTTTCTTGGAGTCATAGAGATGACTCAAGATGCTCCTTTCCTTTGGATTTAGCATACAAAATAAGCACTCAATAATTTGAATTCAAGCTCCTAGGATCTCCATTTGGCTTGGCCCTTAACTTGGCTACTCATGACAATAATCCTCTTTTTCAAATCTTAAGATAAGGTTCCTATCACACAAAAGCACGCATCAAAAAGCTCATAACACAATAAAGGGAATGGACAAAGAATGAATTTAAGGAGAAGTCCGTTGAGGTCAACTTTGAATTTTAGCATTCTAAAGGCATGAGGCCTAGTTGCTCTTCAACACATTTTGCATTCTAAAGGAATGAGGCCTAGTTGCTCTTGAACTCCTTTAAGCATGGGTGAATCCTAATTCTAAGTCCTTTCTCTTTTTGTATTTTGGTTCACATCAAAACAAACACAAAATAACACAAAATAGCAATATATTTATGTACAATAATGGGCTCAAATGAGTAAAAGAAAAATGACATAAACATAAAATATATGCTCAAGTGAGCAAAGATGAAAATCAAGATGAATAATGAGCAAGAAATAAAGGAAATTAAAAGTAAATGACAAGAATTTAAAAGCTCAAATTAAAGTTAGTAGTTAGTAAAGTTATGTTAGCTTGTCATAAGACAATGTAGCGCTATGTTAAGTAATCGTAAGTGGACTAATATAGTAGTCACACCTATCTGAGGCCGGTCAATAAGAATATGGGCAAAAAACACAAGTTAGAGATCATGACTAGTAAGCCAAGCTTCATAAACTTGCCATGCCAAACAAAAGGGGAAGGACCTTGTATTGACTTTTGGTTATTTGGCTTGACCAAGAAGTAACCTATCTTTGACACAAAATAACTCACTTGATCATGGATCAAGTTGAGTTTGGTTTGGATCAAAGAAGATTAAACTCCTATTTGTCAAGACCAACCTCAAGACTTTAACTCATTGGCCATTGAGGGAAAGAAAAGGATGAAGATGAAAGGGAGGGGGTAAGAAGTCAACAACCAATCCCAATTGATCAAGGGATAATTCATCCTTGATCAAATTCATTCATCTTTTAGGTGATGATCCTTAAGGATTTTCAAACCACAAGATCCAATGAATTTGATCAAAGTTGAATCAACTCAACCTTGATCAACACTAAAACAGAAGAGGAATGAATATAACAAGTCAAGAAGTCAATAATATTTTTTGGTATTTTTTGAATTAAAAGAAAATACAAATAAAAAATAAACAAACAAAGTTGAACCTCTAATTCAATTCAAAGCAACCTCAATGAGTCTAATTAATTTTTCATAGGTTCAACATAGTCAAACAAACTTTGACTAATTTTCTCACAAATTTTTAAAGTCAGAAAGTAATTAAATTCAATTAAAAAACAACCAAAAATAGCATAATATGAATTAAAATCTCAAATAATCTCTAAACAAACAAGAAATTGTTGAGACTATTTTTCATTGACTTATCATGATCCATAGATGCTATGAAAATATTTTTGTATTTTTTAAAAGTCAGAAAGTATTTTAAAATGAATTAAAATCATTAAAAACCAAATAATTCATGAAAAATATCAAATGAAGTCATAAAAATAATTAAAATCATAATATGAAACTTGATTTTTCAAGAAAAATTTCAAAGTTGGTCTCATATTTTTCTGACTTCATATGAATTTTTAATGAATTATTGAAAATAGAATGAATTAAAGGAAAATAAAAAGAAAATGAAATAAACGAAAAATGCTGAGCCACCGGATCCAATTCATTAATTGACGTGGCACACTGCATGGCTTGGATCTGATGATGCACGGTAGGCTCAAGTCAACAGTCCAACATAATGGATTAAAGCAAGTAATTAAAACAGACGCATGAGATTAGATCATGACAGGGAGATCCAAGGGCCAGGGATCAGAACACGTGGTGGTGGTGGTGGAAACCACCGTCTTCTCCGATCAACCACACAAACTCCGGCCAGATTTGCAGGAAAATGAAACTTATCATAAATGAAAAACAAAGGCATGGAAATGAAGCTCGTGTGCTGTAGATCATCACTGTACCATTGGATTCCTCTCATTCTTCCTATATTGAGAGAAAGATGAAGGATAAAATCATGGTGTCCACACGGATTGTTCATGAAATGGAAAATTGAATGCACTAAAAGCTTGCCTCAAGTATGAGGACTTCAGAGAACCACAAAAACACAAGAAAACTACATTGAATTATGAGTTTCAGATCCAAACAGTTTGAGTTTATACCTTCAAATTGGTGAGTTTTTGGCCACAAATTCTTCAAGCTTTTTGCTCCTCTTTGATCTCTGAGTGTAGGGAAGATGATTGGCTAGGGAATCTAGCTTTGAAACTCAACTAATGTTGCTGAATTTCAAGCTCGAAAATCTGAAGAGAAAAAATGGTGAATGATTCCTTTGGTGAGGGTGTGGTTTCAGTGCAGCAGCATATGGAATCTCCAAAACGTTATGGAATGAAGCTCATGAGGCCCTTATTTATAGGTGAATGCAGCTGAGTTCACACTTTGCTCCTGTGCATGGGATTTGTAATTTTGAGTGCATGGGCCTTTGTGGACGTGTGAGAGGCCCATGAATGACTGAAGGAGCTTGTTGATATCATGTGGAGAGCATATGGTCGTGCACATGGAATGAAGAATGCTTGCATTTTAAGTTATAACATAAAATATCAAAAATGCATATAAATCAAAAGAAATTCGAATCTCCCAAATGGTAGATCCAAATGACCGTTGTGAGTAATGGTTGGAAAGCTTTTGAAATAAGGAACAAAAGTCATGTTGGGAAATAAACCATTTGAAATGTTCAAATTGATCAAAACTGGATTGGAAAGTTCAAGTGCAAAAAATGTTCTAATCACTTTGAAAAAGTTCACCAAAAGTAAGCTTGATCAAACCCCTCTTTACTCATGATACAAGCTTAAAATGAAAAAGTCTCCAACTTCAAAGTTGTATATATTTTCAAGATAGTCAATTTAGACTCAAAGTTTGCATCATTTGGATTTTCTAGGACAATGTTATGGGCATTTGAAATTGGATACTTTTTCAAATTCTATGAATTAGGTCCAAGATGACCTACAATGTTTTGCAATATCACATGTATTTCCTTTAGAATTATGATGTTTTGTCCAACATATAATTTTAAGTAGACATCTCAAGCTTTCCAATTAATTTGGTCCCACCTCAAAATCATAAAATCTTAGAAAGTTGTGCCCTTGGCAAGTTGACCCAAAATTAGGGTTTCAGTCAAAATGACCTATAATGTTTTGAAATGAATGATGACCTTCCAAGATTCAAATGTATTTTCTATGAACATGAAAGTTGTTAATATGGTTCTTAGGAACATGTTTTCCTTTGGGGTCATCTTCATTTGACAAACACATCAAAAGTTATGGCCCATTGATCCTCAACTTAGTCAGATGACTTGACTGGTCAACTTTTCAAGGTCAAACTTCCAATCTTGATGAAAAAATGATTGAGGGGCCTCAAATAGGCTCATATATGCATAAAAATGATAAATGAAAGAACTTACCTTGATTAAATTTGATCAGAGGTTGAGATTGCTTCATAGGCAAGGCACAATCAAAGCATAAGGAAATTATGGTTTCATTGGGAAACAATCTTCAAGCCTTTTGGGTTATCTGGATCAAATTAGAAAATTTAGATACTTGGTAGACATATATGATAATTAGGAACTTTGTGTACCATTGTCATGCTTTTTATCATCTTCATCTAGCCATTGCATTGGGCTTAGGAGCCTCCTAGAGGCATTGTGGAGCACATGATCACTTGAGCTTCAAAACAAAAAGAGTTAGTGACATATTTTTGTGCTTTTGGTTAGTAATCAAATAAGAAAAGTTTTAACATACAATAAAAGCATGCTTAGTGATCTCAAATCACTCAAACAAGTCCCAACCCTAGGGTTAAGGAGCCAAACATGCTATGATCCTTGAGGCAATGCATTTGTGCAATATCATGAGGCCATGAGGGATATTAGGGTCAAAATTAGGGTCTTACAGAAGGCCTCACCCAGACAAGACTCTTTTTGGGGATGTTATTGGCGGATGAGCTTTCGTCTTGATAATAACCTTCCTAAACAGTGATTGATGACTTTGGGAACCTCTTAACTTTAGCATCCTCCCAAAAGAGTTTTGTTTAGTAACCAAGGATACCCACTCTCACGGCATGTATGTTAAGCTACCTGTGGCATGCATAACATCATTCATAACATGCCATTCATATTATTTTATTTCCAAGGAATCTGAGTGTCATAAGTTGCAGGAATTCAAGAAGAATGGAATCAAGCAAAAGAAACATTTACTCTTTCAAGTTTAAAGATCCCGATCTAAGAAGCTTACGTGACTTAGTCTCTCAGATGCACCCGGTATACAAAATCAACTTTGGGAATAATTATGGCAATCTGCTCAGCATCCTCAACCAACGAGTGAACCATACAGCTTTAGTCACTTTGGCCCAATTCTATGACCTACCTTTAAGATGTTTAACATTCCAAGATTTCCAGCTAGCGCCAACGTTGGAAGAATTCGAGCGTCTTGTTAGGATTCCTATGAAGAACAAGCCATTGTTTGAAGGGATAGATGAATCTTTGCCCCTTGAGATCATTGCTAGCACGCTTCACATGGACGAAAGGGAAGTAGAGGCTAACCTAGAGACCAAAGGGAATACCAAAGGATTTTCGCTAAGCTTTCTCTTGGAAAGAGCTCATACCCTACTCAAAGCAGAAAGTTGGGACGCTTGTTACTCTGCTATTGCGTTGGCCATCTATGGCATCGTCCTGTTCCCAAACATGGATGGTTTCATAGACATGGCTGCTATTTGCGTTTTCCTTACTGGAAACCCAATACCCACATTGTTAGCTGATGTTTACTATTACATGAGCCATAGGTACACCAAGAAGAAAGGAATGATTGCTTGTTGTGCTCCTTTACTATATCAGTGGTTTCTTGAGCATCTTCCGAAGACAGGTGTTTGGGCAGAACAGACAAATGTTAGTGGGCCTCAGAGATTGGGATCACTCCGATCCGAAGATCTTTCTTGGTATTCCAAAGAATACATTAACATGGACATCATATTCAGCTGTGGAGACTTCCCTAATCTACCACTAATTGGAACTCAAGGATGTGTGAATGCTAACCCGGTTCTATCACTAAGACAACTTGGGTACCCAATGGAAGGCCCTCCAGAGGCAGGGTCTTTAGAAGCTTTCTTGTTGCTTGACTTTGGGGTTGAGAATCCTAGCTCGTTCCAACGAATCAAAGAGGCTTGGAAGAATGTCAATCGAAATGGCAGAGCTGATTTGGGGAGAGCTAATGGGATTACAAAAGAACCATATTTTCATTGGGTAAAGGAAAGGGTGGAGATGATCAAAATGCCATTCGTCACTCGGACACCTGTACCACTTCCTGAACCTAAGCTCACCCATATCCCTATTGAAGAAGTGGATGAACTCAAGACCACCATGGCAAAATTAGAAAGAGAGAATGAAGAGTTGAAGTTAAGACTCCAACAGGTCATCAATGAGAAAAACACCATAAAGTGGGAGCTTGAGAGAAAGGATGTACAACTTCAAGCACATGTGGAAAAGTTCAACAAAGAGGAGCATAAGAGGAAAAAGATCAAAGTGGGACTAGAACAAGCTGACATTGTCTAGATACTCTTAAAGGTCAATTACGACAAGCCCAGAAAGAATGTCAGGACAATGAGCATTGGTGGCATCTGGCCACAAAGGAAAACAAGACGATAAGAGATACACTTGGGGCTCAGATAAAAGAACTCACCATTTATATTTGTCATGCAAAGGCTGAAGCGGATCAAGAATGCCGACTCAAGAATATAGCCACCGAAGCCTCTAGGGTTTCGCCCATGATATGGGAGGAGAAGTGTCGAGAGGTGAGAGACGCAAAAGAGTCTTCCAGCTATTGGAAGAGCCAGCTAGAGTCATTACACCAAGACAAATCCATATGGTTGAAGGAACGAGAGTATGTGATTGAAGATTATGAATCCTTTAAGAAGACCATAGACTTCTTGCAAGGAGATAGGGATAAGTTCCGTGCAAAGCTCGATGGGCTAGTGGGGTTCTGTAATTGGGAGGCTAAAGAATTACCATGGAAGTTAAGAGACGCAATTGAAGAGTTAAAGGAAGATAACACTCTTCCAGCCATAATCAGTTTCATTTTGCTCTGTAGAGGGTTGCTGAAGAGATTCAAGGAAGAACTAGAAGAGCTCCAAGCCAGAAAGCCTGTAGTTTAATTTTCCTATGTCTTATATTATGTTCCTTTGACAATGTATTTTGAACTAGGGCCTTTTGGACCCCTACGTTATGTACTTGAATGAATGATGTTTAAAATTACTCCATTATTGCTATTCTAAGTATTTCTTGTTTCTCCGAATTACTAACAACTAATGAAACTCGAATGATTCCCTGAAAATAAAATATACATAACATTCACATCCTCATTATGCATCACGCTTCATAAAAACAAAAAAACTTACCCAACCTTTTTTACCCTTTATCCAGCAACGCTAACTAATCAACACCGATACGAGACGCGAAGCAACTACAAGATGACGTTAGAGAAAGTTGAGGCTAACCAAGTTACCATGAGGACAAACATCAATGTGATCCAAGAGAAAATGGATCAACTGTTGGAGACAATGCTCACAATCACCCAGAGAGAGAGGGTTGTGGATGCAGAAGTTGGGGCAAGGAGGAATGATAGCACATGAGGTTTGGTCCACCAAGACGAGAGCTTCGTCCATGCCAAGAAGAGTCTGGTTCATATATCGGTAGGAAGTAAAGGAGATGGAGATCGTGCAGAGCCTTCTGATGCGTCTTCTCATCATGGATCTGAAATGGGAGATGACCCGTACGATGCTTTCTATGTACCTGATCAATCGAAGCCTAAGACACTTCCAGATCCTACTGCAGATAGGCTTCGTGCCTTGGAAAAGAAGATCAAAGCAATAGAGGGGAATAATATCTTCGGCGCCTCTGCAATGAACATGCGTTTGGTATCAAATTTGGTCATCCCAGATAAATTTAAAACTCCTGATTTCGAGAAATACAAAGGCCAGACTTGCCCAAGAAGTCACCTAGTAATGTACTTCATGAAAATGGTTGCTCATACCAAAAATGACAAACTGATTATACATTGTTTCCAAGACAGTCTAAGTGGAGCGTCTCTAAGATGGTACATGAGCTTAGAGCAGGGGCGGATTCAAAACTGGGAAGATTTGGCTGACGCATTTATCCGTCAATACAAATATAACTTAGATATGGCACCCGACCGAATGTAGTTACAAGGGATGGCCATGAAAGAAAGGGAGTCATTTATAGAATACGCCCAGCGATGGAGAGAGTTGGTTGCTCGGGTAGAACCACCATTTTCTGAAAAGGAAATGATTGGAATATTTGTGGACACCCTGAAGGACCCATTATTTGATAGATTAGTGAGTAGTGCAGCGTCCGACTTTGCGCATCTAGTCACAATCGGTGATTGCATAGAAAAAGGGTTGAGGGATGGAAAGATTCCAGGAGCTGTGGCAGCCCCTAGCGCACCGAAAAAGTATTTTGGAGGCTTCCAGAAGAAAAGAGAAGGTGAAACGAACGCTATATCCAGAGGCTATAAGGGGAAGCAACAGGCTTCATATGGCCAAGTCGCCGCCGTGGTGCCCATACCTTATCAACAACCCATACAGCAATAACAAATGTATCAACCATAGCATCAACAACATCGTCAATAACAGAACACCGCACCACCAAGACAATTCAAACCAAGGCCTCCAAGAAGGCAGCTTGGTCCTCTACTAGTACCTTATAGCCAAATATTCCCATATTTGCAAAATGAGGGCCTTCTGACATTGAGGGAACTAAAACCGGTTGTTTTTCCATATCCACCCGGATATGATGCTAACGCCCATTGTGAGTTTCATATGGGAGCGCCCGGTCATACCTTGGAGAATTGTTTTGCATTTCAAAATAGGGTACAAGACTTAGCAAAGGCTGTCACCTTCACTCCGAGACGCCCGAACGTGAACACCAATCCCATGCCAACACATGGGGATGCTTCCGTTAGTGCCATTGAAGAGAGTGATCAGGGTGAACGGATTCTTAAGGTTGAAGAGATTCAAACCCCTATCGCCAGGATAGGAACACAGTTGCTAAAGAGTGGTCTAATCCCGAAGGAGCTAGTTGATGAAGAGAACGATACAAAAGTTGAGAATTTTTAGACAACAAATGCTAGATCAAGGCGAGTTATAGATAAATCGTCGTGTCAAGAGAAAGGGAAAGGAAGAGATAGCCGTGTTGGATATCCCTTATGATGAGGTTAGTGTGGAAGTCCCTATAAACCCATTGGTGATAGAGTTTCCAGCTCCGTTTGCATATGAAGATGAGAAGGCGGTTCCGTGGATATATCAGCCCAGAGCTTTTAAGCAAGGGCAGGAAGACCGACTGTTGGTTATCAATGAACCAAATGTCACCTCGATAGTAGGACCAGCTGGAATGACGCGTAGTGGCCGAGTGTTCGCGCCAAAGACTGTTGATGCTTCTGCAACAGCTAAGGGAAAGGAAGTTGCTGTCCAGATCCTCGTCCCCAATCAAGAAATGCATTTGTCCCCTAAAGCTGCAGTCACTCGTGAAGAGGCCGAGGAATTTCTAAGGATAATCAAGAAGAGTGATTATAAAGTGGTGTACCAATTGAATCAAACACCTTCAAAAATCTCCATGTTATCTTTATTGCTCAACTCAGAAGCACATAGGAACTCGTTGTTGAAAGTATTGAGCGCAGCGCATATCACGAAAGACATAATGATAGAACAGTTTAACGATGTGATAGCTTGCGTAACCACTGGATTTTTTTTGGGGTTTAACGACGATGAACTTCCAGCCGAGGGAAAGAACCGTAACAAAGCCCTACATATCTCCTTGAAATGCATAGACACTATACTATCAAGGGTATTAGTAGACACAGATTCCTCACTGAACGCCATGCCAAAGAAACACTTTGATAAAACTGCCAATGGAAGGGATGAATATGAAGCCCAGCACCCTAATCGTAAAGGAATTTGATGGCTCAAGGCGAGAAGTGATAGGGGAGGTTGATTTACCGATCAAAATAGACCTAACTTTTTTCAATATCATGTTCCAGGTTATGGGCATACATCCCGGTTATAGTTGCCTACTTGGGCGACCGTGGATTCACTCCGCAGGCGCCGTCACCTCCACTCTACATCAAAAGCTAAAATTCATCACGAAAGACAAGATGATTGTGATTGGATGGGAGGAGGATATCTTGGTTAGGCACTTAACATCTTTCCGGTATATCAAGGTGGATCGAGAGATAACCGAGACACCATTCCAATCCTTGGAAGTGGTAAATATGATGGTCGTCCAGCAGACATTGGAGACCCCGAAATCAGGACCATCCATGGCCTCGTGGCAAGGAGCTAAGGCTATGATGGAAAGTAAAAATGCTCAAGATTGGGGAAAAGTGGTGGAAGTGCGAGAGAAGCGAGACAAGTTTGGGTTAGGGTATGACCCGTCATCAATTGAAACCGGTAACCAACATGACAAAGAGCAGATTCCTTCGATAGAAGAAACATTCACCAGCGCTGGCCACATTTTGGGCAACCAGGTGGCAATGATCAATAATGAAGTTCGTGAAGAGGGGGTGTCTAGCTGGCTACGACAAGCCGCACCTAATGAAGAGCTGACAAACTAGAAGGCTGTGGAAGTCCCCCAATTTTTTCAAAAGTAATTTTATTATTTTAGACAAAACCCTGTGCTCTGCCCAAGGCACAGTGGCGTGTTGTAGGGCCTCTTTTATCTTTTTTAAGAAGTTTTTATATTATTAGTAAAATGGCGATTTGCATTCAAATTTTTGTTCCTTTCCTTTCATTTTTCTATTACAATAAAATGGCATCAATTTTTAATGCACGCTCTTTCTAAATAAACTACATAAATCATAACATACAGAGACACCACCGAGACCATTGATAACGACACTGCTAAGGTCTGGCATGACTTTGATTGTCCAATCTACCAAGCTGAAGATGAAGTGGGGGAAGATTGAGAACTCCCTGAAGAGTTGGCCCGATTACTCAAACAAGAACAAAAGGTCATTCAACCACTCCAGGAGGACATCGAAGTTATCAATCTGGGAACAGAAGAAGACAAGAGAGAAGTAAGGGTAGGTGTCGCGCTTCAAGATGCAGTAAAAACAAGATTGATAGAGCTCCTCCACGAATATGATGATGTGTTTGCATGGTCATACCAAGATATGCTCGAATTAGACACTTATATCGTGACCCACACGCTTCCCCTTAAAGAAGAATGCTCTACCGTCAAACAAAAGCTAAGAAGAACTTGACCGGATATGGCTCTCAAGATCAGAGAAGAGGTGAGAAAGCAGTTTGACGCTGGTTTCCTGGAAGTCGCTAAGTACCCACAATGGGTTGCCAACATTGTACCGGTATTGAAGAAAGATGGGAAGGTCCGCATGTGCGTAGATTACCGAGACTTAAATAGAGCTAGTCCTAAAGACGATTTCCCATTACCTCACATCGATGTATTGGTGGATAACATAACTCAGTTCTCCGTATTTTCCTTTATGGATGGCTTCTCTGGATACAACTAAATTAAAATAGATCCCGAGGACATGGAGAAGACCACATTCATTACCCCTTAGGGCACCTTTTGTTACAAAGTAATGCCGTTTGGAATAAAGAACGCTGGAGCAACATATTAACGTGCTATGGTGACTCTCTTTCATGACATGATTCATAAAGAGATTGAGGTGTATGTTGACGACATGATTTCCAAATCCCAGAAAGAAGAAGAACATATCACTAACCTGGAGAAACTGTTTGCTCGTTTGAGGAAGTTTAGGTTGAGACTTAATCCTAACAAATGCACATTTGGGGTTGGATCTGTGAAGCTTTTAGGTTTTATTGTAAGCCAAAAGGGAATTGAAGTAGATCCCGACAAGGTTCGAGCCATTCAGAACATGCCTACACGAAGGACTGAGAAGGAGGTTCGTGGTTTCCTGGGGAGACTGAATTACATCGCCAAGTTTATCTCCCACCTTACTGCCACATGTAAACCAATATTCAAGCTTCTAAGGAAGAATCAAGGCGTGGAGTTGAATGATGACTGCCAAATAGCCTTCGATAAAATCAAAGAATACTTGCAAGAGCCGCCGATTCTGATGCCCCCTGCAGAAGGGAGACCTCTTATCATGTATTTAACAGTGCTCGACGAGTCCATGGGCTGTGTATTGGGACAACAAGATGAGATTGGTAGAAAAGAGTATGCCATGTATTATCTGAGCAAAAAGTTTAATGATTGCAAGACCAGATATTCACTACTCGAGAAGACTTGTTGTGCACTCGCATGGGCCGCTAAGCGTCTCAGGCAGTACATGCTAATCCACACGACTTGGTTGGTATCTAAAATGGATCCCATCAAATACATATTCGAGAAACCAGCTCTTATCGGTAGGATTTCCCGATGGCAGATGTTGTTATCAAAATACGATATTCAATATGTCACACAGAAGGCAATCAAAGGAAATGTATTAGTAGACCATCTTGCTCACCAACCACTGAAGGATTACCACCTTTGAAGTTTGACTTCCCAGATGAGGACATCATGGCTGTTAAGGATGCTAAAGACTCCGAACTAAAGGAGTATCTTGAGCCAAAAGCAGGTTGGACTCTCATGTTCGACGGCGGCTCAAGTGCAATAGGCCATGGAATTGGGGCAGTGCTGATGTCTCCCAAGAATTTCCATCTACCGTTCACCACAAAGCTCTGTTTTACCTGCACAAATAATATGACCGAGTATGAAGCTTGCATACTAGGGTTGGAAGAAGCTATTGAGTTGAAGATCAAGGTACTAAAAGTATTCATGGATTCTGCTCTAGTGATACATCAGATCAGAGGTGATTGGGAAACAAGACATGCTAACCTAATTCCATACCGGGATTACGTGCTGAAGTTACTCCCAAAATTCGACAAAATTACTTTTTCTCATATTCCTCGAGAGGAGAATCAGATGGCAGATGCCTTAGCAACCTTGGCTTCCATGTATAAGTTAATATGGCCCAACCATCAACCTCACATTGAAATTAGGCGTTTTGATGAACCCGCGCATTGCCTGACGATAGCAGAAGAGCCAGATGGCAAACCCTGGTTCTTTGACATTAAACAGTATTTAGAGAAGCAGGAATACCCGGCAGAGGCCTCTAGCCTTGATAAGAGGACTCTCCGTAGGTTTGCATCGAAGTTCCTCTTGAATGGGGAGGTATTGTACAAGCAGAACTATGACATGGTCTTGTTGAGGTGTGTGGACAAGCATGAAGCTAATCAGCTTATCAAGGACATACACGAAGGGTCTTTCGGCACACACGTAAATGGGCACACCATGGCAAAGAAAATCCTAAGGGCAGGTTACTACTGGTTAACAATGGAAGCCGACTGTTATCATTACACCAGGGCATGCTACAAATGCCAAATCTATGCTGATAAAATACATGTACCGCCTACCCCGCTGAATGTTATAGCATCACCTTGGCCTTTCTCTATGTGGGGCATCGACATGATCGGGATGATAGAACCCAAAGCATCTAATGGGCATAGGTTTATCTTGGCGGCCATAGACTACTTTACCAAATGGGTGGAAGTCGCATCTTATGCGAATGTCACGAAGCACGTAGTCGCCCATTTCTTAAAAAACAACATCATATGTCGATATGGGGTTCCCAACAAAATCATCATTGATAACGGGTTCAATCTCAACAACAAGACCATGGAGGAGTTATGCACAATGTTCAAGATCGAGCATCACAACTCATCATCAGTTCGGCCTAAGATGAATGGGGTTGTTGAAGCTGCGAACAAAAATATCAAGAAAATCATCCAAAAGATGGTTGTCACGTACAAGGATTGGCATGAGATGTTACCTTTTGCGTTAAACGACTATCGTACGTCGGTACAAACTTCAATAGGGGCAACCCCTTATTCCTTGGTATACGGCATGGAAGGAGTTCTCCCTATAGAAGTGGAGATTCCCTCGATGAGAGTCTTGATGGAGGCTAAGTTAGACAAGGCAGAATGGGTTCAATTAAGGTACGACGAGCTCAACCTTATTAAGGAGAAACGCTTGAAAGCGTTAGGTCATGGTCAACTATATCAGAGGCGTCTTAAGAAGGCATTCGACAAGAAAGTCCGTCCTAGGGTGTTTCAAGAGAGAGATTTGGTGCTGAAGAAAATCTTGCCCATTCACAAGGACTCCAGGGGGAAATGGACACCAAATTATGAAGGTCCATTTGTGGTAGTTAGGGCCTTTTCCGGAGGCGCCCTAATCCTGGAAACTATGGATGGTGATGAATTGCCACTTCCTACCAATGTTGATGTTGTTAAAAAGTACTTTGCCTAAAAACATGGAATAATAAAAGTCGCTAAATCGAAAACCCGAAAGGGCGATTTAGGCAAAAATGGCTATCCCAGTGGATCGAAAACCCGAAAGGGCGATCCAGGCAAAAATTAGGGATAAAAATAAAAAAATTGACCCGCTGAGTTGAAAACCCGAAAGGGCGGCTCAGGAAAAAATGGGTATCCCGGTGGATCAAAAACCCGAAAGGGCGGTCCAGGCAAAAGTTAGGGATTAATTCCAAGGCAAAGAGTTGTACTTTCAGGCATCTAACGTATCCCTCGAAGACAAAGAATCAATCTACCTAACTTTTTCAAAAGCAAGGTGCTCGGATTATCAGAGACATAAGCATTATAGCAGTTTGGAAACTTAATAGGAACTCAATTTTATTGTTGTTTTGTTTCTATGCACATCAATTACCTCATTAAGGAATTGCATCATTATGTACAATCGCCCACTTAAGGGTCAAATCAATAAAAGAGAAATTTTCTCGTCAAAAGTTGTGCCCAAATTATTTTGTATTTTATCTGTTTGTTTGCAAAACACCTTTACTTTTGATAAACATCACTCTTAAAGATTTTGGAGAAAATAAAAACACATAATTGAATGAAGTAATAAAATTGCTTTTGAAATAGTAAAAGGGTAAATCTCTTAGTCTCCAAGTTTGTTATTGTTTTTCATAGAGGTGTAGGACTGTTTGCATGCACCTATGTTCATTCCAATTGCTAATCAGCATCTCTCGTAGATATACTCATGGTATAGCCGAACCGGGGCAAGTCTCTAATGCATTTCCAGTAGAAACATTAATAAATCATGGATGGAGTATCGCGTGTTGAGAAGTCTGAACCCTTCAGTGGCTTGGAGCAACCCAAATATATTCCCAAAATCACCTAGTGGGGCATCAAAGCTTGATCTTCATTGATCACCCCAATAACAAAAGTCCACCCTGTTGGCATCATCACCAAAGCAAGAATGCCTTAACTGTGACATATCCCAATTACCCATTTGAATACCCACATATATCACAATTACATACATAATCTTCCTACCAAATAGGAAAATTCACCAAGAAGTAATCATACCAATCATCGGCATACATATGCACAGCCTTATACGATTCGCATTCTTACATGCACATCCTAAATATCCTCAGCAATTGCATAATACATACACCTTATGCATCTTCCCATGCATGGCATTTCCACCCAAAGTGGAACATCAAAATCAAACATAAAATATCAGGATCTAAGGTCATTCATGTATATCTTAGACATTCCTCATTTCCAATTAAAGATATTACCCTGCATGCGCTCATGGAATCATTTCCCGGCAAGCCACTTTTCAACTTTATGATTAAATGAAATTCCCAGCATTTTCGTTGCTATCATTGCTCCCCAAGCAGAGGTTACCCTAAAAAGTCTCTTAAGAGCTTTTCCCCTGCAGAGCATTTCTAGGAAATCTCCCTCAAAATGAGTCTTTTCTTAAACATTCCCCCCAACAAACATTCATTTTTGAGATGTTACTTCATTTATCTGAAGAATCTCGTCTATCTGTTTGAGATGCTGCTTCATTAATCTGAAGAGTCTCATTCCAGATTTTAAAGAATTACTGCTCTAGTATCCTCAAAGAGTCTTAGATTCAATTAAGGTATCATTCCCTCGTTCGGAATATCTTAATTCTATCAGATAAGATGCTGCTTCGACTCGATATAGAGAATCTCATTTTTGTTGTTTGAGATGCTACTTCATAAATATGAAGAGTCTCATTCCAGATTTTTTAGAGATAATACTCTAGTATTCTCGAAGAGTCTTGGATTCAATTAAGGTATCATTCCCTCGTTCGGAATATCTTAATTCTATCAGATAAGATGCTGCTTCGACTTGATACAGAGAATATCATTTTTGTTGTTTGAGATGCTGCTTCATCAATGTGAAGAGTCTCATTCCATATTTTTTTAAAGATACTGCTCTAGTATCCTCGAAGAGTCTTAGATTCAATTAAGGTATCATTCCCTCATTCGGAATATCTTAATTCTATCAGATAAGATGTTGCTTCGACTCGATACAAAGAATCTCATTTTTGCTGTTTGAGATGCTGCTTCATCAATGTGAAGAGTCTCATTCCAGATTTTTTAGAGATACTGCTCTGGTATCCTCGAAGAGTCTTAGATTCAATTAAGGTATCATTCCCTCGTTCGGAATATCTTAATTCTATCAGATAAGATGCTGTTTCGACTCGATACAGAGAATCTCATTTTTGCTGTTTGAGATACTACTTCATCAATGTGAAGAGTCTCATTCCAAATTTTTTTAGAGATACTGCTCTAGTATCCTCGAAGAGTCTTAGATGTAATTAAGGTATCATTCCCTCATTCGGAATATCTTAATTCTATCAGATAAGATGCTGCTTCAACTCGATACAGAGAATCTCATTTTTGCTGTTTGAGATGTTGCTTCGTTAATATGAAGAGTCTCATTCCAGATTGTTTATAGATACTGCTCTAGTATCCTCGAAGAGTCTTAGATTCAATTAAGACATCATTCTTTTGGTATGGGATATCTTAATTCTATCAGATAAGATGCTGTTTCAACCCGATACAGAGAATCTCATTTTTGATGTTTGAGATGCTGCTTCATCAATATGAAGAGTCTCATTCCAGATTTTTTTAGAGATACTGCTCTAGTATCCTCGAAGAGTCTTAGATTCCATTAAGACATCATTCCTTTGGTTTGGAATATCTTAATTCTATCAAATAAGATGCTGTTTCGACTCGATACAGAGATCTCACTTTTACTGTTGAGATGCTGCTTCATCAATATGAAGAGTCTTATGCCAGATTGTTTAGAGATGCTGCTCTAGCATCCTGGAAAAGTCTTGAGATTTAGCTAAGATATCATTCCATTACTAAAATATCTCGATTATGGCGTCCAAGATACTGTTCTGACGACTCCCAGAAAGTCTTGGTTGTTCCATTTTTACCTTAGGATAATTTCTCTTACTATTTCTCACTGCATTTTCTTCCTGTATTTTCTGCCTTGCATTTCCAAGGACAAAATTCGGGTCTTTCTTGTATTTAATTATCTCCCACCGTGAATGTACGAAGACTGCTGTCATTCTTACTTTCTGGGTTCGAGATAATTAAATAAGGGCAGCTGTCATACCCCAATGTCGTTGGGGTAAGAAAATCTTTCACCAGCATTCACAACCAGAAGTTATAAGGCATAAACTCTATCTTAGGGTTTCTCATCCCTAAGCTACTCCAAACTCCCCCATCATTCCTAAAGCTGTTGCTAAAGCATGGGATGGTATGCGCATTTTTGGGGCTTGTTGGTTATAAAAGGCCCATTTTGGTTATCCATGAGACCTTTTGGTTTAAAATCCCACTCCTATCAACATGTCCACAATTAATATTGCAAGTTCAAGGTGTGGTTCAAATATTTTTTACACGTACTAGTCCAAGTCCACTTTCTTACTAGCAAGTATTAAAAGCCATTTTACTTGTGATGATCACTTGATTAGCCCAAGTTTGCAAGCCCATTTTTACATCCCAAATATTTGTGCCAAGTTTTAATCGTTCATGAGTGTCTAAATTCAAGTTGCATTTTGAAGCATGTATATGATTGGTTTAATCTAAGGTTAATTATAGGGAGGAACTGTTATGATGGATAACGTTTTAAGGCTCCCATATTTTACAGACCTATGCGCCATGATCTTTTGTTGGCTTCGTGGTTGGAGATGAGCTTTCAATGCTTATGATGTGCGTTTCATTTTGTTCCTTTACTCATATGATTATTTAGCCAATAATAATATACTAAGGGCAACCAATTTGAACGTTCATTCTTGTAATTATGGTGGTCCAAACAGTTTTCAATGAGATATTACTCTAAGACTTGAGTGTTTAAAAATTGATTACATAAACCAGTTCTAAGCTAGGACTTTACATATATTATAAGACAGTCCAAAAAGTATTATACATATTGTCTTAAAATTCAAATGTTACATCTTAATGCATGAATAATCAAGGTGTTATTATTGCGAATCCCGCTGTTGAAGACAAAGCTTTTGAAACGCCATAGCCAAACCATCCCTTAGATCGAAATGCCCTAATTCCAGCTCCCTCGTGGAGCTGGTACAACAGACCGTCCTTCCCATTTGAATTTTCCTTTGTGACCTGCAGAAAAATAATAAAAAGCTTAAAATCTAAATTATAACATTATCTCCATAAGCACTTAAAAGCTGAAAACAATTAATAAGTTAATCAAGTAAACACTTTGCATAGGGGACCACAGAAAAAATGCCAAAGAGCGTCTTCAGTATAGACAACAAATTCATTCGTAACGAATTCACAAAATCTGGATCCCCACGAAATATGGGATGCACAAAGGATATCCTAACGGATTTATCCTAGGATTTACCAGCTCATCATTAAGAGAACATGCTTCACAATCTCACTATAAGTACCAAGCTATTACAGTGAGTGAAGGACACCGTTATTCTGCCAAAATATCCCAATAACCTTTCTATTAAAGCTCACAAAGTTTTTCAAGTCTAACTTAGAATTTCACACTGAAATTCTAAGAGAGGCGAGCTCATAGCTAACATCACCATCAATAGCATTCAAAAACGGGAAAGAACAGAGGAAGACAAAGAAAGTTTGAAGTTAGAAGGAAACTTATCTTGAACGCCGCGGAGAAGACGTCGCCGACGACCCACTTTCGATCAAGTATACATCTTCTTTCTCCTTCGCTTAAAATATTTGCATCATTTTTTTCGCCTCAACGAGCTAACCAAAACCCCCATGACAATTGCTTGAAATCTCCGCCGTTGTGGCTTCATTTGCAGATTTAGGGTTTTGACTTTGAATGTTTGTATTTAATTGTTTTTGTGTTCATTTGGCTTGAGGAGAAGATTTATGTGGTTTGGTTTGTGAAAATTTCTGTTTAGGTTTTTTGTGTGTGATTAGGGTTTCCGATCTAAGACATTGGTCAACCTTTTATTGTTTTCGTGACTGGATTTGTAATCGTGAGTTTGGAATAGGAAGGTTTAGGTTTAGATTCATTGATTTGGGGTAAGGGTTCGCCGGAGAAGAAGGTGGCGCCGCCGTCGTTGGCCGGCAACCACTGTCTTCTCCGGTAGGTTTTGGCCACGGTTGGTTTAGAAATTGCAGGGCGTTTTGTTGCTCTGAGTTAAGAGAGAGAGTGAAGTGAGGGATGAATGGCTTATATTTCACAAGTAAATGCTTTTTCTTTAGCTGCCGTTGAGTGTCCAGGTTTGTTGATGACAAGTCTCCTTGACCTTGGACACTTGTCGCTTGTAGTTTGTTGGCTGGTGGAGCGTTTCTACGCATTAAGGTACACCAAGTTGCCATACACCCTCTCCATCCACCGTGTGATTTGAGGACCGGCTCAGATCTCCAGATCTGACGGTCCAGAGCGTACCCGTGAGTTAATATGATTGACCGGGACTTTTTAGGGCTTTGTAGTTTGGTTTAGGCCAATTCAACCTGGGCCTGTATTCGCCTTCCTATTGGAACCCCCCCCCCCCCCCCCCCCCTATTTGGTCCAGTTTTGGAAGATTCGTTTTGGGCTTAGTTTCTATCCCAAAGCCCAAACTGTTTTATTATTATTTTGTTTATTCCATATTTATTTGCTTATTTGATTTAAGTAGAGCTTTATTGATTAATCAAATTTCTATTATCATTTCTAAAAATAATTAAAATAATTTGATTATCTATTATTACTATCATCATCATTAGTTATTTTAATTATATAATTATTCATTTTTTGGGGATTTATGAGATTTATTTGTATTAATACTTATTTAGTCGTTTGTATAAGTGTTCAATTTCATAGGCGTGTTGTGTTACATTTGGGACAAATCATTTCCATACCATCAATTCAAACCAATTTAAAAAAAAATCAAAGAATTCTCGATTCAAAGTCGAGCCCATTTTCAAACTCCTTTGTAAGTCGATCGCTTTTAAAGCATCGCCACCAACCTCACATAGCTTACTCTTGGGCTTTCTTACAATGAGACCTAGTCGATTATTAATTGATCGATTAGATGAATGTTTCACTAAATAAAATCCACTTCATTCATAAAACCCAAATTTAAAACCTCGATCCAACATCGAGTATTCTTTATTAAAATTAAATTAAAATACCTAATCACCATTAAATACTATTTCATTTGGAAATGAAAAAGGGGATGGTTTTGAGTTTTCAACTCCTCTCCTCGATTATTTAAATACGAGTTCTTTTACTCGGTTAGTCGAATAATCGTCTCTTCTAATCCACTTAAGCATAATTAAATCAAAACGTTCTTACAATAAATAAAAATGAAATGGGGGATGGTTTTAAGCCTTTAACTCCTCCCCTCGATTGTTTGAATACAATTTTTCTTGCTCGATCAGTTAAGCCCTCGTCATTTCTTTACAAACTTCTAAAACCCCGATTAGATCAAACTATTTTCATAATAAGCTAAATGAAAAAAGGAGATGACTTTGGGTTTTCAACTTCTCTCCCCAATTGTTTGAATACGAGTTCTCTTACTCGGTCAGTCGAACAATTGTCATTTTTCCACAAACATATAACCTAATCAAATCATTTTCATAACAAACTGTACGAAAAGGGAGATGGTTTTGAGTTTTCAAATCCTCTTCTCAAATGCTTGGATATGAGTTGTCTTACTCAGCCATTCAAGTACTTGTCGTCCATTCTAAGATACATCAACCATATACAACCTTATTTTCTTAAATACTCAGACGAAATAGAAAGCGGTCTAGAGTCTTCTATTCCCTTTCCTGATTATTAGGATACGAGTTGTCTTACTCGATTATCCGAGTAAACGTCATCCAGTCAAAACACCTTAATTATCATCAAATCCTTTTATAATTAAGGATGAAAAAGAAAAAGGTCTAGAGTCTTCTTTTCCCTTTCCCGACTGTTAGGATACGAGTTGTTTTACTCGACTATCCGAGTAATCGTCATCCAACCAAATATATTAACACATCAAATTTATCAGTCCTCGCCCCATGCGACCGAAACCAATCCAACAAAACATCAAACATATTAACTCAACTTGTCACCCCCGTGTGACCAAAACTCTTTTCAGAAAGAACACTATTTAATCCTTTCTAATGCGCATAACAAACCAATGCTTAAGCCTTCGCCGAGAGTAGACAAGCCAACGTTTAGCCTTTAGAACGCAATTTAAACAGTTGTTAACTAAAAGACACCAACCAACCGTAGTACCCCGAACTACAAATGCTCTGATTTCCTTATTGCACCATAAGGATAGTAGGCACGAGATTGCGAGATCTTGGCGAGCAAACTAATAAAAAAACCTCCATTTTCCCCCTTATGAGATTTCCATCCATCTCTATTATCAAATACTTATCACTTGAAGAAAGAGAATAACATTCAACTAACATTCAAATACCAAGTCGGACTAAAAGGTTCCCATTGAGTACAACGGACGTGAGGGATGCTAATACCTTCCCCTTGCGTAATCGACTCCCGAACCCGAATATGGTTACGACGACCATTATTTTATTTTCTAAAAGGTTTTATCGATATTTTCCTATTCCTTCATTGGGATAAATAAAGTTCGGTGGCGACTCTATTCGAATTTAATTTTTCCGTGACCATCGCGAGGAATCGTATTTTTCGAGATGCGACAAATGGTATAGTGATGTTCAACTTGTGAGGAGTAGTCCTTAACAAGTTGGCTTGATACCCATCTACTCAGTGGAGACCCTTTTGGAGTTATTAATATCACACAAGTTATTTGTGGTTAGGCATTACTTTCTCTGATTTGGGGTCCGAGAAGGTGAGAACCGTAGAACATTTAACCCATCTTGGCCTATTTAGGACGTAGTATGGAGACTGTTCAGGTGTAGACCTGATAATAGTTGTTACTCGATACTACACTCAAATGAGTTTCTCTTGAGAATATTATGGGTTGATGAGCCAGTCATCCTAACCTATAATATCCGATAGATAGGATTAAGACTCTGGAACTTTTTAGAACATGATCTACAGGTTTTTATCCTTAGTACACTCCTTTGGGATGGTTCTTAACCCAACTCCATGTCCGTGACTCACAACAAACCCTATGATTCTTGGTTGATTCGATCAAGTCTTGTCAATATCAACGGAACTTGGGTGTTGATAAGGTGAAAACCATAACCCACCAAAATGGATGATTGATTTTGATGATGACTTGATCCATCCCTTGACCTTTGTTTGTGCTTGCCTTGTGTTTAATCCCTTGTTTGTGATTTTTGCATTCATGCATACATGCGCATCATAACATTCATCACAGAAAAATAAATTTCAAGGAACTAAGGTCTTATTTGAAAATACTTTCATACTATGGATTATAGACGAAGGAACACTAGGAAGTACAGTTTCAAATGTCCTGATTTGAAAGAGCTATCATCCTTTGTATTAGATCCCTTGGACTTCAAGCAACATCATGGGAAGCTTTTGTCTGTGTTATCTACTGATGTGGTTGAAGGACTCTTTAGTGTTTTGGTTCAGTTTTATGATCCTCTCCACCGTTGCTTCACTTTTCCAGATTATCAGCTTGTGCCTACGTTTGAGGAGTATGCCCATCTCTTGGGAATACCCATTTCTAATAAAGTTCCCTTTAATGGATTGGGGGAGATTCCCATATCTCATATCATAGCTGAAGCTCTTCATCTGAAGAAATCTGAGATTGAGACTCATTGGGTAAAGAAATGAAGAATTTTTGGGTTGACTTCTGAGCTTCTCATAGGAAAAGCTAATGTATTTTTTCAAGCCAATAGTGTGGACCCTTTTGAAGCTATCTTTGTGTTGCTCATCTATGGTTTAGCTTTGTTCCCTATCATTGACAGTTTTGTTGATGTTAACATCATTAGAATTTTCTTGATTGGAAATCATGTTCCTACTCTGTTGGGTGACATGTATTTCTCTTTGAATTTAATGAATTCTAAAGATGGTGGGACTATTATGTGTTGTGTTCCTCTTCTTGACAAGTGGTTTATTTCGCACTTGCCAATGACGCCTGCTTTCTTTGAGAACAAGCAATGTCTACGGTGGTCTCAGAGACTCATGTCTCTCCCTAATGATGATATTGTTTGGTATGACTCTGCATTGAGTAGCTTGGATATTATTCATAGTTGTGGTGAGTTCTCTAATGTGCCCCTCATTGGTACACAAGGAGGAATCAACCACAACCCTACTTTCGCTCGTTGTCAACTTGGGTTTCCCTTGAGTGATAAACCTAATAACACTCAGTTAGAAGGTCTTTTCTATCAAGAGGGTAGATATCCCCAACATTTGAAGCAGAGGATGATACATGCTTGGCATAATGTTCATAGGAAAGAAAGATCTGAGCCTGGTCCGTACAACTGTGTAGCTTTGGAAGCTTACACTAATTGGGTGAAGAAGAGAGCTTTAGAGTTGAAGATGATGTATGCTTGTGAAAGACCTATGTCTTTAGTTGTGGCTGAGCCATCAAATCTCCCTGACCAAGATATAGAGGAGTTGGAAGATGCACTCACTAAGATGAGATATGTGGGAAGAGCGGTTCCATGCTTTGAGCCGAAAGCATGAGGAGTTACAGCTTGAGTTAAAATACAAGGATGCACTTATTGAACTTGTTGAAGACCGAACAGTGAAGAGATAGAGAGAGCCAGAGGGTCCACCATCCTCTAGTATGCCTCAGCCTTCTAGTGCTTGGAAGAAGATTGTTGATTAGCTTGTCCTTAAGAAAGCCCAGATGAGGACATATTTTGAGTCCGAGATTCGACGCATCCGAAGGAAGTACGCGCCCGCAACTAGATCATCTGATATTGGTTATAACTGATCCTTAGGATGATTAGTTTCCTTTTCTCTTGTATTTGTATTTTAGTTTCTGAAATTGTACTCAGTGTAATCCTTCCAAATTTTATGAATAAAAAGAGATGTTCATGGTCAATCAAATTGTTATATTTATTTGAAAATGAAGCTTCATATGTTCCTTTAAATTAAAAAAATAAAAACATTGCATTTCATGCATCATTTGCATAGTAGGTTTTCTTCCGCCAGATGTCTTATCGGTTATTCTTCTTTGCTTCAGCCAAGCTGACTCACCCATACAACACTCGCGCTAATCAACCAAAGATCATGGAACACTTAGAACAAGAGAATAGAGAGCTGAAGGATGAAATTGCACGGTTAACTACTATGATGGAGTTTGTTCTTATTGCGCAAAATCAGTCTTTACCAACTCCTGCAACTCCTCTCTAGAGGACTGTTATTTCTGAGGTTGCTACCTCAGTTATTCCTACGCTTCCAGGCAATCCAGTCCTTCCATGCCTGCTGGATTCCCATGGGGAATGTCGTCCAATTTTATGCCTGAAGGGTATACACCCACTTTTGTTTCTCTACCGGCATCTAGCCCGGTCATGACAGTGCCACCTCCAGTCGTTCATACTTTGCCTCGTGTTAAGGATACCATATACCTCTCTGAGCCATATGAGGACCCATACATGTATGACAAAATGGACGAGATGAAGGATCAGTTCCTCGAACTGCGCAAAGAGTTGAAGACTCTGAGAGGAAATGATTTGTTTGGGAAGAGTGTTGTTGAGCTCGCCTAATTCCTAATGTGAAGATCCCGATGAAATTCAAGGTCTCTGACTTTGAAAAGTATAAGGGAAACACTTGTCCTCTGAGCCACCTTGTGATATACGCCAGAAAGATGTCAACTCAAACTGATAATGATCAGTTGCTGATTCACTATTTCCAAGACAGTTTGACTGATCCTGCTTTGAGATGGGATATGGAGTTGGAAAATGCAAGTGTTCGTACTTTCAATGACTTGGGTGAAGCCTTTGTCAAGAAGTACAAATACAACGTTGATATGGCGCCTGATAGAGACCAACTGAGGTCAATGTCTCAGAAGGATAAGGAGACATTCGAAGAGTATGCTCAGAGGTGGAGGGAACTTGTTGTCCAGATTAACCCACCATTGGAAGAAAAAGAAATGACGAAGATCTTCTTGAAGACACTGAGTTCGTCTTATTACGAACGTATGATTGCTAGTGTGTAGTGGTAAATTCATGATCATCAAGCAATGGATAAGCTAGAATTCAAATAACAAGAGTCGCCACCGCGCTTTTATTGTTTCCAAGGGAAAAGGGAGAAAAACGAACAAAACCCAAAAAGTAAGAAGTTTTCAAATCAAAAATAATAAAATGACAGAGATTACAGGTAAGGGGGTTGGTTACACAGAGGGAAGGTGTTAGCATCCAAAGTGTCCTAGGTACTCCTAGGGAGCCCTTTTTGTGTGCGTATGTATTTGGTACAAAGTGATGTTTACAAACAAATAGAATGGGGGGATGAGAAGAGAATTCATTAATTATATTTTGTGTTTGGCAAGACCTTCGGTCTTGTGCCTACGTACCAACATAAAAATGAGGGCTCAAAACCTCATAGTTCACGATACAAATTTCAAAGTGGATGCATTGCTTTTGACAAAAATTTAGTTTGAAAGGCACAAAGGCCTAAAAATTGTTTGAATGAGTTAATTCTTTTTGGCTTTTTTTAAAGTTTAAGTCAAGTATAGTTAAGCTTATTTACAAGTTTGATTTAGAAAAGAAGTTTGAAAATGCAATGCCATAAGGCCAAAGTTTCTATCTTTTTTCCAAAAGTGATCAAAGTTTAGAACAAAATAAGTTCAAACAAAGAAGATTTTTGAAAAGGAGGGAGATATTTTGAAATTAAAGAAATGGGGAGAAGATGAAGAGACTAATCCTATGTACAAAATTAAAAGTTTAGAGTTGAAAAGATCTGACCAAGTGGGTAGCAATCCAATAGACAAGAATGTCAATAGAAACCCATAATTCCCTTGGACTCTTAGAATCAAGCAACACACAAATGCACAATTATATTATCTTGAAGAGCAAGGCATCAAATAAAGATGGACACATCCAAGCTTATCCATTCCATGATCTTCTTCAAGGTAGCCCATCTATCAGATGAATTTCACAAGTTACAGGTTCAAAATAACAACTTCACAATGGTCATGTTACAGATGAACTCGGAAGGATCTTGAATGATGTATCAGATGAAGTTTCAAATTGCAAAAACTTGGTTTCTCAATAAATTGGCATTGTCCAAGTCGTTTAGCATAGGAATATTGCCTAAGTTCTAAGTCCATTTGTCCAAGATCAAGCCAACAGTCCACACAAAAGTTTTTTAGGGTTTTTGTTGTTATTATGTACATTAATGGTCAAATACCACACAGACAAATAAAGTATACACAAACAAAATACATCACACAATACGGTCCAAGTGGAAAAAGTGAAAATTGCATTAACGTAAACAAATAGAATGATATGAACAATGGAAAATATATAAAAAGCTAGAATCAAATGACATTAAAGTAAATGGCTTGAAATTAAAAGTTAGTAGTTAATAGGTTAGAAGTTAGTTTTTTTTTTTTGCTTTTCATTCTTAGACATTCTTTGGAGAACACTTAACCCACTTGTCACAAGCATGGATCCTTGAACCAAGACATCTTCCAAAGGAAGGAAAAAAGGCCAAGTTTCCACACAATGCCATGAAAGAGGGGAGACTTACAATCTCATTAACTAGAATGTTATACCTTTTATGTCACAAATTTAGCGCTATGTTAAGCAATCGTAATTGGACTTATGTACAAGTCACAACTATTTGAGGTCGGGCAATAGAATTTTGGTGTTAATGCATGTTAGAGACATAGTATTATGAACTATGCTCATGAAACATACCACACACAAAAATAATATGCAAAAGATGTGGCCTAATCTCATCCATACTCATGTTAATTTTTCAATCAACTAGCTTTAGGAGTTTGAGATATCATAGGCCAAATGAGATGAATGCATAAAGAAGGGGAATGAGATGAAGTGGGAGGGGAATAGATGAAAACACAAATTGATCAAAGGAGAACTTTTACCAAATTAATATCATTCATTCATTTTGGGAGATGTAATGTACATTCCATCAATCCCCTAAATCCAATGGTATTAATTTGACAAAGTCAAATCAACCATGACCAAGGCCCAACAACAAGAGTCAAACACCAACAAGTCATCACAATTGGTCAACAAAATTATTTGGCATTTATTCCACTTAAAAAAATACTAAAATAATGCATTTAAATTAAATATGATTTGTCAAATTCCTAAAACCTCATCAAAACACCAAATAAATGGCCATGAGATTTATCATAGGTCAAATAGGTCAAAGGACCTTGGAAAAAAAATTTCAGAATTTTTAAAGACTTAAAAGTATTTTTGAACAATTAAAAACAAATGAAAAATCAATTAAATCATGAAAAGTATTAATAATGATCCAAAAAATAATTTTAATTCAGAATATGAAAGAGGAAAATATTTGAATTTTTTGGTGAAACTCTCATATTTTTTGGATCAATATTAAAATTAATATGAATTAATGAAAATAAAGCAATTAAAATGAAATTCAAATAATCAGAAAAAATGTGGACCACTTGATCTCCCTCATTAATTGAGGTGGCAGATCAAGTGGCCACCAACGCGCGTTCCATGGTGCGCCTGAGTCAAACGTCCACATGCTTGGTAATTAAAACGTACGCTCATGATTAAAATAATTTGAACTTATCTAATGGCTCATGAACACGCCACATCATTGCTGGAGCAAAGCGCCGGTCGTCTTCTCATGCAACATTGGCCGGACTGGTCCATTCATCACCACATCATAAATGAAAAAGGAGGACATGATCTAAAGGAAAAATGGTGTAGATCATGAATATCACCTCAATTTTAACTAACTCCTCACATATAGAAAGATATGAGGAGTTGAAATTTGAGGTATGCCAACTGAGTTGCTTCGATTTGACCTCTAAGCAACTCAATCTTCTTGCTTACATTGGTAGGACTTCAGACAACCAAAGAATCAAGAGAATTGAGCAAGATTGAGAGAGAATCGAAGAGATGAAATTTTCTAGAAAATACCTTCAATGCAGGTCTGGATTCAACTGTTCTTTCCTTGGCTCGTGCTTGATCTCACTCAGAATGCTTGTAGAAGTATAATGAAATGCACAAAAGGTCTTGGATCCCTAGAGTTTTGAATCTCAAAACAGTGAGATTCAAACTCAATTTCAAGATGAAATTCTCAGGTTTATCCTCTCTAATGGAAGGGTTAGTTAGGGGTTTAGGATCAAAGTTGGCACAAATGTCTCTTCAATTTTGATGTTAGAGGTCTCTATTTATAGTTGCAGCTCATGATATTTGCACCTTCCAAATCACTTTCCAAAATTGGCAATTGATGATGCATGGGTGCATGGGCGTGTACAGGCCCATGAGATCATTGCTTTAGGTCCACAAATGAGTGTGAGAGGGTCTGAAATCAACTTGGATTGCAAGGCAAGTGTGTGTGAAGATTTGAAGTTTGATCTTTGCCAAATGATGATACCATGTTCATGCCATGCGCAGCCCTAGCAATTCTTATCCAAAATGGATGAACTTAGACTTTTTAGAAATGTTAGATCAAGAGGAACAACTTTCATGTTCAACACTTTTCCATTTGAAGCTTGTATAATGATGAATTTTGAGGGGGGTGTTTGGAAATTTCAACATGTTGAAAACTTTTCAAAGTGTCGAGCCATTTATCTCAATATTCCACCTTGCTTAACTTTTTATGTGAGCTTCAAATGAGAAAAATGTCTTCATCAAAGTTGTAGCTATTTCAAAGACCTTCAAAATCGTCACTAATTTCATGTCATTTGGATTTGAAATGATAGAGTTATACATTTTTGAAGTTTGGAAAAATCATTTGTTCAATGGTATAGGTCAAAAGTGACCTATAATGTAGCCTCATATCACATTCTCATAAAAGTTGAATTAACTCTCACTCCAAACATCAAAGTTGAATTAGACATCTTTAATTTGATTTTGAAACTTGGAAATCTTTCATCTCATAAAAATTGAGCAAGTTATGGCCTTGGGAAGTTGACTTTCAAATTAGGGTTTAGACAAAATGACCTATAATGTGTCAACATAGAAAATGATTTTCCAAGAAAAACTAGCTCTAGGTATCAACATAAAAGTTATTTGGAATGTTATTTAGAGTAACGTTGCTCTTGGAATGATTTTCAGATGGTGAAAATTGTAGGAGATATGGTCTAGGGAGACCCAGTTTTGATTAGATGAATTCATCTGGTCAACCACCATCAACCAACTTGCTAACCTTCAATTATCTTGACTTTCTAGGATCATGGTAGATCATATATGCATAAGATGATGAAATTTGAAGTGTCTCTTTAGAAATTTGGTCAATTGGTGAGATAGCTTGTTGGAGAAGTTACTCAAGATACCCAGTCAAACTAGGGTTTCCAAGGCAAATCACCCTCAAATTCTTGAAGAAAACTTGATCAATATAACATGTAGTAATCATTGGGACTCCTATATGATGCTCATAACCATTCTTGTATAAATTCATGGTTGTGCTCTTTGTCATGAGGGTCTCAAACCCTATATATGAACTTGATAGATCAATGGAGATCATGCGCTACCTACAAAAGAGTTAGGTCAATACAAAGGCATATTTTTGGTATTTTGGTTAGTGAAATGATAAAATACAAGTATGATACAATCACAAAGTGCTTGGTAATCTCTCCCAAAACAAACCCAATGAAGGAGGGGTAAGGAGGATGCCAAGGTATGATCCCAATGCTAATGCTTATGATGAAATTGCATGAGGGATCTTAGGGCCAAAATTGGGGTCTTACAATGGGGATCCATATATGATATATAGAACCATTGTGAACCATCTCTTGATTGATCTTCTTGCACTGAGGGTCTCAAACCCTAGTTGTGGGCTTGATGAGGCATTGATGGATGCACACACTACCTACAAAAGGAACAAAGCTATACATAGACATACTTTTGGTATTTTGGTTAGTAGATAAAGAAAAAAAAGTATGATACATCAAATATGCTTGGTGATCTCTCCCAATGCAAACCCAATGAATGAGGGGTAAGGAGGATGACGAGGTGTGATCCCAAAGCCAGTGCAAATTATGAGATAACATGAGGGATCTTAGGTCAAAATTGGGGTCTTACAGGATCCCTCTTGCCCAAGCTTTGAATCATTTCCTCCCTAACCTCCATTAAAGGATAAACTTGAAAATTTAACTTGAAATCGAGTCTCAATTTTCCTTTTGTTTTTAGATTGAAAGTCCAAGAATACAAGCCTTTCATTGATCCATTTCACTTCCTGCAAGCATCTGGAGTTGAGCCAAGGCAAATTGGAAGCAAGATCAAGCCAAATTGAAGCTACCGGAAGGTGATTTTTCTCAAACTTCTCTTCTTCGATTCTCCCTCATTTCTCAACTATTTTGCTTGATTATTGGTTGGATGAAGTCCTACCAATGTAGGCAACAAGATTGAGTTGTTTTGAGGTTAAATCGAAGCAACTCAGTTCATGCTCCTTAAATTTCAAATCCCCGTATCTTTCAATATACTTGGAATTGGATAAAATTGAGGCCAAATTCGAGCTCTTGGGTATTTTTCCTTTAAAATGATGTCCTTACTTTTCATTTTGGTGGTGGTTAATGGTGGACCAGTCTGGTGAGGTCCACCAGAGAAGATGACCGGAGCTAGGGCTCTAGTGATGTGGTGGCTTGCTCCTATCCATCAGATCTTCCCTCCACGTTCTAATCTTGATCATCCATTATGATTATCACTTTTGCCACGCATTTGACTTGAGCGCATCATACACCTTAGCGCGTGGCCATCAAATCTACCACGTCAATTAATGAGGGAGATCTGATGACCCTTGTTTTTTGAATTTCTTTTTAATTTCTGGATTTTCATTTAATCCACTTATTTTGTTTAATTCATAATAATTTCAATTTTAATCCAAAAAATATGGGACTTTCACCAAAACTCTTTAAATATTTTTCTCTTCCATATTTTGAATTAAAATTATTTTTTGGATTAATTTTGATATTTTTCATGAATTAAAAGTTTTGGTGCATATTTTTAATTGTTTAAAAATACTTTTGACTTTCCAAAAATCATGAAATATTTTTTTCTAAGGTCTTTTGACCTTGTTTGACCTAGGATAAATCTCTTTGCCATCTGTAATTATTATTGCTGCCAGCCAGTCTGTTCCTGCTATGCCAACTATAATTATTATTGATGCATACCCACTAAATTTTATGCCTGAAGGGTATGCACCAACTTTTCTTCTCTGCCGACATCTAGCCCGGTCCTTTCAGTGCCTCCTCCTATTATTCACACTCTTCCTCGTGTTGAGGATACCATTTACCATTTTGAGTCGTCTAAAGGTCCAGATGTTTATGAGAAGATGGACGAAATGAAAGATCAGTTTCTTGAGCTACACAAGGAATTGTAGACTCTAAGAGGAAAGGATTAGTTTGGAAAGAGTGTTGTTGAACTCTATTTGGATCCCAACGTCAAAATTCCGGTGAAGTTCAAGGTCCCAGACTTTGAAAAGTACAAGGGGAATGCATGTCCATTGAGTCATCTTGTTATGTATGCTAGGAAGATGTCTACTCAAACTGATAATGATCAACTGCTCATTCACTACTTCCAGAACAGTCTGACTGGAGCTGGACAATGCTAGCATCCGTACTTTCAATGACTTGGGTGAGGCCTTTGTCAAACAGTACAAGTATAATGTGGATATGGCGCCAGATAGGGACCAGTTGAGGTCTATGTCTCAGAAGGACAAGGAGAAGTTTAAAGAATATGCCCAGAGATGGAGGGAGTTAGCTGCTCAAATTAGTCCACTTTTGGAAGAGAAGGAGATGACTAAGATTTTCCTGAAGACGTTGAGTTCATTTTATTATGAACACATGATTCTAAGTGCCCCCAATGATTTTACTAATATGGTAAACACGGGGATGAGGTTAGAGGAAGGAGTCTGTGAAGGACATTTGTCTAAAGATGAAGTGTCAGCTAGCAAGAAGTATTGTGGGAGTTTCTCCAAGAAGAAGGAAGGAGAAACTAATGCAATATCAGTGGGGAGGCAGATGAGGCCTCATGTTAGGAAAAGTTCCTAATCCCGTCAGCATCAGCATCAAGTATCATCAGTAATTCTAGTTTTCACCAGTAATTCAACCAATCAATCACTTCCAAATCAACAACAATGTCAACAATAATCACAACAACGAACCAACTACAACAACAACAGTCATCAGCAAAGTTTTGAGAGGAAGAAGGTCTCTTTTGACCCTATTCCTATGACGTATACTAAGTTGTATTCGTCCTTGGTACTCAAGAATCTTGTCCAACCAAGGAACCTTCCGCAAATTCCTGAGCCCCTACCATGGTGGTTCAAACCTGACCTTCATTGTGCTTTTCACCAGGGAGCCCCTGGTCATGATATAGAGAATTTCTACCCACTGAAGTATGAAGTTCAAAAACTTGTGAAGAGTGGTATGGTGTCCTTTGAGGACAGAGCGCCGAATGTGAAAGCCAATTCGTTGCCTACTAATGGTAACGCTTCTGTCAACATGGTGGACGGTTGTCCAGGAAATTTCAGAGTTTTTGATGTACAACGTATCTGTAGGTCTCTGGTGGAGATGCATAGAACTTTTTGTTTGATTAGTGATTGCGAACATGACCATGATGGTTGTGTCATTTGTAGTGTGAACCCTCGTGGGTCTATAATTGTTAAAAGGGACATTTAAAAGTTGATGGATGAGAATGTTATTCAGATTTAGCAGTCAAGGGATATAGAAGATGATGTGAACGTCATTGTGCCGGTGTTCAAGACCCCTGAGTGGGTAGTCATTCCGTTTGATAGCAGCAACAACAGTAATGCCAACAAATCAGTATCATCGTTGGTAATACGGTTAGTGGGCCCTGTCCCCTATGCATCCGATAAAGCTGTGCCATACCAGTATAATGCCACTATGATAAAGAATGGTCAAGAGGTTCCTCTTCCAGTTGCAGACTCAGTGGTAAATATTGTGGATATTACGAAGGTGACCCGTAGTGGTCGTGTGTCCAGTCTAGTGTTTCCGAAGGTTGTGGAAGATGGGTCAGTAGTTAAAAAGGAAGAGATTCCTATTGTTGATCCAGTTAGTGGTCCAATGTGCCAGTCTGGTGAATCCAACAAATTGAAGACTAACGATGATGATGAGGTGTTACGACTAATCAAAAGAAGTAAATTTAACATTGTGGAGCAGCTGCTCTAAACGCCGTCAAATATTTTTGTGTTGTATTTTTGATGAATTCTGAGGCACATAGAGAAGCATTATAGAAAGTGTTGGAACAAGATTATGTTGAACACGATGTTACGGTGAATCAGTTTGACCACATTATTGCCAACATCACTTCTTGTAACAATCTGAGCTTTTGTGATTAAGAGCTTCCTGAGGAAGGAAAGAATCATAATTTGGCATTACATATTTCGATGAATTCTAAGGAGGATGCTCTGTCTAATGTGTTGGTTGATACTAGGTTATCATTGAACTTGTTACTAAAGTCAACTCTATCAAGACTCTCCTATCAAGGCGCCCCCATGAGGTATAGTGGCGTAGTTGTTAAAGGATTTGACAGTTCTCATAAAACTGTCATTCGATAAGTGAACCTTCCGATTAAGATAGGTCCGAGTGATTTCCAAATTACTTTTCAAGTGATGGATATCCATCCGACCTATAGCTGCTTTTTGGGAAGTCCATTGATTCATGAAGATGGATCTATGACATCTACTCTACACCAAAATCTAAAATTTGTGAAGAACGGAAAGCTTGTCGTCATCGATGGGAAGAAGGCATTGTTGTTGAGCCATTTGTCATCTTTCACTTATGTTGATGCTAAGGAGGAAGTTGGAATGTCGTTCCAAGATTTATCCATTACTGATGAATTAAAGAAAGCTCGGGCACCTATGTCTTCTTTAAAGGATGCACAAGAGGCTATTCAGGCTGGCGGTATTGATAAATGGGGCCATATTATGGAAATCACCGAGAACAATGATAGAGCAGGGCTAGGATTTCAATCAGGGCCATTCAAAGCTAATGTCAAGGTTATGCAACCAATTTTCCGCATTAGAGGGTTCATTCATGGGAATGATCAACACTCAGCTGCCTTTGTTGAGGACAGTGGTGAAGACGAAGCTTGTGACAACTTCGTGACATGCGGCCAGACTTGCAACAACTGGGTTGCTGATGATATTCCTACTGTTATTCACCATTCTAGGTAATTTGTTTTCATTATTTTAAGAAAATGTCCTTCTCCCATGCCTAAGGGAGAAGTGAACATTATCATGCATTTTCTTAATATCATCAATAAAGTACAAATTTATCCATCCAAATATATGATATCTATTTTACTTTTCGCATTTTCTGAAAAGGGTAATCACAAAAAAACATAAATAAATAATGAATTTTCCATCTGCGTAATATTTGTTTACACACCATTTCTGTAAAATAAAAAAAATCAAATCATTATGCAGGTTGGTTCTCAAACCCATTGAACATAATGATCCTACTCCCTCTCCAGACATTGATTTCCCTATGTTTGAAGTTGAGGAAGAAAATGATGAAGAAGTATCTGCTGAGTTATCATGTTTGCTTGAGCATGAGGAGAAAGCCATTTAGTCATTTGAAGAGCAAATTGAACTGGTCAACTTGGGTTCCGATGATGAAGTGAAAGAAGTCAAAATTGGGTCTCAATTACGTCCAGAAGCTAAGAAGGGGTTGGTTGATCTTCTTCGAGAATATTCTGATTTATTTTCTTGGTCCTATCAAGACATGCCTGGTTTAGATTCTGAGATTGTGGAGCATAGATTGTCGTTGAAGCCAGAATGTTTGTCGGTCAAGCAGAAGTTGAGAAGAACTCATCTTGGTATGGCAGTAAAGATCAAGGAGGAAGTGCATAAGCAGATTGATGTTTGTTTCCTTGTTACCTCCGAATATCTGCAATGGGTGGCCAATATTGTGCCTATTTCTAAGAAGGATAGAAAAGTTTGTATGTGTGTTGATTATAGAGATTTGAATAAAGCTAGTTTGAAAGATGATTTTCCTCTGCCACACATTGATATGTTGGTAGACAATACATCTAAATTCAAAGTCTTTTCGTTTATGGACGGATTTTCCGGTTATAATCAGATAAAGATGGCACCTGAAGATATGGAGAAGACCATATTCATTACAACTTGGGGAACATTTTGTTATTGAGTGATGCCTTTCGGTTTAAAGAATGCTAGTGCAACATACCAGAGAGCTATGACCACTCTTTTTCATGACATGATGCATAAAGAGATTGAAGTTTATGTTGATGATATGATTTCTAAATCAAGTGATGAAGAAGAGCATGTTGAGCATTTGTCGAAGTTATTCTAGTGTTTGAGGAAATATAAACTCTGCTTGAATCCCAATAAGTGTACTTTTGGTGTTCGTTCTGGAAAGTTGTTGGGCTTTATTATCAACGAGAAAGGTATTGAAGTTTATCCTACCAAGGTCAAAGCAATACATGAGATGCATGCGCCCAAAACTGAGAAACAAGTCAGAGGCTTTCTCGGTCGCTTGAACTATATCTCAAGATTTATATCGCATATGACTGCCACATGTGCACCTATATTCAAGCTTCTTCGAAAATATCAGTCTTGTGATTGGGCTGAGGATTACCAGAAAGCTTTTGATTGTATCAAAGAATATCTGTTTGAGCCTCCGATTCTGTCTACGCCTGTTGAAGGAAGACCATTGATCATGTATTTGAATGTCCTTGAAGAGAGTATGGGTTATTTTCTTGGTCAGCAAGATGAGTCTGGGAAGAAAGAATATGCAATTTACTACCTCAGTAAAAAGTTCACCGGCTGTGAGACTCGGTATTTTATGCTTGAGAAGACATGTTTCACATTGGCTTTGGATGTTAAGCATCTGCGTTAGTATATGTTGAATCATACTACTTGGTTGATATCCAAAATGGATCCAATCAAATACATCTTTGAGAAGCCTGCTTTAACTGGGAGGATTGCCCGTTGGCAGATGTTATTGTCTGAATATGATATTGAATACCAATCTCAGAAAGCTATTAAAGGTAATGTCTTATTTGACCATTTGGTTCACTATCCCATTGAAGATTATCAATCAGTACAATATGATTTTCCTGACGAAGAGATTTTATACTTGAAGATGAAAGATTATGATGAACCATTGCTTAAAGAAGGGCCAGAACTTGGTTCCCGTTGGGGCGTGGTATTTGATGGAGCTATTAATTCATATGGTAATGGCATTGGGGCAGTGATCATTACTCCTCAAGGCACTCATTTTCCGTTTACAGCTAGATTGACCTTCAAGTGTACAAACAATATAGTTGAATATGAAGCTTGCATTATGGGGCTTGAAGAAGACATTGATCTCCGAATCAAATATCTTGACGTCTATGAAGATCCAGCTTTGGTTTTGAAACAGATCAAAGGTGAACGGATATGAATCAACCCGGATTGATACCATATAGAGACTATGCGAGGAGTATATCAACTTTCTTTACAAAGGTTGAGTTTCATCATATCCCTCGAGATAAAAACCGGATAGCAGATGCTCTTGCAACGTTGGCTTCAATGGATGTGGTGAATTTTTAGAATTAGGTTCTTAATTTAACTGTGATGCTTCTTGATAGGCCAGCTCATGTGTTTGTTGTTGAAGAAGTCAAAGATGAAAAGCCGTGGTATTTTGATATCAAATGTTTCCTCCAAAGTCAGATCTACCAATCCGGGGCATCTTTGAAAGATAAGAACACTTTGATAAGATTAGCTGGAAACTTCGACCTGAATGGTAATATACTGTATAAGAGAAATTTTGATATGGTTTTACTCAGATGCGTGGATAGACACGAAGCATACCTATTGATTACTGAAGTCCATGAAGGTTCCTTTGGTACTCATTCCAATGGAAATGTTATGGCAAAGAATATGTTGAGAGCATGTTACTATTGGCTGATAATGGAATCAGACTGTTGCAAGTTTGTGAAGAAATGCCACAAGTGTCAAATTTATGCAGATAAGATTCATGTTACTCTGACATTATTGAACGTCATTTCCTCCCCATGGCCTTTCTCCATGTGGGGAATTGATATGATTGGCTTGATTAAGCCCAAAACTTCAAATGGACATCATTTCATTATGGTGGCTATTGATTACTTCACAAAGTGGGTTGAAGAGGAATCATATGCAAATGTGACCAAGCAGGTGGTGGTCCGATTTATCAAGAATCAAATTCTATGTCGTTATGGTGTGCCAAGTAAGATCATTACTGATAATGGATCAAATTTGAATAATAATATGGTGGAAGCTCTTTGCAAAGACTTCAAGATTGCACATCATAATTCTTCCCCATGTAGACCTAAGATGAATGGGGTTATTGAAGTTGCGAATAAGAACATCAAGAAGATCATTCAGAAGATGGTTGTAACATATAAAGATTGGCATGAGATGCTCTCATTTGCTTTGCATGGGTACCGTACATCCATCCACACTTCAACAAGGGAAACCCCTTTCTCTCTCGTTTATGGCATTGAAGTTGTGCTCCCCGTAAAGGTTGAGATCCCATCATTGCGTGTTTTGATGGAAGCCAAGTTGACAGAAGTTGAATGGTGTTAGACCAGATATGATTAGTTGAATTTGATTGAAGAGAAAAGGTTGGCTGCCATGTGTCATGGTCAGTTCTATCAGTAGAGAATATAGAAAGCTTTTGATAAGAAGATCAAGCCTCGTGTGTTCTGAGAAGGTGACCTCGTGCTCAAGAAGATTTTATCTTTCAAACCTGATGCTAGGGGAAAATGGACTCCTAATTATGAAGGCCCATATGTTGTTAAGAGAGCCTTTTCACGCAGTACATTGATTCTTACAACTATGTATGGTGAAGAGTTCACTCGTCCTATGAACGTCGATGCAGATAAGAAATACTTCACATAAAAAGAAAAGAATAGCTCGCTAACTTGAAAACCCGAAAGGGCGGCTTAGGCAAAAATGGGTGTCTCGGTGGATTGAAAACCCAAAAGGACAACCCAAGAAAAAGTTAGAGACATAAAAAAGAAACATTATCCTGGTAGATTGAGTACCCCACCTTGGGGAAATCTAGGCAAAAATTAGGGATTATGGCAAATAACTGCATTCAGTTGGTCCTAATCGTGGAAGGACTTTTGAGCAGTCATTTGGTTCTGATTCATCATTCTCAACCGAAGGCAAACACAGTGGATTTTGAAGTTGGTAGGGAGAGTAGTGATCATTATAATCAATGTACTCCTTTTCCATGTAAATTACCATTTTTCAAACTTTTTAAAGATCCATGGGGTCCTTCCATTTCCGGACCACCATTCTATTAAATAAAGTTGAGCCTTTATCCAATTATTTCTATTCCTATTTGTTTCTGTTTTAAAATTGAAATTTTATGATGATAATTTTGAAATGAATAAACCAATGAATAATTATTTTTCTTAAAACAATAAAAACATTCACATTAAGAATAATCGATTCTAGCAAGGAATGCCAACATTAATCTAGGGATTCGTAAGTTTTGAAGTGTGATGCATTGTTTCCTTCCCCAGGTAGTCAGTTTGGTAGCTTCCTCCCCAACAGTTCGCCATTCATCCCCAGCATGGTCGACAAGTTGGTCCTCAAGCAACCTATTGTCCGCATTTTAGTTGACGATTGGTCCCCGTTGCAGTCCATCTTCCCCAATTGACGTGTTCATGTTTTGCGTTTCCCGATTATGATTTCATTGAACCTTGGTTATCCTAGAACCTTTATTTGGTCTCCAGATCCCCATTTGCATTTGTGTTGCATAACCGCGGTAGTTTCTCCCCGGTGTGAGTCATATTCTGTTATCTCTACCTTGGAATTGGTTTGTTTCATGATTTCCAAGAAGACTTTGATGATTATTAAGGAATTTGATGGTCTTTGATTTGTTCCAACAGTTTGTCGGGTTCCTCATTTAGAGCTTTACCTATTGTATCCCCGGAGAAATTCGTCTTCTGATGGAAGTTCCTCCATTCCTGATAGTGCGTAGTTCTAAGCAGTATTGATTATGTCCCCTGCAAGTTCGTCTCCCATTTGATATGGTGTTGATTTAAAATTCCCCGTAGCATTAATTTATTTGGATCCCTAGAACATTGGTTGGAAACATGTTAGTCGTGTCCATACCTAACCAAAGTTGATTTATTTGGAGCTAGATGATTTATTTTCACCCCTAGCAGATTCTCTAGTTGGCGTTTCATCTTGTTGAGATTAGCTGAGTGTTTTGTAGTGATGATTCAAAATTCTCGCTATTTGTATCCTTTGTGCTCGATTGTCAGCATAGTTGTAGCTGGGTATTCGTTACCTTTAGATTTATTGACTAAATAAAAAGTAAATCATACAATTCGAGTCGCCGCCGCACTTCTATTTATCCAAAGGAAAGGTTAGAAAACGGACAAAAACCGAGAAGTTTTATCAATCAAAAACTAATAAAAATGTCAGAGATCTAGGTAAGGGGGTTGGTTATGCAATTGGAAGGTTTTAAGCACCCAAAACATCCTTAGTACTCTAAGGAAGCCCTTTTTGCAAAGTTGTATGGTAGGTTGGTATTTGTGAAAATATTTGTGCAAACATGATTGGGGAGATGAGAAAAGAATATAATTATTTACAATGTATTGTTTGAATGGATAAACCCATTGCCTACGTACCATCACAAAGGTAGGATCAAAACCTCGTAGTTCGGGGTAGAAATCTCAAAAAATTGGTGAATTGATTTGGTCAAAAGCCTTAAGGTCTTTTGTTATCAACGGGAGAAAACTCAACCTGAACCAACAAATCCACCATGTGAGGAGAGCTTCAACATACTAGTGAGGGATCCACCCTATAATAAGTATGGAAGACTTATAGTCCAATCACTAAGGATAAGGTGAGGTTTACATCAACCACTATGATAACTCAAACCTATGGCTAATGTTTATGAAAAAGATTTTACAAAGGTGGTCATTGGAACCACAAAAACAAACTTGAGTGAACTGTATTTACAAATTAGAAGTATTCATAAAAGGAAGTCAAAGTTGACTTAAGATTCAATTCAAAATATGTATTAATGAAAAGAGTTTGAAAAATCAAAGGCATATGACCTAGGTTTCTAGTTTTGAAAACAATGTCAATGTTTGCACAAAAAATGAGTTTGGCTTGGGTTAGAGTGGAGAGAAGAAGAGAAAGGCTAATCCTAAACATGCAAAGATGAGAGAAGAGATAAAACCCTTGGAGTTCCTTTCTTGAGATCATAAAGATGATTCAAGATGCTCCTTTCCTTTGGACTTAGCAAGCAACAAGCAATCAAAACAATTAAACATTCAAGCTCCTAGGATCTCCAATTGGCTTGTCTTTCTCTTAACTTGGTTATTCATGACAATGGTCCTTCTTACTATCTCAAGTTTAGAATCCTTATCACACAAGAACAAACAATCAAAAAGTTCACAATGCAATAAGAGGAATGGACAAAGAAAGAGTTTTGGATTAGGGGTCCTTTGAAGACAACTTCAAGATTAAGCATTCTAAAGGCATGAGGCCTAGTTGCTCTTCAACAAAATTAGCATTCTAAAGACATGAGGCCTAGTTGCTCTTGAACTCCATTAAGCATATGTAAGGTCCTAATTCTAAGTCCTTTCTCCTTTTTGCATTGGGTTCACACAAACAAAGACAAAACCAACACAAGGCAATAATATATTTACACAATAATATGCTCAAGTGAGCAAAAGGAGAATAGCATAAACATAAACATGAGCTCAAATGAGCAAAAGGAAAAGACAATATGAATGAATGAGCAAGAAATTAAATTGCATTAAAGTAAATTGGCAGAATTAAATGCTTGAACTAAAAGTTAGTAATTAGTAATTAGTGTTAGTGTGCCATAAGGCAATTTAGCGCTATGTTAAGCAATCGTAAGTGGACTAATGTAGTAGTCACACTTATCTGAGCCCGACCAATAAAACTATAGACAAATAAACACAAGTTAGAGATCATGACTAGTAAGCCAAGCTCCTACAACTTGCCGTGCCAAAAGAAAAGAGTGAAAGGCCTTGTATGGATTTTAGGTTTTTTGCTTGACCAAGAAGCAACCTATCTTGGACACAAAGCAATTCACTTGATCTTTGATCAAGTTGAATTTGATTTGGATCAAAGAAGGTTAAGCCTCTCATATGTCAAGGCTAACCACAAATCATTAACTCATTGGCCAAAAGAAAAAGATGAAGATGAAGATGAAATGAAATGAACAAAAAGGAGAATTCAAATGACATAATCAAAACACAATGTCCAAATGTGAATGAAATCAACATCAATCAATGATAAACAGAAGCGAAATGAAGATTAGAAGTCAAGAAAGGCCAAACATATTTTTGTTATTTTTTTGGAATTAAAATAATACATAAAATAAAATGAATAAAGCATGGTCAAACTTCAAATTCAATTCAAATCAACTTGGATGAGTCCAATTGAATCATCATGTGTCTAACATGGTCAAACAATGTTTGACAAATTTTCTCAACATTTTTTGAAACCAGAAATTAGTTTTAAACAATTAAATATGAAGGAAAATAATACAAATGGACTAAAATCTCAAATAAATCTCAAATCAATTAAAAAATTGATGAGAATATTTTTCATAGACTTATCATCATTCATATGTATTAAGAAAATATTTTTGGGATTTTTGAATATCTAAAAGTATTTAAAATGAATTAAAAACAATTAAAAACAAAATAATTCACAAAAAATATTAAATGGAATCACAAAAATAATTAAAAATCATATTAATGAAACTAGATTTTAAAAGAAAATTTTTGCAATTGGTCCCATATTTTTGTGATTCCAAATAAAAGAGTTATGAATTTTTAAAAATAAATGGAATAAAAGGAAAATAAAATAGAAATTGAAAAATATGGAAAATCAGGAAGCGTTGGATCTACATTCATTAATTGACATGGACAATCCATTGGCTCAGAGATGCGCGCTCATGGTGAATATTAGTCAAGCGCGTTGCAAAACGTTTTAAAATAAATCAAACGAAACAAGGGCTCAGATTAGATCATGGAAGTTGGATCCAAAGGCCAGGGAGATTCCACGTGGGGACGGTGGTGGAAACCACCGTCTTCTCCGGTGAGCAAACAAAAACCGGCCACCAGTTGCAGGTCTTGCAACCTCAACCAAACTACACGTGCCTTATACCAAATTAAAGCTGGGGTGATGTACATCACCCCTGTAACCTTGGATTTCTCTCAAGATCCCTATGGAAGGAGAAATCTGAGATGGAAAATCCAGGTGTTCAATCTGAAATGCATTAATTCACAAAATTAAAGCCACCATTGGCTTGCCTCTCACACGAGGACTTCAGAGAACCAAACAAACACAAGCAAATCACATCATATAAGGAGATTCAGATCAAAACAGTTGAGATGTAAACCTTTGAAGTGCATCTTTGATTAGCACGATCCAACCAAACTCTTGCTTGCAGCTTGATCTTGAGATGATGATGATGCAAGGCTTAGGAATTGGAAACTGAAGATCAACCAAGGAAGTTGAAATTCAAGTTTTAAATTGAGAGAAAAAAATTCAGAATTCCTTTTAAGTGAGGTTGGGTATGGATTTCAGCAGAACTTTAGGCGCCTTCAGGTTGATAATTGAATGAAGCAAGGTTCCTATTTATAGTTGAAATGCAAGGCAAGGTGAGGAGAAACTCGTGTGCATGATCATTGGGTCCTCCATGCATGGGCCTGTACAGGCGCATGTGAGGCCCAAAACCAATTGGAAATGCAAGATGAAGTCACTTGGAGTTGAAATGGACGTGTGGTTTGAGTGGCAAATGCTTGTGCATGAAGTTTCATCATGAATTCCATAATTGGGCATAAATGTTCCCTTCTTCGAAAGGCATTCATGAAAAATCCAAACATAAGCATGTGAGTAATGGTTGGAAAGTTCTTGACATAAGGAACAAAAGTTATTTTGGGCAAAAATCCATTTGGAGTTTGGAAAATTATGAAAACTGATCATGAAGTTTGATGTACAAAACATGCCTTTGAAAAATTTGTCAAAAGTGACCAACTTCAAGCCCTTCTGTTTCAATGATACAAACATCAAATGGAAAATCCTCTAAAATAAAACTTTTAGATATCTTCAAGATGATCAATTTGGACTTAAAGTTTGCATCATTTGGATTTTTTATGAGAAAGTTATGGGCACTTGAAGTTGGACTTTTTCAAGATTCAATGGCTTTGGTTCAAAGTGACCTATAATGTTTTGTATTATCACATGTGTTTCTTTTAGGAATATGAAACTTTGTCCAACATAAAATTTGAATTATACATCGTAAGCTTTACAATGCAATTAGTCTCACCTCAAAATCATAAAAAATGAGCGAGTTAGGTCCTTGGGAAGTTGACCCAAAATTAGGGTTTCAGTCAAAATGACCTATAATGTTTTCAAATGAATGATGACCTTCCAAGTTTCAAATGAATTTTTGATGAACATTAAAGTTGTTCATATGGTTCTTAAAGACATTTTTTCTCTTGGGGTCATCTTGATTTAACAAACACATCAAACGTTAGGTCTCAGTGGATTTCAATTTGGTTAGATGACTTGACTGGTCAACTTCTCAAGTCCAAACTTCAAATCTTGATGAATGAATGATTAAGGATACTCACATAGTTTCATATATGCATAAAATGATGAATGAAAGAACTTCCCTTGATTGGATTTGATCATAGGTTGAGGTTGCTGCATGAGCTAGGCACATTCAATGCACAGTTGAATTAGGGTTTCCTTGGGAAACAATTCTCAAGCCCTTTGGTTTATCTTGATCAAAATGACAAATTGAGATACTTGAGAGACATATATGATGATTGAGAGCTTTGGGAACCATTTTCATGCTTTCTTACATCTTCATTTGGCCATTTCCTTGAGCATATGAGCCTTATAGGAGCAAGGGATCTCATGATTGCTTAAGCTTCAAAACAAAACAAGTTAGTGACATATTTTTGTGTTTTTGGTTAGTAATCAAAATAAGAAAAGAAATAATATACAATTCAAGAATGCTTAGTGGTCTCCAACCAACTCACACAAGTCCCACCCCTAGGGTAAGGAACCAAGATGCTATAATCCTTGAGGCAAATGTAATGAGCAATGATATGATGCCATGAGGGATCTTAGGGTCAAAATTAGGGTCTTACAGATGCCCCTATTTAAGGTCATTCTAGCCGGAGATATGAAGGTTAAAATCTTCGTCTCAACGTGCTAGAATGGGCTTAAATAATAACAAAGAGACGAATTTTGGTCCCTGAGAGACCTCATGATGCAAATGTATGTATGCAAAAGTTAATACTCTGTGGGGATATATAGCCACAAAGAAAAATAAATTCGGAGAAACTGAGAATCCAAAGGAGTAATACACTCACTAGGGAGACAGAGACTCTGGGGAAAAATAGGGTAAAAGTGCGTGAGCATGTCACGACTTGAATATTTGTTGGGAGACACGAAGGGATTCCATGAAAATAAATCAATGGAAAGACTCGAGTTGACGCAAAGATGCATGTATTGGGGAATATGCCAATACAGCAAAACCATCCACAAAGGATACCTCGGATAAAAATCCGGACTCAGATGGGGAATATCCAATAGGAAATCAGCTGAGGAAGAAACCATGAGATATTACCGGTTACTGGGTAATAAACTTAAAAAGAGACATGTGAACAAACACCGGTATAAAGGTGAGAGAACAACATGCTCAGGGAGAAAGAATATCTAAGACCGGTATAAGGGTGAGAGATATCAATCGTCCAAACATCTAAGGAAGGCCTAAAAAGGCATATTTCAACTCAGGAAAAAAAATTTGGCTCCACAAGGGACAAAAAAGTCATAATAGGGAGCAGAAGGAAGGAACACCAAGGATACAGGTTACTAGGCATATAATAGATGACCAACCAGGCGTGAATTGGTAACATACCCAAGACACTCATCATCTAAAGGGAGGGCTGAAAAAGCAAACTTGACTTACAGGATGGATATTCGATTTCACAAGGAGGTGCGAATCTTACTCAACTGGGGAAGAAAAAGACTTCGACTCAATAGCACATGAGATATATTATCTATTACCGTCAGAACGTAGATAACATACTCGCATGGAAGATTATCCACAACCGGTTACTGGGTTAATAAAGGATAGATCGATCGAAAAGAAAGGACATCGGGATACCGGCTACTGGGTATAAAATGATGACCAATCCAAAGGAGAAACAATCACTACCAAACAAAGGGTAAATGAAAGATGACTCGTTGGGGATACATTGACAAGAGCAATGATATAGGAGATATATCACCGGTTACTGGGTGATATACTCAAAAATGAAGGAATATCAATACCGAATATTGGATAAAGATAACCAATAAAGAGGGGATTACATATACCGGTTACTGGGTAGAAAACCACAGAAGTAGGACTTACAACTACCGGTCACTAGGTAGAAAGCCACAAAGTCCACTGGGGAAAAGATGAACAATTACTGGTTACTAAGTAATTTGAACAACTAAACCACAGTGAACTGCAGGGGAAAAACAAGAAAAGAGTCAATCTAGGAACAAATCAGAGAGACACAATGAAGCAAGACTCAACCCGATGAGGATATAAATCAGGGGAGTAATTCCATCCCAATACATATTTAGGGAGGAAACTGAAGCAATAGTCATCCAAGAAGACATAACTTAGTGGGGAATGATGAAGGAAAGATAGTCATTTTCTGCCTAAAGGGCTTACTCTAAATGGAGAGATCAGACACGATCATCTGCTTGGGGAAGAACATTTCACCACTAGCAGGAGATAACAAGCAAAGATATATGGCAAAAAAAAATGCAACATGAATATCTGAATGTTATGATTATGCATGTATATGCATGGTTTATGTATGATTAATGCTGACAAACAGACATATCTAACACAAACAGGTCCGATAATCAATGGACAGACATCTGGTATAACATCTCAAAAGAGAAAAGCCAGGCCCACAGAAGGAAATCCTTTCCGATGGGGGAGCATTAAATGCCAGGAGACGCAGACTGCAACTGGGGATTAAGCAGAGTCGCAGACAGGGAAAAAGACCACTGCTGGGGATCAGAGACCGCTGTTGGGGATAAGCAAAGGTCACAACTACCAAATGTTGGGGATCTTCCAACAAATCTCGGGAACACGCGGAGGTGTGGATAAGATCAATCATAGAAGAACTCTACTAGGGATCTCATCAGGGGATGACGTGAAATTCTGTGGGGAACAACCACCAAATAGAAACACATCAATCAAACATTCTCTTCTAATGGTTGAAGAAACATCTCTACCATCGGGAGAAGGAACAAATCACTCCGCTGGGGAAAGAAACAACACATCTTCCAACATCAGACTGGGATCAAAAAACGTCTCAGCTGGGGAAGCTACAGAGTCACCGCCAGGGATTTGCTGCTAACTAGACAAAAGATCCATCATAGAGGGAACTCTACTGGGGATAGACTGTCGGTGATCATACTGGGGATAATCTGATGTGAGCAATCCTACCAGGGATGAGTTGTAAGTCAACCTTCTAGGAAGAAGCTATAAGCCAAACTGCTGAGGATTTCCACTCATGCTGGGAATTCCTGCTCACTCTGCGGGAGATTTCCATTCATGCTAAGGGAAGACCAAACTCCTCGGAAATGGATAGCATATCAAATTTTTATCAATTTATAAGGGATTTTAGGTCAGTCCACACAAGGGATGACAACCATATAATTGATAAAACACAAATGCTAGACTCAGACTCTCTGGTGATCTGAGGATGGAGGTATACACATCTCCCTAAAGAGCAAGGCCAAAACTCCAGACTTCTTGGGGAATTTGGTGACATTTCACCCTTCTCTGTGCTCGCTAAGGGAGACAACCTAAAAGATGATGAAAATGATATAAATATGCCAGGAATATGAATAAATGTCTTACCCTTTTGGAGATCGTACTATCCTTAGGAGAGCACTAAAGACATTCCATTTATCCTTTCGGTCATTGTGAATGTTCACTTTGTTTAAAAACAGTTTATAAAACTTTATTTGTTTAAAACAATGATATTTATCAATTAAAACATGCAAACATTTATTGAACAGAAACTACTAAGAGTGCAAAGAATTGGAAAAAGGCTCAAATTTATTTGATGGAATGGTAGTCCGCAAATGGCGGGACTCCATGGATCTTTACAAATTTGAAATTGGTGATATATATTGGAAAAACGGCTACATTGAACATAATGACCATTTCTCCACCAACTCTGAATCCAATGTATTTGAAGCTTCAGTTGACGATGACTGGGAGAGAAACTTTGACAGACGGCATTTGTAGAACAAAGTCTTGTCAGGATGCAGTTACTTGCCAAATCCCTAATTTTTGCTTAGATTTCCCCAAGGTGAGGTGCCCAATCTAGCGGGATATATTCATTTTTTTTCATGTCTCTAACTTTTGCCTGGATCGCCCTTTCGGGTTTCAATCCACTGAGACACTCATTTTTGCCTAAGTCGCCCTTTCGGGTTTTCAACTTAGTGAGTTATTCTGTTTTTATTTTAGGCGAAGTATTTCTTGACTGCATCTGAATTCACAGGACGAGTGAAATCCTCCCCATCCATAGTTGTAAGTATCAAAGCACCGCCTAAAAGGCTCTCTTAACAACATATGGACCTTCATAGTTTGGAGTCCACTTGCCCCTAGAATTGGGCGCGAAAGACAAAAATTTCTTGAGCACGAGGTCACCTTCTCGAAACACACGAGGCTTGACCTTCTTATCAAAGGCTTTCTTCATCCTTTGCTGTTATAACTGACCATGGCACATGGCAGTCAATCTCTCTCTTCAATCAAATTCAGTTGGTCATAACGACTCTGAACCCATTCAGCTTCAGTCAACTTGGATTCCATTAAGACTCTCATTGACGGGATCTCAACCTCCACAGGGAGCACAACCTCCATGCCATATACAAGAGAGAAAGGGGTTGCCCCTATTGAAGTGCGGACAGATGTACGATAGCCATGCAAATCAAATAGCAGTATCTCATGCCAATCCTTGTACGTAACAACCATCTTCTGAATAATCTTCTTGATGTTCTTGTTTGCAGTTTCAACAACCCCATTCATCTTGGGTCTGTAGGGAGAAGAATTATGATGCGCAATCTTGAACTTGCTACACAGCTCTTTCATCATCTTGTTGTTCAAGTTAGATCCATTATCAATAATGATCTTGGCACACCATAACGGCAGATGAGTTGATTCTTGATAAACTTCACAACCACCTGCCTGGTCACATTCGCATACAATGCCGCTTCAACCCACTTGGTGAAGTAATCAATTGCTACGAGAATTAAACGGTGACCATTGGACGCCTTTGGCTCTATCATGCCAATCATGTCAATTCCCCACATGGAGAAAGGCCATGGTGATGAAATAACATTCAGAAGTGTCGGGGGAATATGAATCTTATCCGCATAAATCTGACACTTATGGCATTTCTTCACATATTTGCAGTAGTCAGACTCCATTGTCAGCCAATAGTAGCATGCTCTCAACATCTTCTTTTCCATGGCATGTCCATTGGAATGAGTACCAAATGAACCTTCATGGACCTCAGTCATCAACATGCTCGCTTCGTGTCTATCCACACATCTGAGCAGAACCATGTCAAAGTTCATCTTATAAAGTACATCCCCATTGAGGTAGAAACTGCCAGATAATCTTCTCAAAGTCTTCTTATCTTTAACAGATGCCCCAAGCGGGTAAATCTGACTCTGAAGAAAACATTTGATGTCGTAATACCACGGCTTATCATCTTTCACTTCTTCAACTGCAAACACGTGAGCTGGTCTATCCAAGCGCATCATAGTGATATTGGGGACTTCATTCCAATACTTCACCATAATCATTGAAGCAAGTGTAGCAAGAGCATCTGCCATCCGATTCTCATCTCGAGGAATATGATGGAAGTTAACCTCAGTAAAGAATGTTGAAATCCTCCTCGCATAATCTCTGTATGGGATGAGGCCAAGCTGATTCGTCTCTCATTCACCCTTAATCTGATTAACAACAAGAGTCGAGTCACCATAAACATCAAGATGCTTGATCCTAAGATCAATACAATCTTCCAATCCCATAATACAGGCCTCATATTCTGCCATATTATTCGTGCATTTGAAAGTTAGCCTTGCTGTAAAAGGAAAATGTGTGCCCTGAGGAGTAATAATCACTGCCCCAATACCATTTCCATATTGATTAACAACACCATCGAACACCATACCCCATCGGGAACCGGGCTCTGGCCCTTCATCGAGCGTAGACTCATCGCAATCTTTCATCTTCAGATACAGAATCTCCTCATCAGGGAAGTCGTACTGAACAAACTGATAATCTTCAATTGGTTGATGTGCCAAGTGGTCAGCCAAGATACTACCTTTAATAGCTTTCTGAGCTCGATTCTCAATATCATACTCAGACAACAGCATCTGCCAACAGGCAATCCTCCCAGTTAAAACAGGCTTCTCAAAGATATACTTGATTGGATCCATTTTGGATATCAACCAAGTCATATGATTCAACATATACTGTCGTAAGCACTTAGCAGCCCAAGCCAAAGCACACCATGTCTTCTCAAGCGTTGAGTATCGAGACTCACAATCAGTGAACTTCTCACTCAGATAGTATATAACATACTCTTTCTTCCCTGATTCATCTTGCTGACCCAATACACAACCCATAGAGTCCTCAAGAACAGTCAAGTACATAATCAAGGGTCTCCCTTCAACAGGCGGAGACAGAATCGGAGGCTCGGACAGATACTCTTTGATACTGTCAAAGGCCTTCTGGCAATTCTCGGTCCAATCATGACGTTGATCTTTTCGAAGGAGTTTGAATATTAGCGCACATGTGGCAGTCATGTGGGATATAAATCTGGAAATGTAATTCAAACGGCCAAGAAAACCTCAGACTTGCTTCTTAGTTTTGGGCGCAGGCATCTCTTGTATTGCTTTGACCTTGGCAGGATCAAATTCAATACCTCTTTCACTAACAATAAAGCCCAATAACTTGCCGGAATGGACTCCAAATGTACACTTGTTCGGATTCAGACGGAGTTTGTACTTCCTCAAACTCTGAAAAAGCTTCAACAAGTGCTTAACATGTTCAACTTCCATTTTTGACTTCGCAATCATATCATCAACATATACCTCGATCTCCTTGTGCATCATATCATGAAACAAGGTAGTCATAGCTCGTTGATACGTGGCTCCGACGTTCTTCAAACCGAAGGGCATCACATGATAACAGAATGTTCCCCAAGGTGTGATGAATGTTGTCTTCTCCATATCCTCGGGTGCCATTTTAATTTGGTTATAACCGGAAAATCCGTCCATAAATGAGAAGACCTTGAATTTAGTTGTATTGTCTACCAACATATCAATGTGTGGCAGAGGAAAATCATCTTTCAGACTAGCTTTATTCAAGTCTCGATAGTCCACACACATTCAGACTTTTCCATCTTTCTTAGGCACGGGCACAATATTGGCCACCCATTGAGGATATGTAGAAGTCACCAGAAACCCCACATCAATTTGCTTCTGAACTTCTTCTTTAATCTTCACTGCCATATCAGGATGAGTTCTTCTGAGCTTCTGCTTCACAGGTACACATTCAGGCTTCAAAGGCAGGAAATGTTGCACAATATCAGTATCTAGACCAGGCATGTCTTCATACGACCAGGCAAAGACGTCGACATATTCTCGTAGCAACTCAATCAACCCTTTCTTAACAGACTCTTCAAGGAGTGCCCCAATCTTCACTTCACGAATGCGGTCTTTAGACCCCAAGTTGATTGTTTCCAGATTCTCAAGATGTGGTTGAATGATCTTCTCCTCGTGCTCAAGTAGACGGGTAATCTCATCAGGAATCTCTTCAACATCATCTTCTTTGGCCTCTAATACAGGGAACTCAAAATTGGGAGATGGTGTTGGATCATTATGTTCAATGGGTTCGATCAACCTGCATAATGATTTTGGATATAAAAGAGATTTCAGAATTCAAACAAAGGCAAATCATTATGCAGATGAAGAGATTGATTTTATTCTCTTTTTTTTAGGTTTTTTTTAATGATCACTAATTTCATGCAAAAAGCAAAAAGGGAAAATAATTTGGAAAAACAAACATTTAACATGTAATTATTGAATGAATATCATTGTATTAATGTGCCACCAATGTCATCACTTCTCCTTTTGGCATGGGAGAAGGGTTTTTAAACAAAAGTGAACACATTACGTGGACTTATGGACAACTGTTGGAACATCAGTAGCGACCCAATTATTGCAGATTCCTCCAGGGATGACAAAGTTGCCCAGATCTTCCTCTGCATCATCTTCCACTATGACAACAGCCTCTTGGTCTTCAACCGTGTGGATGAAACCACCACTCTGGAACAAACCGCGCTCATTGAAAATTCCTGAATAATACCTTATGCCAGTCCGGGATTTATTATCTTCCATCTTAATCATTTGTCCTAAACCAGTAGTTGCACCATGCTCAATAGCCAACTTCGCGTCATCGTAGGACGCAAACGAAGAAAGTTATTTCCTTGAAGGCTCAGCAATAGACAAGGCTTGTAACGGAGTCCCAACCTCATCCTCAGCGTCTATATAGGAAAAGGAAGACAAATGGGTTACCAAGAGAGCCTTCTCTCCCCCTACCACCACAACCTTTTTGTTCTTGACAAATTTTAACTTCTGGTGTATGGTGGATGTCATGGCGCCTGCCTCGTGAATCCATGGTCTGCCAAGCAAGCAGCTATATGATGGGTAGATATCCATGACCTGGAAAGTGATATGAAAATCACTAGGTCCAATCTTGATTGGGAATTCGACTTCGCCAATCACAGTTTTCCTCGATCCATCAAAAGCCTTGACTACCACTCCACTCTGCCTCATGGGAGGCCCCTAGTATGAAAGTTTAGCCAAAGTGGATTTTGGCAACACGTTTAGTGATGACCCTATATCTACCAACACGTTAGACAATGCATCATCCTTGCAATTCATAGAAATGTGTAGACCCAAATTATGGTCTTTTCCCTCCTCGGGAAGATCAGCATTGCAGAAACTCAAATTGTTACAAGCAGTTATGTTTGCAACAATGCTATCAAATTGTTCTATTATGATATCGTGATCCACGTATGCCACGTCCAACACCCTTTGCAAAGCTTCACGGTGTGGCTTAGAGTTCATCAGGAAAGATAAGACAGATATCTTTGACGGCGTTTGAAGTAGCTAATCAACAACATTATATTCGCTCCTCTTGATAAGCCTCAGCATCTCATCACAGTCCTCTCTCAAAATGCCATTCTGGCCAATAGGGACAGGAGCTTTAGCGATCTATCAACAACAAGTGCCGGATTCGGAGAAGAAGAAGTCCCCACAAGACTGGCAGAATTATCAACGCTAGTTCTTCTCATGTCATCTTGGGATTTCGGCGACGCTGAGAAAACACGACCACTGCGGGTCATACCACTGACATCTGATATACTTACAACAGAAGTGGAGGGCAACAACACCTCTTTCTCATCTTCTAACGCAACTGCGTTATATCTGAAGGGAACAACTTTATCTGAAGAATACGGGACAGGGCCCACTGGCTTGATTATAAGAGATGGAGAAACCTTCTTCTTGCTACCATCATATCTGACAACAATAGGCTCTAGTATTCTGAATACAGGCGAAATAACATCCACCTCATCCTCATTACGATTCTGAAGTACCTCAATCATACTCTGATCCAGCATCTCTTGGATGTCCTTCCTGACTTGGCGACATCCCCTCTCGTTGAGAGTGCACACTCGGCATCTGTCATGGTCATGCTGATAATGACTGTATCCACATAACAGTTTGTGCATCTCGACCAACGATTTCCTGATATGACTGACATACAGGACTTTATATTTGCCAGGGCAACCCTGGACCATGTTCATAGCAGCTTTCCCATGCTCGGGCAATGGGTTCTTCTTTACATTCGGACCTACGTCCTCGAAAAACAAAATCCCGCTTCTAACAAGGTCTTGAACCTTGGTCTTCAGGGGATAACAGTTCTCCACATCATGTCTGGGAGCACCGGAATGATAAACACAATGAAGCTCGGGCTTGTACCACCATTGACGGTTGGCCGGTACAGCAGGTGGATCACGTGGAGTAATCAGCTTTCTGTCTATCAACGAAGGATAGAGTTCAGCATAGGTCATTGGAATTGGATCAAAAGTGACCCTCTTCCTATCATAGTTGGTGCTGGTATTGTTGTTGTTTCGAGGCTGGTAGGCCTGCTGTTATGGACGATGTTGTTGTTGATATTGTTGATGTTGTTGTTGTTGATGTTGATAATGTTGAGCTTCCCTGAAGGCAGGTGCTATATGAGCCACCTGATGCTGGTTATTGACAGGGCGGACAATCTTCCTCTTCACAAAGGGTCTTCGTTTAATATGGGAAGACACAACATGTGCCTCTCCCTCTTTCTTCTTTGCAAAGCCCTCATATCGCTTTGCAGAAGAGCCTTCATCTCGGGTCAGACGTTCTTCCCGGACTCCTTCCTCTAGCCTCATCCCCATGTTCACCATTTCGGTGAAGTCCGAGGGAGCACTAGCTATCATCCGCTCGTAGTAGAAAGAGCTTAAAGTCTTTAAAAATATCTTCGTCATTTCTTTCTCTTCGAGTGGGGGCACAATCTGTGCGGCCAACTCACGCCACCTTTGGGCGTACTCCTTAAATGTCTCCTTCTCTTTCTAGGACATACCCTCAGCTGGTCCCTATCAGGAGCCATATCAACATTGTATTTGTACTGCTTGATGAAAGCTTCGCCAAGGTCGTTGAAGGAGCGGATGTTCGCACTATCCAGACCCATATACCATTTGAGTGCGGCACCGGACAGGCTGTCCTGGAAATAGTGGATGAGGAGTTGATCATTCTCTGTCTAAGTTGACATCTTGCGTGCGTACATCACAAGATGGCTGAGAGGGAAAGTGTTTCCCTTATATTTTTCAAAGTCAGGCACTTTGAACTTGATAGGGATTTTGACGTTGGGCACGAGGCACAACTCAGCAGCAGATTTACCAAAGAGGTCCTTCCCTCTTAGAGTCTTCAGTTCCTTGCGCAGCTCAAGGAATTGGTCATTCATGGCGTCCATTTTCTCATAAACATATGGGCTCTCAGATGGCTCAGAATGATAAATGGTGTCTTCGACTCTCGGTAACGTGTGCACAACGGGAGGTGGCACAGCAAGGACCAGGCTAGATGCCGGCAGGGAAGCAAAGGTTGGAGCGAGACCTTCAGGCACAAAATTCGCGGGCATCCCCTAGGGAAACCCGACTGGCATAGTTGGCGGAGCGAAATGAGCAATGGTGGCAGGCACAGTAGAGGAAGCTACCTCTGAGATGACCGTCCTCTGGGGAGGAGTTGCAGGTGTTGGAGAAGATTGACTCTGGGCAGCTAGCACTGACTCCATCATGGCAGTCAACCTAGCTACTTCCTCTTTCAGTTCACGGTTCTCTTGTTTAAGATGATCCATCAGCTTTGGTAGATTTGCTCTGGTGTTATACCGGTGCGTCAGCTTGTCTTCAAAATAAATGAAGAACACAGAGTTAGACCACTAATCAAGAAGCCCTACACAAAACCTGCTTATGCACATGATGCATGCAATGCTTGTGTATATGATTTGTTTTTATTATCAGAGGAACTTTATAGAAATCTATTTGCAAATATTAAAAAAAATTTAGACATATATGGAATACTCATATTAATAATATTTGTAAAAAAATTTACACCAAAGAAGTACAGTCTTGGTAACCAAATACAATACAAGACGAAAGGAGAAATAACATCCTATGGAACCCTAGAAACAATCATCCAAGGCTCTCAAGACCGGAACATAAGCTGCACGAAGCCTCTTCACCTCTCTCTCATAGGCTGCCTCCATTTCTGCCTTCTCCTTGGCGAGTCGATCATATTTCCTCTTCCAAAACTTGGATGACTGAGGAAGAAGAGAAGTAACCACATCATCTAGCTCATCAATAATCTGATGCTCCAGAAATTCTATCACAGCATCCTTATCTCTGAGTTGCTGAAGTAATTCTTCTCGCTCACGAACCCAAGCACGCGAACGGTCTTCATCTCTCAACTCCTCTACTCCTTGGTTAGAGAGGGTTGAAGGCCCAGCCATAACCATAGGGGTAGGTTTTGGATAGTCATAGGGCATGTGGTATTCAGAAGCTCTCCTCCTCACCCAAGAGGTGTAGGGTTCCAAAGCAATACAATTCTTCGGACCAAGCTCTTTCCTTCCCTTCCTATGAATCTTGCGCCAAGCGTGAACCATTCTGCCCTTCAAGTTTTGGGGATCTTTACCCTCTTGAAAGAACACACCTTCCAACAGAATGTTGTTAGGTTTATCCTTTAAGGGGAACCCAAGCTGACAGCGAGTCAAAATAGGGTTGTAGTTAATTCCACCACATGTACCAAGAAGAGGCACATTGGAGAACTCACCACAAGAATCAATAATCTGGACACCATCATACACACGGTTATACCAAAAGATATCATCATTAGTGAGAGACATAAGTCTCGTAGACCACCTAAGACATCCTTTGTTTTCCTTGAAGGCAAGCGTCTGTGGCAAGTGCGAAATAAACCACTTGTACAACAGAGGCAAACAACACACAATGGTACCACCACCCTTTGCATTCCTCATATGCAAAGAGAAATAAGTGTCACCCAACAAAGTCGGAACGGGATTAAGAGTAGAGAAAATCCTAATAGCGTTCACATCCACAAAGTTGTCGATGTTGGGGAATAACACTAGCCCATAGATGAGAAGTACAAATATGGCTTCAAAGGCGTCCTCACTCATGGCTTTCCCAAACAGAGTAGCTTGGGCGATGAGAAAATCAGATGGGAGACCTTGAATTCCACCTTTGGTAGTCATATGAGCACCAATATCAGAGACATCTATGTGAAGCAGATCAGCAATCTCTTGGGAAGAAGGAACTCTCTCCAAGCCACTGAACGGAAACTGATCTAAGATAGGTATACCCACAAGATAGGCATACTCCTCAAGTGTAGGCAAAAGCTGGAAATCTGAAAAAGTGAGCAACGGTACAAGGGATCATAGAACTGCACCAACACACTCATCAGACCTTCATCCACCTGAGTAGAAAGAATTGACAGAAGCTTCCCATGGCGAGCTTTGAACTCCAAGGGATCTAATACATAGGGTATCAAACTCTTTAACTCTTTCAAGTCGGGTTGTCTGAAACTGTACTTCTTCGTATTCCTTATTTGCTTATCCATGTTTGAAAATTTGCAAATAGACCTCTTAAGTTCCTTAAAATTTTTCTCATTGTTGATGATATGGATGCAAATGAATGCATGAATGCATGGATGCAACAATCACACTCAAGGATCAAGCAAGTCACGCCATACAAAGGTCAGAGGATGGATCAAGTCATCCTCAATATCAATCATCCATTTTGGTGGATTATGGTTTACACCTTATCAACACCTAAGTTCCATTGATATTAAGGATGTACGAGAACGGATCAACCGCGAATCAAGGGTTTGTTGCAAGTCACGAGCATAGAGTCTCGGTTAAGAACCACCCAAAGGGAGTGTACTATGGTTAAACCTGATAATCATGTTCTAAAAAGGTCCCCATAGTCATCATCTCATCTTTCGAATATTATCGGATAAAAGACTACTCGTATTCCAAAAATATTCTCAAGAGAGACTCTTATGAGTGTAGTATCACGTAACAATCGTATCAAATCTTACACTTGAATGACCTTCGCACTACGTCCTAAAATAGGCCAAGATGGGCTAGGTAATCTGAGGTCCTTGGTTTCTAAGGTTCTTATTGGAAAGAGTAATGCCTAACCACGACTACTCGCGTGACATTATTGATCCCAACAAGACCTCCACCAAGTGAATGGACTTGCAAGTCAACTTGCTAAGGAATAACTCCACAGAAGTCAACAAGACTATGTCATTCTCCTATCATAAGTGCACTCGAGTTCGGGTATAGAACTCATCTCACAAGAGACCACCAAGCACACAAGCATTTGATATATATCGAGCAATTCATACATTACAAACAATACAGTCATCCCAAATTTGCACAAAAAATATGTCATAAGTAAATATAAACATACAATACGACAAAGGCAAGAAGTAGGCTAAACCCACTAGGAAGTGCTCTTCCCCAGAAGAGTCGCCACTTCTCTGTAGCGGGGTATTCATTACCTTTAGATTTATTGACTAAATCAAAAGTAAATTATACAATTTGAGTCGCCACCACACTTCTATTTATCCAAAGGAAAGGTTAGAAAGCGAACAAAAACCGAGAAGTTTTATCAATCAAAAACTAATAAAAATGTCAGAGATATGGGTAAGGGGGTTGGTTATGCAATGGGAAGGTTTTAAGCACCCAAAACATCCTTAGTACTCTAAGGGAGACCTTTTTGCAAAGTTGTATGGTAGGTGGGTATTTGTGAAAATATTTGTGCAAACATGATTAGGGAGATGAGAAAAGAATATACATTATTTATAATTTATTGTTTGAATGGATAAACCCATTGCTTACGTACCATCACAAAGGTAGGATCAAAACCTCGTAGTTCGGGGTAGAAATCTCAAAAAATTGGGGAATTGATTTGGTCAAAAGCCTTAAGGTTAAGGTCTTTTGTTATCAAAGGGAGAAAACTCAACCTGAACCAACAAATCCACCATGTGAGGAGAGCTTCAACATACTAGTGAGGGATCCACCCTATAATAAGTATGGAAGACTTATAGTCCAATCACTAAGGATAAGGTGAGGTTTACATCAATCACTATGATAACTCAAACCTATGGCTAATGTTTATGAAAAAGATTTTACAAAGGTGGTCATTGGAACCACAAAAACAAACTTGAGTGAACTGTATTTACAAATTAGAAGTATTCCCAAAAGGAAGTCAAAGTTGACTTAAGATTCAATTCAAAATAAGTATTAATGAAAAGAGTTTGAAAAATCAAAGGCATATGGCCTAGGTTTCTAGTTTTAAAAACAATGTTAATGTTTGCACAAAAAATGAGTTTGGCTTGGGTTAGAGTGGAGAGAAGAAGAGAAGGGCTAATCATAAACATGCAAAGATGAGAGAAGAGATAAAACCCTTGGAATTCCTTTCTTGAGATCATAAATATAATTCAAGATGCTCCTTTCCTTTGGACTTAGCAAGCAACAAGCAATCAAAACAATTAAACATTCAAGCTCCTAGGATCTTCAATTGGCTTGTCTTTCTCTTAACTTGGTTATTCATGACAATGGTTACTATCTCAAGTTTGGAATCCCTATCACACAAGAACAAACAATCATGAAGTTCATAATGCAATAAGAGGAATGGACAAAGAAAGAGTTTTGGATTAGGGGTCCTTTGAAGATAACTTCAAGATTAAGAATTCTAAAGGCATGAGGCCTAGTTGCTCTTCAACAAAATTAGCATTCTAAAGGCATGAGGCCTAGTTTCTCTTGAACAACATTAAGCATAGGTAAGGTCCTAATTCTAAGTCCTTTCTCCTTTTTGCATTGGGTTCACACAAACAAAGACAAAACAAACACAAGGCAATAATATATTTACACAATAATGTGCTCAAGTGAGCAAAAGGAGAATAGCATAAACATAAACATGAGCTCAAATGAGAAAAAGGAAAAGACAATATGAATGAATGAGCAAGAAATTAAATTGCATTAAAGTAAATTGCAAGAATTAAATGCTTGAACTATAAGTTAGTAATTAGTAATTTGTGTTAGTGTGCCATAAGGCAATTTAGCGCTATGTTAAGCAATCGTAAGTGGACTAATGTAGTAGTCACACCTATCTGAGCCCGGTCAATAAAATTATAGGCAAATAAACACAAGTTAGAGATCATGACTAGTAAGCCAAACTCCTACAACTTGCCATGCCAAAAGAAAAGAGTGAAAGGCCTTGTATGGATTTTAGGTTTTTTGCTTGACCAAGAAACAACCTATCTTGGAAAAAAAGCAATTCACTTGATCATTGGGTTCTCCATGCATGGGCCTGTACAGGCGCATGTGAGGCCCAAAACCAATTAGAAATGCAAGCTGAAGTCACTTGGAGTTGAAATGGACGTGTGGTTTGAGTGGAAAATGCTTTTGCATGAAGTTTCATCATGAATTCCATAATTGGGCATAAATGTTCCCTTCTTCGAAAGTCATTCATGAAAAATCCAAACATAAGCATGTGAGTAATGGTTGGAAAGGTCTTGACATAAGAAACAAAAGTTATGTTGGGCAAAAATCCATTTGGAGTTTGGAAAATTATGAAAACTGATCATGAAGTTTGATGTACAAAACATGCCTTTGAAAAATTTGTCAAAAGTGACCAACTTCAAGCCCTTCTGTTTCAATTATGCAAATCTCAAATGGAAACACCTCTAACATAAAAGTTGTATATATATTCAGGATGATAAATTTGGACTTAAATTTTGCATCATTTGGATTTTTTATGAGAAAGTTATGGGCACTTGAAGTTGGACTTTTTCAAGATTCGATGGCTTTGGTCCAAAGTGACCTATAATGTTTTGTATTATCACATGTGTTTCTTTTAGGAATATGAAATTTTGTCCAACATGACATTTTAAGTAGACATATTAAGCTTTCCAATTCAATTAGTCACACCTCAAAATCATAAAAAATGAGCGAGTTAGGTCCTTGGGAAGTTGACCCAAAATTAGGGTTTCAGTCAAAATGACCTATAATGTTTTGAAATGAATGATGACCTTCCAGGTTTCAAATGAATTTTTTATGAACATGAAAGTTGTTCATATGGTTATTAAGGACATTTTGTCTCTTAGGGTCATCTTGATTTGACAAACACATCAAACGTTAGGTCTTAGTGGATTTCAATTTGGTCAGATGACTTGACTGGTCAACTTCTCAAGTCCAAACTTCAAATCTTGATGAATGAATGATTAAGGATACTCACATAGGCTCATATATGCATAAAATGATGAATGAAAGAACTTACCTTGATTGGATTTGATCATAGGTTGAGGTTGCTGCATGAGCTAGGCACAGTCAATGCACAGTTGAATTAGGGTTTCCTTGGGAAACAATTCTCAAGCCCTTTGGTTTATCTTGATCAAAATGACAAATTGAGATACTTGGGAGACATATATGATGATTTAGAGCTTTAGGAACCATTGTCAAGCTTTCTTACATCTTCATTTGGCAATTTCCTTGAGCATAGGAACCTCCTAGGAGCAAGGGATCTCATGATTGCTTAAGCTTCAAAATAAAACAAGTTAGTGACATATTTTTGTGCTTTTGGTTAGTAATAAAAATAAGAAAAGCAATAATATACAATTCAAGCATGCTTAGTGGTCTCCAACCAACTCACACAAGTCCCACCCCTAGGGTAAGGAACCAAGATGCTATGATCCTTGAGGCAAATGCAATGAGCAATGATATGATGCCATGAGGGATATTAGGGTCAAACTTAGGGTCTTACAATAATCATATACATACTCATGCATATACATGAATAAAACACAGCATCATATATTTTATTGTGCCTTTTTATCACATTGATTTTTATTTTGTTCCCTTGCTTTGGTGATATTGTTTCCCCATGCAGATTTGATGTGTCTATCCTCCTTCAATTGTAGAATGTCATTCCCCTAAGCAGAAAAGGTTTATCTTCTCTCCTTTACCCACTGAGTTATTTCCTCGTGGATGATTATTATTTCAGTTTCCTTCCCAATTTGTTATCTGGATGGAGCCATTCCCCTTGAGTTATATCCTCATTGGGTTGAGTCTTGTTTAACCGTTTCTTTCTAGTTCTTACCTAAATAGATCTTTTGGTCCCCCGAGATTTTATTGCCCAGTAACTGGTAATATGCTTCTTGGTGTTGATTACTTTATCTGTGTTAATTTACCCAATAACTGGTAAAAGGTAATTTACTCATTTGTTTTTCTCCAGCAGATTCATTTTTCGTTTCCCCAACAAGTCTATCCTTGATATGTTCATCTTAACTGATGACGGATATTCTTCCTGTTTGGTATTCTACCCAGTAAAAAGGTTGTTGTAATTCCTATTTTCCCCATAAGAGTTTATCCTTGATATGTTCACTTTAACTAGTGATAGATACTCTCTCTTCGGTCTTCTACCCAATAACTGGTAGTTGTAATTCCTATTTGCGGTATTTTGTCTAGTTAATGGTATATATAAATCATATTCTCCCCTCAGAGTTTATCCTTGATATGTTCACTTTAACCAGTGACGAATTTTCTCTTTGTTTGGTGTTCTATCCCCACGGATAGTTATAAACCCTATTTTTCCCCAGCAATATATCCTTGATTTGATCATCCTAACCGGTGACAGATATTCTTCCTTTTGAGTTTATCCTTGATATGTCCATTTTAACTAGTGGCAGATACTCTCTCTTCGGTCTTCTACCCAGTAACAGGTAGTTGTAAATCCTATTTGACATCTTTTACTAGTAGGTCATTCTTACCCTGTAATGGGTAATGAATATACCTTATTTTCCTCAACGTGTCATCCTTGATATGTTTACCCTAACCGATAACAGATGTCCCTTTGTCCGAGTGTATTAATCTTATTACCCAGTAAGTGGTAGTAGATAATATGTAACACCCCGATAATAATATAATAATTATTTAAATTAAGTTAATAATATGTTTATTAATTTAATTAGATAATTGAATTATTATTATTATTATTATTTTGGAATAATAATTATTGGGATAATTATTTATTTGGAATAAAATAAGTTGGAATAATAAAAAGTCCCATTTTTGGTAAAAAGGGTTGCACGTGAAAAGGAGAACACAGAGAAGCGGTTGAAAGTGGAAAAAGGGCAAAAAGGCAGAGCAAGAGAAGAGGAAAAGCTTGGAGATCAGAGATTGCTGGATTAACTCAGGTAAGGGGGGTTATCATCGGTTAAAGGGCATTATGTGATAATATGTACTGGGTAGTGATAACGATTGTTTTACCTCTGACTAGATTGATGCATGATGAATTGTGAACTCTTTGGATGAACGAAATTGGGGTATAATTGAGAAAGAATCCGTAGGAATTAGATGTAAAAGTGTCAAATTTTGTGTAATCGAATAAGATACGAATTGTGTTGAAAATATGAATGATTTCTGTGTAGAAATTGGACTGTGGAAGGTTGGTTTGAGTAGATCTCGTAGCAGAGAAAGCCATTGCAGATCTGAGAGTTCTGGTTTCTGGTCATACGCGTATGGCACTAGGCAATACGCGTATGAGATGGCTGGTACGCGTATGGCACTAGGCAATACGCGTATGGATGAGGAAGATGAAATTTTGAACGTGAAATGGTCTCTGGTGGTACGCGTATGGGGAAGTGATACGCGTAGCATACGCGTATGGGAATGGCCAATACGCGTATGGATTTGGTCAGGCGTGGGCAATACGCGTATGGGCTTAGGCAATACGCGTATGGGCAGAATTGTGAATTTTCTGTGCTGTTGTTGTGCAGTTTTTGGTTGTTTAGGCTGAGTGTTGCAATTCAGCTGATGTATTACATATTAGGGATCATTTCCCGTGGCTTTGAGTAGTATAGGTATTAGTAGAGTGTACTAATACTGTGGTTGTTGTTTGGCATGATCTGATATGCTTATGTGATAAAATTTGATGATGTATGATGATATGCATGTTGTTGTGAATGTATATATTATGCATGTAATTGTGAATGGACTGTTGTATGGCTTCGAGTGTGAGCACAGGTCCATTGCGGATTGTTGTTGATGCTGCATTTGCTAGATGATTAGCATGCATGGCATAGCCTGTGGGGCTGTAGCTAATTCCCATGGTGAGGAATTAGTGAGTGAATTGTTATGGAATTGTTGTTGATGTTTGCATACTAGATAATTAGTGTGCATAGTCTAGCCTTTGGGGCTGTAGCTAATTCCCATGGTGAGGAATTAGTGAGTGAGTCATTAGATCTCAAATGAGTGGGACTAGTGAGCTTAGTAGCCGTATCTGGAGTTGATCGGTGAGCTTGAACTGTATGTTCAAGAATAGTCGGTACCGCATATGTTGAGTCTCATTGCATAATGAATGTATGGCATATAATATGAATGGATGTATTCTAGTATTATATGGTTATTATGTGTTGTGTTGTTGATGATTGAGTATGGTTTGAGATTATACATATGATATATGTTATTGTTGGGTATGATGTTGAGTTGGTACTGCCGTTGCTGAGTGTGTAGTCTGGTTAGGGTGAACAAATGCGTATTTACTTAACATTACATAATGTTGTATAATGCTTATTATATTGATTGAGAAACTCACCCTTACATCTATTTTTCAGGTAACGAGCAGTGAGTTGAGTAGAAGCTAGTGCTATGGAGTCTAGTGTCGTCCTTAGTGGGTCATGCTCTGGTAGATGTAACATCGGGAGGGAATGTTTGACTATGTTTTAATTTAGTTGTTGATTCAACTTTACATGTAATGTAGTACATGATTTGAATGTCGATGTTTTGTACCCGCTGCGAATTATGCAAAAGAGTCTTATTTTGATTTAATAAATGAGCATGACAGGATATTTTGATAATTGTTGTGAAATGATTGTGTGACACCCTTCGGGGCATAATTACTCTGATTGATATGTTATTATTTTAATTAAATATTTTGGGGTATTTAGAAGGGTGTTACATTAGTGGTATCAGAGCATAGTCGGTCGAGTCGAGTCGTAGTTATTCTGTTTCCCCTGTACGGTATAGGTGTTGTGTAACCCTATCAGTACTCATTGTTTCAGTTTGTTTGGGTTTTCAGAATAGAGATGGCTGGAAGAGGTAGAGATGATGCTGCAATTGCTGAGGTTCTGGGTATGCTAGCTGGAGTACTTGGAGGAAATCCGAATGTTGTGGGAATGGGAGCTGCTCGTCAACTGAGTGAGTTCCAGAAGAACAATCCTCCAATGTTTAAGGGAGCATACGATCCAGATGGCGCTCAGAAGTGGTTGAAGGAGATCGAGAGAATCTTCCGAGTAACTGAGTGTGCCGATAACCAGAAGGTCAGGTTCGGTACGCATATGCTGTCAGAGGAAGCTGATGATTGGTGGGTTGCTACCCGCACTGAGTTGGAAACTGCTGGGAATGCTGAGATTACTTGGGCAGTGTTCAGAGAGAGATTTCTGAGGAAGTACTTTCCAGAGGATGTCAGAGGGAAGAAAGAAATAGAATTCTTGGAATTGAAGCAGGGTAACCGGTCTGTTACTGAGTATGCTGCTAAGTTCACAGAACTGTCAAAATATTATACTCCCTATAGTGAGGCTACTGGGGAATTTTCCAAATGCGTGAAGTTTGAGAACGGGTTGCGTCCCGAGATCAAGCAGGCGATTGGGTATCAGCGGATCAGGGTGTTTTCTGATTTGGTTGATTGTTGCAGGATTTTCGAACAGGATTCCAAGGCTAGAGCAGAGAGCTATCAGCAAAGGGTTGATAGGAAAGGTAAGAATCAGATTGATCGTGGGAAACCGTATGCAACTGGCAAAGGTTTCCAGAGGCAGAGTGGGATGAAGAGGCCTAGTGGGGGAGACTCTAGTGCTCCTGTTAAGTGTTACAGATGTGGTCGAGCTGGACATCGTGTTCATGAGTGTACCAGTGCTGAGATGAAGTGTTTCAAGTGTGGAAAAGGTGGTCATTTGGTTGCAGAGTGTCGGTTGAAGACTGTGACTTGTTTCAACTGTGGAGAGTTGGGTCATATCAGTCCACAGTGTCCTAAGCCGAAGAAAGAGAATCAGTCAGGAGGCAAGGTCTTTGCTTTATCGGGTTCTGAGACTTCTGCAGATGATCGTTTGATCCGAGGTACGTGTTATATTAATGGCTTTCCTCTTGTAGCTATTATTGACACCGGTGCTACTCATTCTTTTATATCTTTGGATTGTGCTGTGAAACTTAAGTTAGAGATATCTGAGATGCGTGGTAGTATGGTGATTGATACTCCTGCGAATGGTTCAGTGACTACTACGTCAGTTTGTTTAAATTGTCCTTTGAGTATTTTTGGTAGAGATTTTGGGATAGACCTTGTGTGTCTTCCACTAGTGCAGATTGATGTTATCTTGGGAATGAACTGGTTGGTGTTTAACCGAGTCTATATCAATTGTTTTGATAAGACTGTGATTTTTCCTGAGATTGAAGAAGGAAAGAGTTTGTTTCTATCAGCAAGGCAGGTGAATGAGGAAGTAGCTGATGGGGCAGAGTTGTTTATGCTGTTAGCGACTATGGAAGCTAAAGATAAACTGGTAATTGGTGATCTAGCTGTGGTGTGTGATTTTCCTGATGTGTTTCCGGAAGAGGTGAATGAATTGCCGCCAGAGCGTGAAGTTGAGTTCTCGATTGATTTGGTACCTGGTACTAGACCGATATCGATGGCTCCATATCGTATGTCTGCTGTTGAGTTAGCTGAATTGAAGAGTCAGTTGGAAGATTTGTTGGATAAGAAATTTATTCGTCCGAGTGTGTCACCGTGGGGTGAACCAGTGTTATTGGTTAAGAAGAAAGAAGGTACTATGAGGTTGTGTGTGGACTACAGGCAACTGAATAAAGTGACAATCAAGAATCGGTATCCTTTGCCGAGGATTGATGATTTGATGGATCAATTGGTTGGTGCGAGTGTGTTCAGCAAGATAGATTTGAGGTCTGGGTATCATCAGATACGTGTAAAAACTGAGGATATTCAGAAGACTGCTTTCAGAACAAGGTATGGACATTATGAGTATTCTGTGATGCCTTTTGGTGTGACTAATGCGCCTGGAGTATTTATGGAGTATATGAATAGGATTTTCCATCCGTACCTAGACAAGTTTGTGGTAGTGTTTATTGATGACATTTTGGTGTATTCGAAATCTGAAGAAGAGCATGCTGAGCATTTGAGAGTGGTTTTAGAAGTTCTCCGAGAAAAGAAGTTATTTGCTAAACTGTCTAAGTGTGAATTTTGGTTGGAAGAAGTTAGTTTTCTTGGTCATGTAATTTCAAGAGGTGGTGTTGCTGTTGATCCTTCTAAGATAGAAGCGGTGTCTAAGTGGGAAGCTCCGAAGTCAGTTTCTGAGATAAGGAGTTTTCTTGGACTTGCAGGTTATTATAGAAAATTCATTGAGGGATTTTCCAAGTTGGCGTTACCGTTGACGATGTTGACTAGAAAGGGGCAAGCGTTTGTTTGGGACTCGAAATGTGAAGAAGGTTTCCAAGAGTTAAAGAAAAGGTTGACTACTGCTCCTATCCTGATATTACCGAGTTCGTCGGAACTATTCGAGGTTTATTGTGATGCTTCATTGTTGGGTTTAGGTGGTGTGTTGATGCAGAATAAGCAGGTTATAGCTTATGCTTCGAGACAACTGAGAGTTCATGAGAAGAACTATCCGACGCACGATTTAGAGTTGGCAGCCGTGGTATTTGTTCTGAAGTTGTGGAGGCATTATTTGTATGGATCAAGATTTGAGGTTTTCAGTGACCATAAGAGTTTAAAGTATTTGTTTGATCAGAAAGAGCTGAATATGAGACAGAGGAGATGGTTAGAATTCTTGAAGGATTATGATTTTGGTTTGAATTACCATCCGGGTAAAGCAAACGTAGTAGCTGATGCATTGAGTCGGAAATCATTGCATATGTCTATGTTAATGGTTAAGGAATTGGATTTGATTGAGCAGTTTAGAGACTTGAGTTTGGTGTGTGAGAGTACTCACAATAGTGTTAAATTGGGTATGCTGAAGTTAACAAGTGGTATTTTGGATGAGATTAGAGAGGGTCAGAAATCCGATATGCTTTTGGTTGACAAGTTGACTCTAGTGAATCAAGGTCAAGGTGGTGAATTCAGAGTTGACGAGAATGGTGTTTTGAAATTTGGTAATCGGGTGTGTATTCCGGATGTTACTGAACTTAAGAAGAGTATTCTTGAGGAAGGACATCGTAGTGGCTTGAGTATTCATCCTGGAGCTACGAAGATGTATCATGATTTGAAGAAGTTATTTTGGTGGCCGGGAATGAAAAGAGAAATTACGAGTTTTGTTTATTCCTGTTTGACTTGTCAGAAGTCAAAGATTGAGCATCAGAAGCCGTCTGGGCTAATGCAACCGTTGGCTATTCCAGAGTGGAAGTGGGATAGTATCAGTATGGATTTTGTTTCTGGGTTGCCGAGGACAAGTAAGAATTTTGAAGCTATTTGGGTGATTGTTGATAGATTGACGAAGTCGGCTCATTTCATTCCGATCAGAATGGATTATCCGTTAGAGAGATTAGCCGAGTTGTATATTGAGAAGATCGTAAGTTTGCATGGTATTCCGTCGAGTATTGTGTCGGACAGAGATCCTAGATTTACATCGAAATTTTGGGAAGGTTTGCAGAGAGCTTTGGGAACTAAGCTGAGATTGAGTTCTGCATATCATCCGCAGACTGATGGTCAGACTGAGAGGACGATTCAGTCATTAGAGGATCTTTTGAGAGCTTGTGTTTTGGAAAAGGGAGGTGCTTGGGATTGTTATTTACCTTTGATTGAATTTACCTACAACAATAGTTTTCATTCGAGTATTGGTATGGCACCGTTTGAGGCTTTGTATGGTAGGAGATGTCGGACACCGTTATGTTGGTATGAGTCCGGTGAGAGTGCTGTGGTTGGACCGGAGATTGTTCAACAGACTACAGAAAAGATTAAGATGATTCAGGAGAAGATGAGAATTGCTCAGAGTCGTCAGAAGAGTTATCATGATAAGAGGAGGAAGTCACTTGAGTTCCAAGGGGGAGATCATGTGTTTCTTCGTGTTACTCCGATAACTGGTGTTGGTCGAGCTTTGAAGTCGAAGAAGTTGACACCTCGTTTTATTGGTCCTTATCAGATTTTGGAGAGGATAGGAAAGGTAGCCTATCGTATCACTTTACCGTCGTCGCTTGCGAATTTGCATGAGGTTTTTCATGTGTCTCAGTTGAGGAGGTACATTCATGATCCGTCACATGTAGTCCAAGTAGATGATGTACAGGTGAGAGATAACCTGACTGTTGAAACATCACCTATGAGAATCGAAGATCGAGAGTTGAAGCAATTGCGGGGTAAAGAGATCGCCTTGGTGAAGGTAGCTTGGGGAGGACCAGCAGGTGGCAATGTAACTTGGGAACTTGAGAGTCAGATGAAGGAGTCTTATCCGGAGTTGTTCGCTTGAGGTATGTTTTCGAGGACGAAAACTCTTTTAGTGGGGGAGAGTTGTAACACCCCGATAATAATATAATAATTATTTAAATTAAGTTAATAATATGTTTATTAATTTAATTAGATAATTGAATTATTATTATTATTATTATTTTGGAATAATAATTATTGGGATAATTATTTATTTGGAATAAAATAAGTTGGAATAATAAAAAGTCCCATTTTTGGTAAAAAGGGTTGCACGTGAAAAGGAGAACACAGAGAAGCGGTTGAAAGTGGAAAAAGGGCAAAAAGGCAGAGCAAGAGAAGAGGAAAAGCTTGGAGATCAGAGATTGCTGGATTAACTCAGGTAAGGGGGGTTATCATCGGTTAAAGGGCATTATGTGATAATATGTACTGGGTAGTGATAACCATTGTTTTACCTCTGACTAGATTGATGCATGATGAATTGTGAACTCTTTGGATGAACGAAATTGGGGTATAATTGAGAAAGAATCCGTAGGAATTAGATGTAAAAGTGTCAAATTTTGTGTAATCGAATAAGATACGAATTGTGTTGAAAATATGAATGATTTCTGTGTAGAAATTGGACTGTGGAAGGTTGGTTTGAGTAGATCTCGTAGCAGAGAAAGCCATTGCAGATCTGAGAGTTCTGGTTTCTGGTCATACGCGTATGGCACTAGGCAATACGCGTATGAGATGGCTGGTACGCGTATGGCACTAGGCAATACGCGTATGGATGAGGAAGATGAAATTTTGAACGTGAAATGGTCTCTGGTGGTACGCGTATGGGGAAGTGATACGCGTAGCATACGCGTATGGGAATGGCCAATACGCGTATGGATTTGGTCAGGCGTGGGCAATACGCGTATGGGCTTAGGCAATACGCGTATGGGCAGAATTGTGAATTTTCTGTGCTGTTGTTGTGCAGTTTTTGGTTGTTTAGGCTGAGTGTTGCAATTCAGCTGATGTATTACATATTAGGGATCATTTCCCGTGGCTTTGAGTAGTATAGGTATTAGTAGAGTGTACTAATACTGTGGTTGTTGTTTGGCATGATCTGATATGCTTATGTGATAAAATATTGATGATGTATGATGATATGCATGTTGTTGTGAATGTATATATTATGCATGTAATTGTGAATGGACTGTTGTATGGCTTCGAGTGTGAGCACAGGTCCATTGCGGATTGTTGTTGATGCTGCATTTGCTAGATGATTAGCATGCATGGCATAGCCTGTGGGGCTGTAGCTAATTCCCATGGTGAGGAATTAGTGAGTGAATTGTTATGGAATTGTTGTTGATGTTTGCATACTAGATAATTAGTGTGCATAGTCTAGCCTTTGGGGCTGTAGCTAATTCCCATGGTGAGGAATTAGTGAGTGAGTCATTAGATCTCAAATGAGTGGGACTAGTGAGCTTAGTAGCCGTATCTGGAGTTGATCGGTGAGCTTGAACTGTATGTTCAAGAATAGTCGGTACCGCATATGTTGAGTCTCATTGCATAATGAATGTATGGCATATAATATGAATGGATGTATTCTAGTATTATATGGTTATTATGTGTTGTGTTGTTGATGATTGAGTATGGTTTGAGATTATACATATGATATATGTTATTGTTGGGTATGATGTTGAGTTGGTACTGCCGTTGCTGAGTGTGTAGTCTGGTTAGGGTGAACAAATGCGTATTTACTTAACATTACATAATGTTGTATAATGCTTATTATATTGATTGAGAAACTCACCCTTACATCTATTTTTCAGGTAACGAGCAGTGAGTTGAGTAGAAGCTAGTGCTATGGAGTCTAGTGTCGTCCTTAGTGGGTCATGCTCTGGTAGATGTAACATCGGGAGGGAATGTTTGACTATGTTTTAATTTAGTTGTTGATTCAACTTTACATGTAATGTAGTACATGATTTGAATGTCGATGTTTTGTACCCGCTGCGAATTATGCAAAAGAGTCTTATTTTGATTTAATAAATGAGCATGACAGGATATTTTGATAATTGTTGTGAAATGATTGTGTGACACCCTTCGGGGCATAATTACTCTGATTGATATGTTATTATTTTAATTAAATATTTTGGGGTATTTAGAAGGGTGTTACATAATACATCTCTGTTACTCCTGTGTTGAATATTTTCTTCCCCAATTGAGTTTAAGTATGTATTTCTCTAGTGAAGTCGCCAGTCCCCTGTTGTGTTTGAGTACTTCAACTTTGCTCTGAGATATGCATTTTCCCAACAGGTGTTTCTTGGTGTATTGGTGTTATCCAAATACATGCAGCTGTCCTTTTTCCTCAACTGAGTCTTTCCATTGATTTATTTTAATGGAACACCCCTCGTGTCCCCATTAGTTTTAAGTCGTAGCCTGGCCTACGCATAGCTTTTATCCCCCAGAGTCTTTGTCTCCTCAGTGAGTTTTGCTCATGGAATGCATTATGCTCCTGTGGACTTTCGGTCTCTCCAGATTCTTTTCCTTTGTGGCAATATATTCCCCACAAAGATTATTTTTGCATACATATCATATGATCATGAGGTCTCTCAAGGACTAAAATTTGTCTCTAGATGTTGTTATTTAAGTTCATTCTACTGAGTTGATACGAAGATTTTAACCTTCACATCCTCATCTATAATTTCCTTAAATAGGGGCAGCTGTAAGACCTCAATTTTGACCCTAAGATCCCTCATGATATCTCATCATTTGCATTGGCTTTGGGATCACACCTTGACATCCTCCTTACCCCTCATTCATTTGGGTTTGTATCGGGAGATATCACCAAGCATATTTGATTGTATCATACTTAATTTTATTTTATTTACTAACCAAAATGCCAAAAATATGTCTATATTTGTCTTTGTGTCCTTTGTAGGTAGTGTGTGTGTCCACATATGCCCCACCAAGCTCATAACTAGGGTTTGAGACCCTCAATGCAAAGAGATCAATCCAAAAATGCTCCACATTGGTTCTAAGCATCATATATGGATCCCCATGTTCTTATTTTTCCAGTTTGATCAAGAATACATCAAGAGTTTGAAGCCTGTTTGCCTTGGAAGCCCTAATTCATCTTGGTATCTTGTGTGACTTCCTCAACAAGTTTCTTCACCAATTGGTCAAACATATCAAGGGATACTTCATTCTATATCATCTTATGCATATATGACCCTCCATGAGTCCAAAAGATCAAGATAACTTCAAGTTTGCAAGTTCGTTCAAAGAAGTTGACCATAGAAAGTCAACTTGTCAAAACTGGGGTTCCCTAGACCCTATCTCATACAATTGTTTCCATACGAAAATGATTCTAAGATAAATGTTACTCCTTATGAAATTCCAAACAACTTTCATGTTGGCATCAATAGCTAGTTTTTCATGGAAAGTCATTTTTTATGGTGAAACATTGTAGGTCATTTTGTCTGAACCCTAGTTAGGAGGTCAACTTAGAAGTACCATAACTTGCTCAATATTTATTATATGAAGGCAATAAAAGTTTCATGATCAATTTCAAGATGTCTTCTACAACTTTTATTCTTTGAGAAGTTCCAAATTCTACTTGAAAGGGCATGTGACAAGAGGAAACATTATAGGTCATTTTGAGTCATTACCATTGAACAAGCAATTTTCCACAACTTCTAAAATGCATAACTACCTCATGCCGAATCCAAATGATGTCAAATTTGTGACCAAATTGAATAGGGGTGAAAGAGATACAACTTTGGTGAAGTAACCATTTCTATTTGAAGCTCATAGAAAACGTTATTCAAGGTGGAAGAAGTGGTAATTTGACTTGGGACTTAGAAAATTTTCAATCATGTTTAATTTCTCAAACTTCCACCTCATAATTCATCATAATCCAATCTCCAGATGGAAAAGTGTTTAACATCAAATATGTTCCCTTTGATGTCCCCTTTCCAAAATGTCCAAGATCACTTCATTTGAACAAGATTTGAGGGACTTGCGCATGGTTACTCTTCATAGTCCCATTTGGATGAATCACATAATCATTTCTTAAGTACAATTGCATGGCCTCATGTTAAGCTTTCATCATCATTCATGCTCATTTGTGGAACTTTTCTAATCATCTCATGGGCCTATCACACGCCCATGCAAGCATGCACTAAAATTTCCAATTTTGGCAAAATTTTCAAGTGTGTGAAAAGAAATGCAAAACCCTATAAATACATGACCATTGTGATCAGAATGGGGATCCCTCTTGCCCAAGCTTTGAACCATTTCCTCCCTAACCTCCATTAAAGGATAAACTTCAAGATTTCACTTGAAATCGAGTTTCAATTGTCCTTCTGTTTTGAGATTGAAACTCCAAGGATTCAATCCTTTCATTGATCCATTTCACTTCCTACAAGCATCTGGAGTTGAGCCAAGGCAAATTGGAAGAAAGATCAAGCCAACTTGAAGCTACCCGAAGGTGATTTTTCTCAAACTTCTCTTCTTCAGTTCTCCCTCATTTCTCAACTATTTTGCTTGATTATTGGTTGGTTGAAGTCCTACCAATGTAGGCAGCAAGATTGAGTTGTTTTGAGGTTAAACCGAAGCAACTCAGTTCATGCTCATCAAATTTCAAATCCTCGTATCTTTCAATATACTTGGAATTGGACAAAATTGAGGCCATATTCGAGCTCCTGAGTATTTTTCCTTTAAAATGATGTCCTTACTTTTCATTTTGGTGGTGGTTGATGGTGGACTAGTTCGGTGAGGTCCACCGGAGAAGATGACCGGAGTCAGTGTTCCGGTGCTGTGGTGGCTTGCTCATATCCATCAGATCTTCCCTCTACGTTCTAATCCTGATCATCCATTGTGATTACCACTTTTGCCATGCAGTTAACTTGAGCGCATCATACACCTTAGCGCGTGCCCATCAGATCTGCCACCTCAATTAATGAGGGAGATCTCATGGCCCTTGTTTTTTTTAATTTCTTTTTAATTTCTGAATTTTCATTTAATCCACTTATTTTGTTTAATTCATAATAACTTCAATTTTAATCCAAAAAATATGCAACTTTCACCAAAAATCTTTAAATATTTTTCTCTTCCACATTTTGAATTAAAATTATTTTTTGGATTAATTTTGATATTTTTCATGAATTAAATGTTTTTGTGCATATTTTAAATTGTTTAAAAATACTTCTGACTTTCCAAAAATCATGA